>NW_021939122.1:2795465-3181766 GCF_001715985.3 Manacus vitellinus | reverse complement strand
CATGGAAATATCTCTTTCCCCAACTTCCTTTCTCTAAATATTGCATGTTATTAAACATTCTCATAATAAAATCGCACCGAAGAATTTGGTCATGGTAACCAGAGTGGAGAGCTAGTGCATAACCATCTTTTTTATGACCTGTTTTTAGGAGTACATCTGTAAGTTTTGTGTGTTTCATAAGGCTGAATTGAGTGAGTGAAGAAGATGATTTAAAATAAAATGTAACAGAGGCAATATGATACAAGTATTTTTGTTCTTGCTAATGGAAGTTGTGTCCTACAGCTTGTGTTATAACTTGTTAGGAAAGAAGGAAGTACAAATGAGTTTTTGGTAGTTTTCCAATAATACACAGCTAAGCCAAAGGTTTTTTTAACAGTTCATCATTTAAAAGTAGCAACATGACCCTTTTTTATTTGCTAAAGGAAAATATGAATGTAATGGGGGAAAAAAACCCAAACAAGCCTCTTTTTAAATAGTATAACTATTCATTGGAAAATTATAAGAACAAGACTTACATATCCATCAACTTTTTGCTTCTTGTGAGGGAAAATAGCTTTCAGAATATAAACTGGAGTAGCTACTTTTCTTTAGGTGTTAGGTACTAGAGGAGTTTTAATGAAAATCTGCAGATGCCAAACTGCATGGAGGGATTTGATCACAGAATGCAACAAAGGCTGATTCACAGCAAAAGAAGGCACCTGAACAGTGTAATACTGATAGGTTACATAAACTGTATAGCTGAATTTAAAATACATTAATAAATGATTTAAATTTGAATTCTATTTAATCTATTATTTGAATATATTATTTAATTATTATGAAATGGTCAAATAAAGTGTGTGTGGTTTATGGTGCTCTTTGTTAATTGCTTATATGTTCCTTAGGATCTTTGAGAAATTATGTTCTTTGTGAGAAATTTGCAGTAGTGTTATTTCCAGAGGATCTAATCTCTGGGTTTTTAATCGCTTTCAGGTCTCTTGTAGCTAACCTCGCTGCTGCTAATTGCTATAAGAAGGAAAAGCACCTTGATTTGGAGAAGAACTGGAAGTTGGTGGAAAAGGCCAAAGTTTATTACATAGCAGTAAGTTCAGCCTCTTTCAAATTGCTAAAATGTTTGTTACTATATTGTGAGGTTTAAGCAATAAGTATGTCTGTTGCATGTGGCTTAGGATGATTTCTTAGGAAGACAGGGAAAGAAAATGACTACTTCGATTTCAACATAGTTTGAGTTCTTCAAATTTAGATGTACAAATGTAGAAGTATGTTTTAGTTGTGTGCTCTCTTAAATTAGTGGGAAAAATCATAAGAACTAAACATTTTCAAAGCTTTTGTAGTAGTGCATCAAATTTACATTTCACATTTTCTAGTAAATTGTTGTGAAGGATGCACAAATTATGTAGAAAAACACTATTAGCATAATTATTCACTGCAAACAGTTTGAGCTTATTTGTGTGAACAATCTTAATTGCTATTTATTCCATAGTAATTACTATGGCACCTTATAACTCAATATTTCAGAAACAATGATTGTGACAAATCTCTTGAATGTGGGCGGTGGGGCAAACTGATTTTAATGATGAAATCTTACTTCTTGAATAAAGGGGTCTTGAGGATGGAACATTAGTAGATTCACAATTAGTATTCTTTTTTTACCATCCAGGATGAATCAAGCCAAAGTAATGTATTTGTGTAGATTACATTTTGACTTAATGGAATTGGTGAATTTGTTTTCGTCTTGCAAGCAAGCTGATATGACTGATCAAAATTAACAAACATAAAACATCTACAACAGATTAAAACCTCATAACAGGCATGTAATATATGGATTCTGTATGACAGCTGCTTCCATTCTGCTACCTGAGCTATGTGGGAACAGCTGGTAAGAAGTGTAAAAAATTGATTATCCAGGAGGAACAAGTTCATTGAAAATACAGTTATTTCTTTTAGGTAGTGTTAATGTCTCCTACAGCCTGTTAGTGTGCACTGCTGTAGGCTTTACATGGTTGTTATTGATTCTTGTGTATGGCCAGGACTGCCCCTTTATAACTGTCAAAAAATACTTCTGACCTTCTCAGTGTACAATGAAAATACATCCCACTGCTATGACCGTGTGTTTGTGCTGTGGTTAAAAAAATACGTAGGTATGTTGTCTACTAATTTTTATTTGTTTTTTCAAGTGTTCCGAGCTCTTTATTTTCCAAATGCAATTCTTGGGAATTAATGCTGTTGGCTGAATGAAAGGCTAAGAGTACAGTTTAAATAAAGGGGAAGAATGACAAATATTACCAAAAGTGATACCACACTGTTTGGTTTTTGGGTTTGTTTTTTTAATGTTACCGTGCTTACCAATGAAGCTTCCAATACACAATTTAGAAAAATTAAAGTTAGTGGAGACGCTTCAGGAAAAGTGGGAAATATTACATGAGGTGATAAACAGGTTTGTATTTTTTAAGGCATAGCCTTCATCTTATTTTAGTTGTGAAGTCATTCCTCTGTGTTCAGTCAGTTTGATCACTTAAATTTTGACGAGGTGATTCACTACACTGATTTTCGTATATATTAGAAGCTGTTCTTCAGATGCCAGTTCTGCGACATCCAAGCTTGCACTAAAATGAAAATAAACCCAAGATGTGTGTATGATAATGGATAGCTAAATAACATTGAAGTGCTAATAAATTTTATTAGATATTTGTAAAATTAATTCAGATTAGGGAAACATATGATTGCAGGAGGATGTGCTGGGTAAAGAGCCTTGTTCACACGTGTAGCAAAAGCATTCAAGGATGATCTAAGAGATTTCTAGGACAGTATTATCACTTCAGATTACAGATTGCATGTGTAACTTTACTTAAGGAAAGGAGACAATGTGTAGAACTGTACATGGTTCCTCATGCTACAGTGTGTTCATGCCCTTTTCTTTCATTTAGCTTCTTTACTTGTGGGTTTGTAGCAATTTATGAGATTAAACGAAACCATGTAGTGAGCAATTACCACTCCTGAGGTAGAGGGTAGCTCTCCAAGTCATTAATTTGTCTACTGTTGTATGTCTTCACTTCAGTCTTATTACCTTCCTTGACTTTGCACTGTGCATATGTTGCTTTTCATTTCCTTCTTTCTATCCAACTGTCACCTATTTCTTGGATTGCATTAGAGTGTATGTCAGTGACAGATACTTACTCTGGAAATCCGTGTCCTGAGATTATCAAACAATCTATTTTCTTGGCAGAGTAGGGCAGTTGTTGCTTTAGGACAGGTCTCTGATATCCTGTGGTCATCTGTATGTGCTTCATGGAAGAGATAATATGCTTTTCAATGCAGCATTCAGCAGAATGGTCCTCAAATGAAACTTAGCTCTGAAATCTAATCAATTCACAGAGGGAGGAGTAGGTACAAAGGAAAAGATAGTGAAGCCGTGACAGAACCCTTAAAGACAACTTCTGTTACCGTGAATGAACACAATACATTTATTTTAGCCATCTGGTAATCAGATCTGGCAGACAAATTAGAGAAAGACTAGCAGAGAATAGGACCCTGTAAATCACGGATAGAAGCAAAATGCAGAGGCTGCCCCAGCTTTCTCAAAGATGGTAAACTTTAGAAGTGTATCTTAATCTTTTTAAATTACTCTATTTTGTATCATTTAGGATAGGTTACATGTACTGTCAAACTCTATGCAATTTCTTTCTCTTCCCCAGATATAATTCCTATACTTGCAGTAATTTATACAGTTGACATCGTATCTTCCAGTCTGTCATATTCATTTCACTGTGGATCAGCTAGCTGTGCTGCTGGTGTCTGATTAGAATTCACTGTGAGGGATTTTATTTGGTTCCTACTGGGGCTAGAAAATGTCTCTTCCTCAGATGCTTCCCTTATTTCACAATAAGTTGAAAGTTATGATAGCATTAAGCACTGTCATTTAGTCTCTGGAATTGTGAATGGGACACAACCTGAGATGAAAATAATCATAAACTGGGGGAGGAATAGGCATGGCTCTGTTAATTTTTTTCTTTTTCTCTCTTTCTCTGAGTCTGTGCTTGCTTTCAGAACTTGCATTTTAGAGATCTTATGTGTTAGAGTTACATCTTACAAACTTGGGTGATAAAACTCCGTGTTTGTGCACCTTGTCTTATTTTCAGAGGCATTTAATAAACTGATGGTAGTACTGGATTTATGCAGACATCTCTAAGAATTCTCTAACATGTATTGTGTTGTGGGATTTTTGTATTGTTTTTTGGGTCTAGTCAATGTCTAACACCAGCTGAAATCTGTGGGAGTTGCTGGTGTTCAGTTCCTTTAACATTGCACACAAACATTTTGACACTGTTAATGCAACTTGCATGAATTATATTGTTTAACTATTAATTAACTATAGCTATGAATTTTCATATTTTAGTAAGGCCCAGAATGCAAAGATATTTTTATTGTCAGTGGTTTTGCTAAAAAAAAAAATCTGCTACTAAGAGTTACTTAGGAGAGCAGGAAAACTGAGGAGAATTTTAGTTGTCATTTGACTCCAGTGGGCATATCTGTGTTACTGTATATGTGTAAGAAATTTTGCACTTGTTCTTTGACAATGGGAAGAAAATGGAAAAGGAGAAAATGCTTTCCTTCATTAAAAGCTGCACTTATGAAATCTTAACCGTGACAATTGATATACTCAGCTTGCTCATACAGACAGCTGAATTTTAACTTTCTCCCTGAATTTGAACATGATTGTTAGAAGTATGGTGCTTCCCAGATATGTGTTTTCTCATGTTCCAGTTAGCCATCCTTATTTCTGCCGATTATTTGGTTTTACTCAGTTTGTTCCTCAGTCCCAACACCTGCACTCATTTAATGTGGATGGAACACTGTCATGTGATGCTCATATTATCTTGGTGCTGAAGTAATGTATGTCTTCTTTAAAGTTCCTTCTGTGTTTCAGTTGGGTTTTTTCCTAGGCACTTCCCTTCACTAAGCATATGAAATGGTGGGATTGACTGCAGTTAGCTTCCCAGTCTGTAGTAACTTGAGTCTTAGCTTAGAATGGATCAGTTCATTAGCTTCCAAAACCCAAACAGATCTTCTTTTAATAAAATGCTTGTCTCTTTCCTGTACAAAGGAAAATATTAGAATGTTATTTAGGGACTGTATTTGAATTTGTGTTTTGTGGATATAATTTATTAACTGAAAAAGTTGGTGCTATAAGTGATATCTCTCAAAACTTTTCTCTTTAGTATCTGCATAGACTGCTTTGCCATTTCCTGCTGAAAGCACTGCTGATGCTGAAACTTTTTTATAGCTCTAAGGCTTATTTCTAAGCAGCTGAATTTTGGGTTATTCACTTTGAGAACTGCCATACAACCTTTTATTAAGAGAAGATAACACTTTCACTCAGTCAGCTTTGCATGGGCTGTTGTTATTTCATAATCCTTAAAAGTGTAAACTGTTTTCTTCTTCTACTTCCATGTAGCAAATAATGGAGGTTTCTCAGTGGTGATGCCCTTCAGTTGTACCACGCTGAGTATAAAATTTTCTAATGCTGCTTAAATTTGTTAGCCCACAGTTGAATTACATTCAGCACCTTCAGCATCTTTTGTGCTTTCAAAGTGAATGTCAAGTGTATTTTGATAATGACAATTCTGATCAAGACCAGGAATTCTGATCTTAGGCTGAGTTTTGAGTAGGAAATGTCATTTGTTGCACCATGTCATAACAAACCCAATGTAACCTACCTGTCTACTGGAGGAGAAGTTTTTAAAACTCCAACCGCTCTGGTATGCTTCAACAAATACTGTGGTATTTTTATATTTATTTTCTTTTAATGCCTAAGTGCTTGTCTGAGCAGAGAGATACTGTGGTAGTGTAGTGGGCTTGATGGAGGAATTATCTGATTTCAACATGAGTCTGTCAAAACATAAGCTTAATGTCAGCAATGTGTAGCAAAGCTTAAATAACATTCTACAGTATTTTACATAGGGTTTGGCTATTCTACTCAAGAAAAAGTGCTGATTATTGTAACAATGTAAGTATAAATGAAATTTCTTTTGTACTGTCTCCTCCTTTCAAAGCCATATTCAGTGATGGCATTTTTATTGTAATTTACTGCTATGTTAAGTATAATAATTTACAATGGATTGTGATAGGTTTTTTCCTTTGAGATGTGCTAGGTCTGTGTGTGCATCACAGGAAACAAGAAACTGGATGGAAGCAAAATATTCCCAAAAAGGACATTTGTTTGAATAACTCCACAATAACTTTTTTCCCATTGATAACTTTTGCCATAGTGCTCTGGCATCAGTGTGCCATTTGACATGCAAAACTACTTCTCACAATAATGAATAGGTTTTATGGCCAGGAAAACACCTTTCTGAATATTTAACCATAGAGAAGAAGATGCAGCTAGCAACAGTTAGTTGTGGCCTTTTTTGATGGCCTGGGATAACATCTCCTTCCTGAAACCCACCATCTTGAGCCACTGTGTTTTCTGGACGTTACAGCAAAATTAGGATGCATTTGCTGTGGAGAGATGATAAACTCTGTATCTAACCAGGAAGCAAATCTGCCGTTTGCTGCCTTTCAAAAACAAATATGGGTGAAAAAAAACTTTCTCTCTCATAAATGCAGAAATCCTCAGCTTTATTTCTTTGGTTAAAATGCAAAAACAAAAAAGCTTTCTCTAAACTGGCACCAGCAGATGTTATGTCATCCTGTGATATATTTAGGATGTGGTGTGCATTATGCCACCATCTAAGGTATAACTTCTCAAGCGTAAACAATTTTCTCAAGTAACTTACATGTAAAAGTGAATTAGAGGCTTTTTTCTTATTTTTTTGTGGTGAAGTTTGGTCCTCAAGATGTCACTCTTTGAAGATGAAAGCTTTGTGCTTTATGCAAAAAAATGCATCATCAACTTTTAAGAAAGGTTGTACCTCCTGTTTCTGTAAGAGAAAATTAACGAGAATCTGTCTAACACTGTAAAAATATTTATTTCTAAATGTTCACCTCTATATTATTAATTGAATTTTTAATATGAAGAATATACATGCTTCCTTTTCAATCATTCTCCTCCTATCCCACCAGTAGCCTTTAAATTGCAGATATGCTTCTTCAGCACAGTAATTAGTGAAGTTCAGTCATCGCTCCTTTTATCATGTGATTTTTGGGTGGTTTTTTAGAAGAATGCATTATTAGAACACTTACACAGCCAGTCTAGCTGCAACAGCCAGGCGG
Organism: Manacus vitellinus; assembly: GCF_001715985.3. NCBI lineage: Eukaryota > Metazoa > Chordata > Aves > Passeriformes > Pipridae > Manacus > Manacus vitellinus. The sequence goes on along the minus strand of NW_021939122.1, from coordinate 3,174,551 downwards.
CAATAGCAGTGCCATTTTTCACAAAGAAAATGTTGAACAGGAGCCAAATGTTTGGTGGCAGAGTCTGTTGCTAGGAAATCAAGTTCCTGAGGCGATTAATGACAAAGCAAGCAATAACAAGAAGGCAGAATTACAGATTTAAAAGAGAGGGAGAAAAAAAAGTGGTTGGTGTTATAATTACCCAAAGAAATCCGTACTCATTAAATTGGCTGTTTTTATGATTGACTTTAATTGGAGGTTAGCTCAGATATTTAGCTCCTTTCCCACCCCTTTAAACACACACATGCACATAATCTGTAGAACTGCAGACTTGTTTTTCTAAGCATTGAGAGGAGCTTGCCCTGTAATTTGATCCCCACTGACAGATGCATTTTCTATGCTGCCATTTTGAATTAACCTATTGTGCAACAATTTTCCTCAGCTCTGTTGAATAAAACATCAAGTCTTATTACCTCAGATGGATTTGATAGAGTAAAAGAATGTACTTCTAGCTGAAGTAGACTATTTGCAATGAGTTCAGTGATTTGAACTCTGCCAACAAGCCCCAATAATTTGTGATGTATACTTAAAGAATGAAAGAGAGAAGAGCCACGTGGGGGGTCTTTTTGGCTGTATGAAGTTCAAACACAAACCTCAGAGTAATATTGTTGTTTGTGCTAAGGTTATTCCCCAAGATCAAACCTTTTTAGATAAAGCATGTTAACTGAGATTTTTTACTATTAAGCAGATTGAGTTTGAACTGTAGATTCTCTTATCCCCAGTGGTTATCCAAACTGTCAGGCTGCTGTGGGATTAGAAAAATAAAAATAAATCCCTCTCTCTCAGAAACCCCAACAGTTGGATTTTACCTCCGAGACTTCTTTTGTGAAGAGAAATTTTCCCTTGTAAAGTTAAACTGAAACAAATGATGTTTTAAAATAAATAAAATAATTTGTATTCTGTGGCAAGGGGAGAACAGGCTTTCACCTTATTCACTTTCCTGCCCAATTAGAAAACCTTATTCAGTTGGTTCAACAAAATTTTGGCACAGAAATCGGGAGGCAACTGACCCTGACATTTAAATCCTGTCATGTTTCATCGCTCATATTCAAGACAATATTCCTTACTTGGAGCAAGTGATAAGTGAGAAAATAAGCGTTTACAGTACCTGTAAGTGAACATACAGAAGTTAACTATAAAAGCTAAATGGTGCCCCAGCTCTCCCAATTCTTAATCAAACAGTGAAACAATACAACTGCTCGTATTCTGACCAACAATACCCACATTACTAATCAGATACCAATGCCAAGCTGTCTGCTTTGTTAAATACCCAGGTTCCCTGAGGCAAGAAGACAGCTGCTATAACTACTATGAAATTTGGTAGCTCAATCTATTTTTGCTACCCTTGGGCTATCAAGCTACTGTTAATTCAGACCACCCCAATTGGTACACTTTAGGGATTTTTTTTTTCAAAGTGTTTGTAATTAAAATGATAAAACATCATTATTACTCCGAAGATGTTGTGTGCGCTTTGATTTGACAGATACCTACAGAGATAAACCCAGCATGTAATTTTCATTGACATAATGGTTGTGATTGCATTACCCTTTTAAAAGTATATTGCTTTTTAAAGGGGGGGGTGGGGAGAGAAGGGAGGGGGCATGCTTTTATTTCATTAATAGAATATGTAAATCTGTTGAAATACTAAATCAGTCTCTTGGTTGCAAGCTACTTGTGTGCAGAGGCTGAATTGGGCTTTGTAGCAGGCTGGGGAACGCTGAGAAGTGGCACTCACCAGGGACAGGGACCTGCTGTGCCACCTGCAGCTCACTGCAGAGACCTCTGCTCCCAGGTGCCTCTGCCTTTAGGGACACTGAGTCTCAAATCACATGTAAAGTCTGGGCAGACTTAACACACTTATTTAAATGTAAATTAAAAAGGGAAGACTTCATACTCTTAAGTGGTGAGGTGAGTCAATTGGAAGGGAAATTTTCACTGTAGGTCCCTTTGCATGTCAGGCTTTATTAGATGCTCTCCTTGTGAGAGCATAAGAATTTTGTCTGTTACCATGTCAACTTTCTTAGAGCAAAATCTCTCAACTGAAGCACCATCAAATCAAGGCATTAGAAGCTCTGAAACAATATTGGTTCTATCTTGAATTATTTTTTGTTTCAGTACTTCTCTGATAACGTTTTAGAAGAATTGTTAAATTAACACTGTTCTAAAGGCTAAAACTTGGAATTTGTGAATTTTTCTAATTTGAGTTAAGGTATTTGTTTTGTTTGCTGTCTACCAAAATTTACAATAAATTGGTAGTCACCACTCTGTGCACAGTTGATTGAAATGTGGGGTTCCTCCCTTCTTCTAAAGGACTTGATCTTCCTTACATGAGGAAATGTCATAGTCTGCATAACTCTGGAATATATATTCTTTGTGTCTATGTTATCAACTGTTACATTAAAAAAACACATAAATATTGCAGTAATTGTGCTCTGTTTTACATAAAGAAGGTTCATTTCAGTAAAAAATGTGCAAGTGTGTAACTTGAGAGCTGAGTTAAGCTATTTGTAGTAGCCCACTACTTGGTCTGAAGTGAAAATTATAGTTTCATTTATTGTTTACTCTTGTGATAGGGACAGTGCAGTTGTTTAAATAAAAATTTTTATTTTTTTAAAAAAGAGTTATGAAGAATTAATTGCTTTGGCATGAGCACTCTGAAATGATTGCTTTTGGGCTTGATATTTCAAAGCCAGTAACTTTTGTACTAAAATTATAGAATGTTAAAATATGAATGCACATAATGCAAGGGGATTCATATATACTGCTTCTTAGCTCAAAACCTGAACTGTACTGAAGGGCATTGATCTACTGCCCTTGCCAGGATAGGAACCTGCAGACTGCTTTTTGATTCTGCAAGAAACCATTATAACTTTGGAAAGTAAAAATGTTTTTGCAGCATGGATAATCAATATCGTGAAAATCCGTGTCAAGAAGATTTTGATTCTAAATTGTGCTTAGCAATTGTGTACTCAGAGTAAAAAAGCTATTTTGCAAAAATGCCTCTGCACAGATGTTCAGTGATGACATATTAAGCACATTAACAGTATGCCTTGCAGACTGAGCTTTTTGCAACTTTGTGATAAACTCTTTAGCCCTTTAGGAGACAGAAGGGCTGAGTCCTGTCAGCCTTGTTTGTTATCAGGTTTATTTGAAACAGGAATTGACTGATTCCAAAACCAGGCTCTGAAAGTTCATTTGAAAGCTGCTGAGAAGTTTTTGTGGTATGGCTTTATTCCTTCTCGTTCAATCAGCAGTGCACTTGGTCACCTTGGTAAATGTGCTTCAGACTGTCTGGTTTGGTCAAAAGAAAGAAGATCCTCCTTTTTTCTTTCCATTTTCCTTTAATTAAGGGTAGAATGCTTAAGGAAATACTACATTCTCTGAATAAGTAATGAGTGCCATTTTTGAAGTATTTTTTAAGTTGGAGAAGTGGATGTAGACAAGGTTTCTTTCTAAGACATATAGAGACCATCATGGTAGCAGGTAGGGCTTGATGGATGAAACATCATTTTAGCTATATGAACAAGATAAAAACACCAGCACTAATCCTTGCAGAGGTTTGACTTAAACAAAAGCTAAGAGCCCTTAGATTTTGTCCACAATAGAAGGATTTTGCTGATGCAGCTGCTGTGGAAAACCATCCTGGGGATTTACACTTCTTTCTGGCATAAGCACCCTAATGTGGAGGCAGCTTGTAACAGCTGCTGTACCAGCAGAAATGCTCTCACCTTCCCAGACAATCATACTTGCACCAGTGTTACTGTTGGCAGGACTGTGTTGGTTAAGGACAATGTGGTTTTCTCATGTTTCTAAATAATGTAGCTGCTTGAGCAAAATGATTTAGTAAAGACCTGACCATAATATTCACCATAAGTACTCAGACCTTATAGTCCATAAATATTACAAAGCTCTTTCTAAATCAGGTTTCCCATGTGTGGTACATGGCTAACAGCTTTAGTCCTTGAAGATGTGTAGATGAGATCTGGTTTGTTACCATTTTTTGTGCTGAAGTTACTGAAATTGTTTTGCAGAATGCCACTGCTCCTAATAGTTTTTACCGACTATGCTATTGCCAGATGCAATATAACAATACTTTCCTGCAAATTTGAAAATGGTGGGAAACAGCAGTTAACAGTATTTAGCATGAAATATGCCTCAGCATATGCCTCTGAACATGTCTTTTTAAGACCATATGGAGTATAATTGGTGCTGAACAACATTGAGGTGTTTTGTGAAAAGTAAAGGCTAAGCATTATAAAAAGTCATAAAACCTAAAAGAATGAGACAAATGTAAGAAGTGGGAGAAAGAGGGGGGTACTGAATATTCTGTCTTGCTCTCTGCGTAACCTGAAGTAAGAAACCATAGTATTTTTCGTAGATTTTTTTCTTCACAGTAGGGTTAAAATTAAGAAATTCAGCAAAACTGTGTCAGGTAGTGGATATGGAAGATGGTATGAGTAATTGTAATGAAGCAGAAACAACCTTGTCATCCACTGAGAGCACCCAGGAGAACACTGGCATTTATAGCTGTGCATACTATCACTGGCACTGATCACAGCAAAGTAAGGTAAGAATGAATATCTCCTTAAATATGAATTTCCCCTGTCCTTTGAGGACTGGAGTAAAAACTTAATACTTTTTACTCGTTTAGTTATTATTAAGATACTTATTTCCAAGAGACAATTTAGAATTAATAGACTAATGTGCTAAAATTTAAGTTCCTCACAATTTTATTGATTTTAATCATGAACTGTAGCTGAATGTAGAAAAAAAAGTTACAAACTGTAAGTGATTGGAAATTTTCAACAACATGAAGGATCCAATTTTCTCTGAAGAAAGAGAGAAATTTTCAATGAGCATCTATATAAAGGATAGCAAGTATTCATTCCCCAGAACCCGTGCTGTCCCTAAGTGCTTCTTTATGCTGCTGAGAATGGGCTGAAGAGAGTTTCTGCTGAGGACTGTAGATTCTTATCTGCCTAATTGAGCCATCATTTGTTGACATGAGGGAAATCATGTGACCTGCCTTTAATGCATTTCACAGGAACAGCAGAAGTGGAAAATGTAGTTCATGGAAGGGGAGCAGAAAATGTTAAAATTTTTTAGAATGGCCTCATATATGGAATACTGTTAAGTTTGTGTTGCAGCAGAGTCAAATGCTTTACATTAAATACATTAAATAAAATTGTCAGGTTTTAATTATCCTGAAAACATTGAGCTTCTATTACAAAGCCCACAGACTTTCAAAATATGAATTTAATAAGTTATTAGTTTTATCATTATGATGATAAAATTACAGCAGTAGAATTGAAAGCAGGTGTCATCTTTCTTTTCTTTTTAGCAAAAATATAGTTACAGTAATTATCCCAATTGCAGAGTTGATATCAAGTGTTGTACAATGGTAAAAGTAACAACAGAAAACATACAGTATTATTATTTAGTAGATAGGTATCAGAAAAAGGTGTTTAAAAACCCTGTAATAGAAGGCACATTCTCTGCTTTATGACCTTCAGTCACGCTCCCTAACCAAATATCCCATTCTATAGAATGTAGCATTACAGGCTTAGCAGTTGTTTTGTTTGTTTCCCAACACCAGGTTGAATTGATGTCATCTGTAAGCAAAGTTAATTTTAATTTTTTTTTAAATAAATGATTACTGGCTGCTCTGTTGATGAAGTGGTATCATAGGTCGAAAAGTAGGGGTGCAGCAGTAAAACCACTTTAGAATTATGTGTAGAAGTCATGTAACCAAGGAACCTGAGACTGATATCACTCTGGAGGTTGGCTTACCAAGGAACAGATAATCTCATTGTGCCTGTGAATTTTCCTATCACTAGCAGTCATGTTATGACTGACCTGACAGGGAAGAGTATGAGAAGAGTACTTCAGTCCTTCTGCTACTGCAGATCTACGTACGAAATCCTCTAAGCTGAAAATAGTTGACAGCTGGAAGAGTATTTTATGTGCCTTTCTTGTTTTACTCTTGTCTAGACATCCACTTGTGGCTACTGTTGGGATGTGATACTGGACTAGGAGGGACTTTGAACTGATAATTTGCTATTGCAGCTTTTAAGTTCAAAAGATCCATGTCTTGCACCTCTCATTCTTGATTTTTGACATAGTGTGAGAAGAATAATGGGAATAATAATGAAAAGTAAGACAAAAGTACTGGAGGTTAAAAAGAAAAATATAAATCTTTAGATGTTGGGGGGGGGGGAAAATCTCCTGGGCATGTTATAACATAGTGTCTTATTCTTTTGCATAAAAAGAATATATGTGTTTTAATGTTTTATTTTGAGAAATATTGTGATAGTATTAGTACAGTAGAGTACAGCTTACCATTTGTGAGCCATGGTAGAGCATTTACTGTGTTTTCCACAGTATTCAAGCTATTGGTTTTAGATTTGAAACTAGATTTTGTTAAGCTATAATTGTCTTAATCCTGTGTTACCAACCAGAAAGACACTCAACAATTAACATCTGCCCTGAAGGCAAATGTTTTAATTCTGACTGTACAATGTAATAATATGTAAGTAAGTAGAAAATTCAAGGGTGAATGTAGACTTTTCGTATAGAAGGCAACACCAAGCATATTACCCAGGACGTGAATTCCATTTTCTAAGCTGAAGGCTCCTTGTTTCCCAGTATGGGGGAATAATTCATACCATTTCCTGGAGTCTGGGATATTTTGGTGCTAGGTGACATTTGCCAGGAAGGAAGAACACTTGCACATTTCTTCCTATTCTCCTCATTTCAGCCCAGTTAGATTAGAATGTAGCAAACCTTAAACTTTGCTCTCGTTTTCTCCTTTTTACTCATAACATAAATATATTTGTGCATGTGCAACTGATTCATCAGCTGGCATTTGGGAGTAAATTTCTCCTCGTCCTAACAATAATTAAGCAATGTTTTTATGGTAAGAGGGTTCCGTTGTCATCTTGTCTTTTCAATCTTATTACTACCGTATATATTATGATGCTAATAGTAGTCACTGACATTTTATTTTAAATAGATACTACTTAATATTGCATCACTTTTACACCATGGTCTTGTCCTCTTGTTACAATTCAGCTACATTTTCAATTTTAACAGTAGCTAGATTTTAAATTAATAGAGAATACGTAGCTTTGTATAGAACTCATGGAAGCTTCTTCCACTGGCAGCTGGAAGATGCTTAAAACAAGAAAAGCAAACCAAAAAAAAGTCTTAATATTACTGAGTATGTAGGCCCTTTAGATAGCATATGAGGTTTTAGTTTTGGCAATTGAAAATATCCAGTGGAAATCCATTTCTTTTTTTAGTATATCAAGAAAAGGGGGATTGAGATGATGAGAATCTTGGTTTGTTGATATGGCCACTGGCAAAAAATCAGTATTGCAGAGTGACTCATCTGTACTAGAAGGGCAACAGTAGCCTACAGCCAAATAAAAAGAGAAATAAGTTACATTGTGTGTTTGCTCTTATATTTTGCTTACGTACCTTAATTATTTTAATTGAAGTAAGATTAAATACTTATTATGACATCAATAAACTAAAAATTTGCATAATGAATTAGGCAAAATCTTGGAGACAATCCTTTACAGATTTTTGCGACAAATCTAGAATTTGTTTATAGTCCCTTCAAGTTGAAGAGCTGTGGCTAAATATGGAAGTTTTGATGAAATGCATAAAGTGTGTTAGTGGTAAATTCTACATGAGAAGTATTTGCTTTGAAGTTCTGTTTGCCTTCACTGATAAGTTTGCCTAGCAATACTCAGAAATTATGACTGCCCTGAAATGGATGATGGTTCAAAATTAAGCCATGTGTAAATTAGGAGGAGTTAATATTTGCCTGATATGACAAATAAGTTTTAGGGCAGGCATAGAAGCAGTTCCCAAATTAAAATCTCTTATTTAAAAAGAATTAAAACCTTTCAGAAATCCTATGAAATATTGTTGGTTCTTCTTCCATGTCAGTAATGTTTATTGCCACAAATGTTTGAGAATATATTATAATAAACTATCCAGTTCTTCCCAGATGTTAAGGATTTTTATTAATGACTTGTTTGGCTTTGTAATTGCCATGAAGTTTTTTCATTACCAAAACCTGTGACTAAAAGACAGCTTTCCCAAAATTTCTCAGTACACTGCTTTTTATATTGAACTTTATAGTTTGTTTATTTTTCAAAAGCTCTTAGCTTGTAATGTCTGATATCAAGTATTTTTTTGTCTAAAATGCATTGTAAAAGGGCACATATGGTTGATCGGTCTTTGTTTTATTTTGCATAGCCTTGTTTGGCATAATGTTTCAAATAATGGAACACCACAGGTCCTTCAGCCCTAAAATACTCTCTGCTGTTTGGTAATAATGGGCCAGAAAAATTGGATTTCATTCTTTTGTCATCTTTATTCCCTCGAACTTGCCACATTAAAAAGACTGCTGGCATTTTGCAACAAAATCCTGGATTTTAAGTGTATGGAAGCAGAGGAGTTATGCTGCAAAGATGGTTGGTTTAGTCTCCAGAGAGAGATCCTTTTTTTAAATCTCCTTAGACCTCAACCTTTTTCACAATAATGTTCTCTATACTTTGTCTTTTATTTTATAGTTTAATTTGCTTGTGCCACTTGGGAGATTTCTGTTGGCTACTGTAATCTGATGTAAAATATAAAAATTCATCTTGTCATTCTTGGAATCTCTTCTGCTGATGAGCTGCAGGATTCAGTAGCCTAAAGTCACATGAGCCTTTAAAACTGAATCATGGACCTCACAAATCATCTAAAGAGCAGTAATGGTGCAATCTGCAGCAATTGTCATCCACAGAAGGTTTGACTTTTTTTCACAATGTGGAAGGAAATTAAATGAGAGGGAGCAAAGAGCACTTTATAGAGGAGTTTGAGCACCGTAGGTAACGCTACTCATGTTTTTATTCAACATATTTAAGATAATTTGTTAGGATGTGGGATACCCCATTTGTTTTACAGTGTGGTTTTCCTGAAAGGGTAGCACCAGTTAAGCACAATAAAGCAAACAAATCATTTTCTCTAGACATATGTGGTTGAAGTTCAGTGATTGTTGGTGTTAGGAGCCCCAGACTAGCAGTGGTTGATATGCCTTGTGCTAATGTGAGTGCGTGTGGTTTATGGTTCAAAGGTAACAGTAAATTTAAGTGTAATTTTTTTTCTCCAATTTCGCTCATATTTTTGTTATATATATATCAGAATTTTTTGTAAGAGATTATGTTCTAGTAAGATCACCCAAGTAATTGGTGCATTATGTTGACTATGCTGTATAATTACTAATTAAAATTTTGTTAAAATTTAATTCAACGCTGTCATATGTTCGTAATGGATATTTGAATTTTTAATATAAATGTTAGTGAGTTTACTAAAAATATCACTTGTCATCTGACTCCAGCAAGCTAATCCTAAAAAAGAAAGAAAAACCCAGAAAAGGTAATTTCGTTTCAGAAAATAAATTTTCAGATACTAACAAGTTAAATGCAAAATTAAGCACACTTTCAAGTTGCTGCTTTGTCAAAATGGATTTAGAGTTAGGGAAATTCCTGCGGGTTTAAGTGAATTCTCCCAGGAAGTGGTGTACATGACAGAAATGAAGAAAACTACTTAACTTGCTATGAAATGCACAACATTTATTATCAGTTTCAAACCTGATATTTCATGCATTTGTAGCTGTTTATGACTGGCTTGAAAGCCAGTTGGATGTCTGCTTTCAGAGGTGGCCGTGCTGCTCCAGCTGTGTTATAGCAGGAGTATTGACAGTGGTTTTATCTGAATGGGGCTGTGCTACTTTAAGCAGTGGTTTGTTTAGGAGTACTTCATGGTTTGATTGATCTTGATAGTTTAAGGTGCTCTCTAAAGTTATAGGAATGTAGTTTAATACAGCTGTTCAGGCATGGGTTGGACAAAGTTATTGTCATTGATTTTCCTTTTAAATTCAAAACCAAGAATTAACCCCATCCCCTTTATTTGCTTTAAATCAATGCTGTTCATTACATAAACTCCTTTCTTTCCCTCCTTTTTATGTCACTCTCATTAGATAATTAAACATATATAAAACTGGGATTTAGATGCTGCTTATGTTCTTTAAAATGTTTTCTTCAACAGAATAAAAAAGAAATATAAATGAGAAATAAAACTGTGGAGCAAAGTAAGAGCAACATTTACAACTCTTGAGCAAGCTGATGGAGTATAAGTGCCAAAGGAAGAGTAGGAAATCACAGCCATGCTGTAGGAAAATGTTCACAAAATACCCTCTCAGCCTTCAGTAATCTGCAGCTCAAGGTCTTCCTCAGATAAAGGCTCAAGATGTTGTCAAGAGTTGTTGAGGTTTATCAGTTTTTCACATGTAAATGTAAACAATAGTTTTTGTTACTTCTCCCTTTGCGGCATCTTGGAACAACAATGCCACGTGATTGTGACATCTGGGCTCTAAATTTTGTAGCTCTGGGTTTCTTACTCTGTCTTCGTACAGCAGGTCTGCCTGCAATCACTGAGTCTTGCTTCTGGTTCTCAAGAGCTGAACACTGTATTTCAAATGAGGATGTGTGACTGTAATTTATTCAGAATTATTTCCTGAACTTTGCTTTTTTTGTGGTTGTGAGCAATGAGTTTTTCCCAAGTAGGTAAACTTTGAGGGTGTGTCTGGTTGGGTTTTTTTCCTTGTTTGAGCCCCTTATATCATACCAGAAAACTGTTTTTTACTCATTTGAATGACTGTGAAAGACCAAGCATAGAATGGTATAAATGCTCTAATGATGGAGAATTAGAGATTAAAAGATACAAGAAAAAAAATCATTCACCTAGCTTTTGGGGGAAAGGAATTAATCAATTGACAGCAGATGGGAATAGTGCCTGTCTTGTTGGTCTGTCTGGTTTGGTGCTGGTGGTGAAGAAGAGGGCAAAGTGAATAAAGACTGCTTCCCAGAAATCCGTTTGCTGGTTTGTAAGTGGTTTCTGATAGTTTAGATTTCATGAAGTTGAAAATCCCACATGTAAAAAAGGAAAATCAATCTTGCTTATGTTGTTTTATACCATTTTTGAATTGGTATGCAAAGCTTTTTTTTTTAAGCTAATATTTTTGTGGTTTTGTTTTACATTGTTTAGGCAACTCACAGAGTGTGAGTTGGTATCTCCCAAGATTGTAGACTTGTGCTACTTTAAAAACATAAGATTACTGTATATCCAGTAGCAGTAAGTTTAAAAAAAAACAAACAACAAAAGACCCACAAAAACAAACAACAACAAAAAAATAAACCCAACAACTGCCCCAAAACAAAACTTAATAATTATAAAATGTGGGCTGCTGCACATGGCTTAGTGCCAGAACAGTCAATGATGTGCAAAGAATCAGTCATAGCCTGAAAAGAATTTTATCACAGTGCCACCCTCCTACACCTAACCCTGGCAGTTGCCTGTAGCTTTGCTCAAAATTAGGATATAAAAACCATTTCATGTTTTCACAGCAGCAAATATTGTTACTCATACAGGCTGTTGTGCAGACCACTTAGGATTTGTAAGGTTAGATTTATAGATAAACATAACAAAGTAATCAACAAATACTTTCAAAAGAAAATAGTGGGAAGTTGAGGAGGACGTGGTGGCCATGCACTGATGCTTTGTGGAATGTTTTTTTGCAGTATTGCTGGTTTTTCAAATAGTCTGAGCATGGCTTTTGTGAAGCATGCGTGGGCTGTATTTCTGCCCAGGCCTCAGAAGAGCATATGTGCCTTTAGATATCATCTAATTTAATTTCTTTTTCTTTGGATATGGTCTTAGTGGGACCCCACTATATACAATGCATGTGTTTTACCCTGACTGCCTGCCATGAGATCCTTTTCTAAATTTTTTTCTGTACAGATCTGCTAATCTGTTTTGCCTTCAAAAAAACATTCACACCTTCTTTGTGCCTGTTCTTGAATTACAGGAATACATTTGTCAGTGTAACCTGGTAGTAACTTTACACACACAGTCTGGTAGTAATAAATTAGTTTACTTATCTTGAGTGAGGGTGGACACACTGGGTGCAAAATAGGGTATGAGTTCCTGTGCCCTGGCATTATTGTGTCTTGTGTGGGACACAGAGGTTCCTGGGGCTCACCCCAGGGTTAGCTAAATTGGTATCCCATATGTTTCCTAAGCAGTCCTTTTGGGGTGCATAATTATATGTGGCAAAGAATTAAAGTCTTGACATGGAGCTTGTCAGCATCCACGTTCAGAATAGTTATATTTGCAGGAACTGAGTTGTTTTAGGTTGAATAGTATTGTATCACAAATGTTTCTGTGTATCCAGCTGACAGTCTTCTTCCCTCGTAGGTTACCACTCACAGGACAGCACTCCAAAAGATAATGCTCATACTTAGAATTGAACTCTGAAATGTAAAAAAAAATAAATAGATCCATAAAAAGGGCTAATGATTAGCAATAACACTGTTGCCACCTCAAGAATAGGTTTTTTCCTGTGAATCATTGTTTATAGTACAAGTCTGCTCATATGTTCTCAGGGAAAATCCGAAGAATGTTTTCTTAAATATACCAAACAAATTGAGTATTCCAGTTCTTTTCTTTTAACACAAATATCTTCTGGAAGACTAGTCTCTCACAAAAGTGGATATTGATGTGGTATCCATGTGGGACAGAAAAGGATTGTTTGAGCTCACTGAAGTGAAGTCTTCCACCCCTTTTGTAACAAATACAGACACCAGTAGATGAATGAGTGTTACAGCTGGTGCCTGTCGTGATCACATGTTCTGCTTATGGATCTTGTCTTACTCTAGATTTGATGTATTACAATAATTGAAGGAATAAACTTCACAGTGAAAGATTCAAGGAGTAAAATATACAGCTTCTATACAGGTTTGAAATGCCTCTCTTTTATTAAATTGAGGGCTTGAGGTTTAGGACAGCAGTATTTCTGTGGCTTTTTTTTATGAAAAGATTGAAATGTTTGTTCTATTTCTAGTGAGTATAGGTGGGAGAAGCAACATTTTGTTAAACACATGCAACTATAACAACATTCTGACAGGAGCAGTGTTAGCTTGTAAAAATTTCTTTCACATGTGAATAATAGATAAGGCTGAAGTCTCCCACTGAAGTTTCTACATGGCATATCCATTTCACAAAAAACTTAATTCTTTCATAATGATGCTTTTAATTCTGGTAAAACAAATGGGTTATTGAAATGGGTGTCCTTCATTCATATTTTCCCATATAGTAGATCCAAATGGCTCTTCTTTCAAGTGACCTGTGCCCTGTGCAGTCTCAGTATTTTCATGTGTGGTCTGCAGCCCATAGCAGTAAGAGCAATGTCTGTGCTGTGGAAAGAAAGAGAAAACTAACAGATGTCTCTGAATGCAAGGAAGTCTTGTGGAAGTAGAAATGGGGTGCAATGCTATCTGTAGCTTTGTAGAGATTTCTGTGGAAACTTGACACTTCTGTAGTGCTGGTGTTCCATACCAGTACCTCAGAGCACAATATCTGCCTATTGTAGGAACCCTGCTCTGTCAGCTAACATATTTATTTGTAAAAAATGCAAGGTCTCATATTCAGCAAGCCTTCATAAAACAAAACAAACCCATTCCTCCAAGAAAGCCAAACCCAAAACCCATGGAAAAAAATCCCACCACAGAAAATTAGTTTGCCAGTTAGTTTATATTTCTTATTATTCTTTTTTTGTTTTTGTTGTCACTCTAACATTCTACTTTCTGTTTTAATAGTGACTTTTTCATATATTGGGAACTTCATAGATGAAACCACTGTTAAATTGTCTTAATTTAACTTTCTTGTGAACTCAGTGCTTTTATTATTATTTAATAGTGTATCAGCATAAAATATTTCTATAGAAGTTAGTGGAAAAGATTATATTCTACTCCATAAGGCTGCCCAGATAAATATGCAGGTGTGATATTACTTTTTTCCTTTGAATCCTGTAGTTTCCACGTGTCTTAGGAGTAAAACATTGACAGCAAAAACACATACAGGACTAAAACTCTAGTTCTGTCTCCCTAACAATCTTCATCAATCAGTATAGCTGTTAAAGGAGTTAAATGCCAGTGATGTGTTGTTTGGCAGGACTGCTTCATCCTAAAAGCAGGTAGTCCTGTTGTTGCATTAACTGGTGCGATTCCTTACAGGACAGTTGGTGCACAGTATAGTTTCAGTACATGAATTTAGATGTGGTTTTTAAAAGTACTGTTTTACTTGAGTAAGTCTAGTCTGAAATCCTACATTTCCCTAGTGCTAAGCTTGTTTGTCCCAGAATTGCTATGTGTCTGCCATAGCATAAGGTGTTCAGGAGGAAGTACTTGATCTTGAAGACTTATAAGCAAAAAAAATACTAGTAGGGGTATTGCAATCTTACAAAAAAATCTCTGAGAATTGGCTATTACGAATCAATTTTGTATATGGGGGTAGTAATGGGCATTTAGGGTACAATTCCTAGTGAAAGGATCTTAAAATAGATTTTTGAGGATTTTTTTTTTTCTTTTTTATTTCCTGGACTTCTGAGCATACTGTAAGGTCAAAGGTGGAATTGTTGTCTAGATGTTAGATCCTGCTGCAGTGCTGGGTTTTTTCAGTATCCAGTCATGTACTGCAGAAAGTACTAGCAGGTTAATGTATCCAATTGTAATTTGTGAAAAGCTCAGTTAAAATCCACGAAGAAAAGCATCTGGTTTGTTACAGTCTTTCTGAACATTTAAACAGCTGTGTGTGCGTTTCAGCTTCAGGCTGATCTCTCAAAAATGTGTAAATGCATGCTTTACACAAGTCTGTCTTAAAATTCAGTTGTTTGCATTACTTATGTGCCCTTTTCACAGCATTCTCTCATCTCCCACTCATGTATAGCAAACCTCTGTAGTTATTCCCACTGATTAAATTGGTGCTTAGAGATGAGTAGAGAGTAGTGAGCTGCAGGCTGTGCTTCTTGTGGATCTGATTATGACCTTTGAAGGCTGGTGGTGGTTTGTGGATGGGCTTTTAATTTGTCTGTTTGAACGTGGAAGTCAGGTTGGCATTCAGCAATAGCATGCAGTTCTTGGCATGTGGCATGGAAGCCTGAACACGAATGCTTACAAGAGGGTTCTGACCATCCCTTTTATACTGGTTTTAGATTTGAGCTGGTCAATAAACTTCCTTTCCTGTTTACTTTTTCAAAGTAATAATTTTGCATCATGATCAAGTGAAGGGTGCCTTGGCACAGGAATAAACAGGAATAAACACTTAAACCTATGTGTCTTTGGGCCAGTAATGTTACAGAGGTGAAGTTTAAACAGGGAGGCAAGACAGTAAGTGGGTTTTTTTTCCACCTGCAGGAATGTACTGAGTGTAAAAAACATAACAGGCAAAAGGGATTACATGATGTATAAAAATGTTGGCCCAAGTAGGCACAACTGTTCATATAGTTAAGAGATGAATGGATGGAAATCATATATATTATCTTCCTCAAATTTTCTGACTCAAGGTTCTGAGTATGTAAATATGATTGTAATTCAGTACTTAATTGTGAAATTTGCTAAGATATTTGATCCTGAGTTTTTTGTGATGTGATATTACATCTATTTAAGTGTATACCACACCAAAAACCAAGTAACTACTTAGTGTATACTGTTTGATAGAAAAGGGAACTAAAGAAAAGCTTCCCTATCCTGACAAGCTTAACACAGAATTCCCTGAAGTCTGCCTTTATAGTAATATTTTGTGTTGGACTTTGGGTTCTGTTACTATAAATTTTAAATTGCTCTTAAGGATGCCTTACATCTTTCATTGTAAGGTTATTTATGTATAAAGATGTTACTGAATTTGCTGCTTGTTGTCCATTTTCACCGTTGAAATCCAATTGTGAGGCTTGGGGTCAGCATTTTTCAAAGTTTGCAAAACTGTAATCCTTGAAAAATATTGTACATAAAATAGCAAGCTGTTTTGTATTTGTGAGAAGCTGAGAAAGTTATTACTTCAGCTTTTGCCAAGTAAGATGACTAGAAAAAGAAAAGTTTATTGTAGAGGATTACGGAAGGAACAGATTTATGGCGAGTGTCTGATATATACCCAGTATCCTCATGTTCAACTAAACCAGACTTGCCCTGGGCCTTCTGGAGCACAATGCCCTTAGCAAGTAGCTTTCGACAGCTTTTTCAGGAAGCAATATTTTTCTTCAGAGAGAGGGTCACTTCACTGTTTTTCTTTTTCCTTCTCTCCTGTCTTATCTTTTGAGTTCAGGAAGTATTTTAAATTTACAGCCAGCTTTGAAGGCATGAAGCAAGTTCAGCCCCAGAAGTATTTCCTGTTATGGCATTAATCTAATTCCATGAAAGTAGAACTGATTTTTCATCTGTAAAGTAAAGTGCCTGGAGCAGCAGACCATTACTCTGGGTTATCATGATAAAGAGGCTTAGTTTTGACACCAAAGTGTTTATCAGCCTAACCAGGGGAAGATTTCATCCTTTTTGTTGAAAGAGATATTAATGGATTATAATATTTCTTTGCTTCATGGAGACAATGAGTTCATATTGAAAATGTTGACCCGAAATAACAATGTTCCCATAACATATTATAAGCTAATTTATCTGGAAAGCTACCAGTACCTGGGGGACCAGGGAAAACTACTTGTAAAATGATAATATAGTGGGCAAGTGTGTCCTAAGTACATGATAATGATAATTCCAGAATTATAAACTAGTTCAGAGCTCTGGCTGGAGCTGCTATTTGCTTTATGGTTTCAGTGATGCCTGTGAGTGCAATTAGTCTGATCTACTCATTTTAAGGATGTGACAAAATTTACTGCATAATAGCACTCAGATACTGTAGACTAACAGTTTCACACCGCTTTTAGTGGCTAAAATTATGTTACCTTTATGTTGTGCTTCTAACAGTGCTTAAAGCATTCTGCATTTACCTAGAAACATGCAACAACTTATACCATATTCCTTATTTGTAAGACTGCCTTCTAGAATGTGTAGGATTTTTTTAATATTGATGTTATAAATGGATAGTTTGAAGTTAATACTTAAATAGTTAAACTTGACCATGAAAACTAGTGCCAGCTTGAAGCTTTGACTGTATCCAGAGTGTGTAACTGTACAAACTACATGTGCAAATCTGTTTCACTTGGGAACTACAAGAAATATCAGAGTGCTTTTCTTCCCCACTCCAATTCTAGTGTCTGTATTTAGGTGTCGTCTCCCCAAATTAGCATTCATCTCCATGTTTGTTTGCTGTCACTTTAGAAACTATGGGTGAAGTGTATTCCCTGGTCTTGTGAATGTTGAGAGTAATTTTTACCTTATGTGTAAGGAGTAGGTTTTGATATGGGAGTGCCTGAGGACTAGGAAGTGATGCATTTTTTCCTCACTGATGTCTTGGGAAGCATTACCTTTGGTTTGCCTGGGGAGGCAGGAACCTAAATTTGTGCAGCCTGCAAGGAGGAGCTGCTCAAGGCAGCTACCTGAAGTGGCAGCTGAAACAGGGCTCTGCAAGCATAGGAAAAGCTAGAGATGCACAGGCCAGTTAAGCCATAAATACTCAAGGTTACAGGAGTCCCCAAGAGTGACTTAAGACTTGAAGGAAACACGGTTAAGAAGCAGGCATAGAAGAAAACATCATTCTGAGTCCAAATAGTTTTCTGGGCTGGCAATACCTGAGCCTGTGGCTGGTGGGAAGGACCAGAGTGCAGCGAGGGCAGCAGGATTGTCCTGAGGATCCGCTGGGCTTGAGAGCCTGCTGGGGACACACAGGCATGGCGAGGCAGAGCCAGCCTGAGGGAGAGCAGTGCAGGCTGCTCCTGCCTCCCCTCTGGGGCTGCCCCTAAGTGCCAAAGAGGTGTTTTGTTACGGGAGAACGTCTGGGCCAACCAGGGCTAATTGTCTTACACCTTTGGGCCTTAAGCTGTGAATTCTGTACCGATTCGTTTGGTCAATTAGAAAAATAATTTTCCAAATGGTTGAGTGGGGTGTTATAGCTCTGTGCAAATTCATTATTTTTAAAAGTGCTGACTGTGTTTCCATGGCAGACAATATAGTCGTAAAGATAAATAAGAAAGCAGTGTTTTCACATATCTAAAAAAATTTCAGGCAAGGATGTCTGTACATTGCTTGTGGAGGACAGTGTATCCCAAGCACATTCTCCCTCTCCTTAATTCATGTCTTCACTTGTCTACTATGATAATCTATTGGTCTGCATTCTGAAGTGAAGCAGGGAACCAACCTGAGTGAAAGAAAGAGAAAATAAATGTTTTTTGTAATTGATCTCCTAGCAACCCCACAAACAGTTCTCCCATAAAACTGGCCGTGGTATAGGGGTATTAATGAGCAGTTGGGGATGGTAGAGGTTAAGAATTACCTGCTCTAGCACTGCTGATAATGAAAGTGTGCAAGTAATTGTGGCCTAACTCTGTCTACATCACATTTACATTTTTAACAACCAAAAAATTATATCTGTAAAGCATATTTATTGACCCCTATTTCTAATGCCATTATGCTTGTAATTTATTATTTTGGACTTTCAAGACATTATTGCACTACTTAGTCTTAAAATTTCTCTTTATTTAAAGGTGGGTAGATGGTGGAGTAGTAACTGAATAAAAACTGTTATGTACACAAAAAATCAAATTTGAAAGATTTCAAAGAAATGTGCTTATTATAATTTTGCTATTTGGCATACTTATATTAAAAAAATCATTATTATTTGTGCTGGTTTTGTTGTTGTTTTTTAAAGTATTTATAAAATTGGAATTGCCTTTATTTATGCATTATCTGTTAGGGCAGGTCTGTAGTGGTGCATTCATTCTGCAGGAGATCTTCAGCTTCAAAGGCAATATAATAAGCCCCTCGAGCCACTTTTCCCCATGGCTTTCCCAAACTGCAGCCTGGAAGTCTGCTGGGGGAGGGGGTGGGAGCATCTGGGCCTGAAAGGATGGAGCACTTTCAACTCTGTTTTCTGTGCTGTAGAACAGCTGTTGAAAGAAGGCAACCACCATGCGTTAGAGCAGCAATTAGCACTGCTCTGGCATATGTTGAAATGCTCTTGCCCATCCCCTGGGAAAGTAAAACATTATGTGAAATGCAAAGGTAGATGTCCTTTCTCCTTATGTCTCCTGTATGATGCCTTCCTGAGATGCATTATGTCTTTAGTCTATTCATCAAATTTCTGTCTTTTGATATTTTGAGGAACAGGGAGGTGAAGGGTAAGAAAGTGATGATTCCTCTACTTATCGGTAGACTTTCTGCATATGATCAATATTTAACAGCTTTTTACTGAAGAGTGTTGTCTGTGAATTTCTCGTGGTTTCACTGGAGGAAGGATGGGGGAGTTGTGTATTATTACAGGAAAATTATGTCTTGCTCTAAAACTGCACCTATGGTTTCAATTAGTTCAGCTCTCAATTATAATAACATAATGAGGAGTAATGAGGAGGTGGGGATAACCTGGGACTAACACAAAACATATGTAAAATTAGATTGTAAGAGCCTCCATTGAGAGCTTAATGGAAATAAAAGTCCTAAGATAACAGTTGGTGTGCACAGAAGATCTCCAGTTAGACTCATGGAAGCAGGTAGATGCTTATGTTGCTACAAAGAACGAGCACAACTGTGTCACTGCTGTGCACAGCCAGCTCTCCAGCCAAACCAGGCTTAATCTGACACTCCAGCCATGGATGATCATGAGCAGCATGGAACTGCTAGGAACAAAATTTTAGAAGCAACAAATACTTTGTGAGGAAGGGATTATTTATTGGAAAAGGCCTTCAGTAACTACCGAATTGATTTTTCAGAACTCTTGTTAAACAAGCCTTTAGGTCTTTTTTTTCCTTAATTATTGATTGGTGATAAATCCTGGTCAGATATATTTGTTTCTGACTTGCCCAGTATCTTTATGTTTAATAAATGCACATGCCTTTAAGCTGCAGCTTTCTGGCAATCAGAGATGATGCAATTGTATTTCATCCTTCTACCAGAAAATGCAAGCTTCGTATGTAGTATGGTAGCAGAATATTATGTATATGAACACCTGATGCTCAGCCATCTCAGAAACCAGCAGTTTACATAAGAACAAATGGATAGCTGCAAACTACCCTTTATGTGAGCCCTGTTATTTCATCCAGCAGAGCTTTAGTTGGAGTGAAATATCTATTTGTGCAGAGTAAGTACAATTAATAACACTAATTCAAGCAGTGTATGTTGGCCATCAATTCTTGCCAAAAATGGATGATTGGAAAAATCTTTAACACAAGAAAGCTGAAATCCAAAATTAATTTCAAATGTTTGACTGTAACAGGAACGTATCACTCAGCTCTGACTGAGTTATGCAAAATCTAGAATCATAGAATATTCTGAGTTGGAAGGTACCCACAAGGATCATCAAAGTCCATCTCCTGGCCCTGCACAGGACAGCCTCAAGAATCACCCTCATGTGCCTGAGAGAGTTGTCCAAACACTTCTTGAACTCAGGTTTGGTGCTGTGACCACTTCCCTGGGGAGCCTGTTCCAGTGCCCAACCACTCCCTGGGTAAAGAACCTTTTTCTAGTAACCAGCCTAAACTTCCCCTGACTCAGCTTCAGGCCGTTTTCTCAGATCCTGTCACCAGTCATCAAAGAGAAGAGATGAGGTGCCCCTCTACCTCCCCTCATATTATTACTAGCATTCTTCTTTCCCTGCACCTCAATTGTTATTGAATTTAAAATTAGGGTATTCTGAGCTCATTTTGAAAAGTTTGCAAGAATATAAGTAAAGTCTCCGAGTGAGGATCTGGCTGTGGCTTGCCTTTACAGGTGTGGTTTTGAAAGAGATCTGTAATAGCTTAAAGTGAGACAGCAGCCCTGAAATAGTAAGGCAAGTTTTAAAGTGTGTTTCTCTGGTAGAACTGTCTGTATATGTGAAAGTATCACTGCTTGCTGGACTTGCCATTTTTATCAGTGTCTTTGACCGTCAACCACGTAATTCAAACTATTTCATTTATTGTCCTGTCTCAGCTCAGGGATTTCAAATCATAAGAGCATGACAAAGAGGCTTGATGAGTGCCTGTTACTCATCTGATGCTGTCTTATGTTGAGGCTGGGCAGGGATATTGCAACCAGTGAGAGAGATCAATGTGCCAGTCCCACAGCATGCATTTCTTCCTCAAAAAAAAAAAAATAAATCTTTTGTGCTTCACACATTTACTGGTTTCTATTAGAAAGTCTTAATGTGTTTTGTTTACAGTGCCTTTATTACTGTGTGCTTGTGTTGCACTGCTCCCAATGCTTTTATGTCCTTTTTTCTGAGTGGGAGATAAGTATATATGTAGTTATTTCTGCAAGGTCTCAGGTTAAGGTAAACTTCTCTGGACAATTTGAACACAGTCATTTTAGACATCTGTTAGCCTTTGCTCATCATGAGGTTGTTGGTTTTTTGTTTGTTTTTTTTAATACAGAAAAAACCAAACACCAAGAAACCAAACACCATAGAAATTAATACTTGGTAGATATTCATGACACCTGTTTTCTGTCATAGTGAGAAAGCAGCTTAATTATTTTCAAGTAAAATTTTACGTCGTTGGATTGAAATTTGAGTCATTTCTTCAGAAGTAGAAATGGAGCATACTGTTTCTCTTAAGATAATGACATGCATGTGCTCATGACTGATTCAGTGTTTTGATCTCAGATGCTCTGGACATCTATCATGTAGCTACTGTCATATAAATTACACATTAGTGCCACCAGGATTTATTCCAGTATATAGTAGTAGAAGTTCACTTCATGATAAAGTATTAAAAAATATAGGATGTGTACCATATTATTGGAAATTTAATTAAAAAAAAAGCTACCTAACAAAACATACTAAGCAGCTGTAGCTCATCCAGCTTTCTGCTAAAAACGTATCATTGATTTAATTGAAATATTTGGGAAACTTACAGAATTATTAATTTAAAAAATAAAGTAAAATAATCTTAATTGGTTAAAATTTAGTCTTGTGCAGTTGGTAAAGGGTATGTGATTCGTTGGTTATAAATTTCTCTCTGATGTTTTAAGATATTCGTGAAGATTTCACTAACCAGTGAACTTAGTTCATGAGGACACTTGTTACTTGCATAAGGCTATTGCAGAAAAACAGTGTGTGCAAGTTTCAGAGCCCATAGAAATATTAATGTATGTTGGGGTTTCTTTGGGTTCCCAGTTCTTGAACTTTGTTTTCTGTTTCCAGACATTTGTACTATTTTCTAAATGCTGACTAATTATTTACTAACAAAGGCATAAAGAGGTACAGACAGGGCTGAGGAGCAAGGCGAGGGGAAGGGATGGGGAAACGAGCAGTACAGAGGGAATGTCTTCAGCTTAAAATATGAAATAACGCCAAAAACATTCATGGTGATGAAGTTGACATGCAGAAAACATTCCAAAAAACCCCATTTGTGACACTTAAAAAACATTCCAAAAAAACTCAGTATATAAGAAAGAAGTATAACCCCTAATGAACTTTTTAGCAGGGTGTGCCCCACTGGGGCAACGCAGAGAAACATTCTTTGGGTTGGACTGGATTCAGAAGACACCAGGAGCAAGAGCTGGCTCAGCTCCATGGTTTGGAGTGACTGATCCCAGCATACATGGCAGTAGCCATCACTCCTGGAGCAGGAGGAGGTAGCTGGAGCCGCTAAATATCCGTGGGAAGTTTGTACAGCTATCCATGGGAGGAATGCTGTACCGAGTAAATTGAGTAGTTCTGATTCAGTACAGTGTGTTTCTTTTTTTTTTCTTTTATTCTAGTAGCTAAAACATGAAATGGAGGAAAAAGACATAATTGTTAAGTAGTTTACAGTGGCAGAGGAGGAAATGGAAGGGCAAGAGGGAATTTATGGAGGTTATAACAACAGTAGGTAACCAGTCGGAAGTTTGTCTGTGATCTTAATTACTTTGCTTGTACCTCGTAGCTCGTTCACTTGCCTTTTTTCTGAAGTTAATATTTTAGGGTAGGAATTGAGTCAGCCTCTGTGTATAGATCACCTGTACTATAATGAAGTTGCAATCTAGATCATAGACTTTGAACATTACCGCAACATGAATAAATAATAAAACTGTATTAATAAGAAACAGCAGCCCATCTGCACAGGATAAACAACCACCCTAAATTCTATATATGTCAAGTCTAGATGAATTGCAAGCTTTGGGTTTCTTGAGGTAGTGCACATTTCTGGTGTAAAGAAATTTTCCTTAATCAGTAAAAGACTTGGTAATTAAGAACTACTCTCGTATGCAAATGCCTATTAAAAGACATGTATATTCTAACCAAAAATACAAGTTATCTGGGTCTAGCAGAGCTTCCTGCTTTTGAGATTTTAAATTATTAGATTGTAGGCATTCCAAGACAGGAGCTATTAGGTCATTTCTAATTGTAAAGCAGTAGCACAATGAAATCTGAAGTAATACTCATCATACAAAATAATTTACTCAGAGGTCTTACCTTCCTTAAGGCCCTTGCTGTTTTGAAATTAGAAGATATCAGGCAGCTGACAAAGGGAAATATCAGACATCCATGGATAGAAACACACTAATAAACATTTAGCAAGATACTTAATGATTAACTGTGTGCATTAATTACTTACAAGTGTTATGTGTCATTAATAAATCTATACTTAATTACAATATTAAACGTCTTTGTTTATGATTAATTACATAACTAAAGCAAGCATTTACATGTTTGTAAATAAGTGATGATTGAGGTGTAATTATTGTTAAATTTACTAAAATTAATTGTTAATTGTGTCATTGTAGTCTGCTCCTTTCACTCAGTCTTGTGATTGAATGAAACTTGTTGTTGGGGGTGGGGGAAGGGGAAGATTACCCACCTTATTTGTGTATTTGCAGGAGAAAATTCTGTGTTGTAATTCTTCCTGTGTATTTTCAGGATAAGAAAGATAATATAAAACAGGCTCAGAAACAGTAGCCCATTTTTAGCAAAAGCAGATAATACTGTTTCCTCTAAGTACGTGAGTATATTGTTTTTGCAATTTAGTATGTTTGTAAATGAAAAAGAAAAAAGTATCCTGTTGTGTATTTAGCAAAATATCCATATATGTACAGTTACTTAAGAGAATAGATAAAATCTATGTGCATTTTATCTTTGTGTTAAAAGTGATTATACTAAATGTGTCTTACTGTTTGTTTCTGTCTAATTGAAAGTTGGACAAAGTCTTATTTAACTTCAGCAGAATTAGACTGTTATTGTTCTACACATAAGGAACTGGTTTAGTTGCTTAAGCTATTAAAATGCAGCTGAAAAAACTGCAATTTCTTAGAACTATAAATTAAATTCTTCATCCTTTAGAGGCAGATGACTTGAGTGCCTACTAGTTTTTTTTAAGAAAAATCTGGTAATTTCTGTATTTTTTTCCTATTTGGTTTTCTAAGAATGGCAATCAGTTTCATTCTTATTTCAACAGGTTTTTTGCAATACATATTCTTCAGTCATTTTCAGTTAATATCTGTGGGTTCACTTTGTGTAGTAGATACCAGAAAATGGCAGGTGATTGAAAAAGCAATAGGAAGGTGTTTCACCCACTCTTGTTTCTGCTTACCTCTTACCTCATCACTAAAAAGCTTATCTTATTAAAATACACTTAGGTTTTTCTTAGGAAAAAAAAGCTGTATTAAGTAGAAAAGTTTTTGTTTATCAGCTTCCTGTTTCTGGATGCTGACAACATCTCAGCATCTGTGGAAAGTTTGCTGTTACTGCCACTGTCACATAGATGGGCTTTTCATGTTGATAACCTGTCCATCTGACTAGTTTCAGTTCTTCCCATGTATCATCCTAACAGTAGAGAAAAGCTGTCCAGGCATGGACCCCTCTGGACCATTCAGGGAAGTCAAGGCACGCAGTGGCCTTGGAATGCAAAAGGATATTGTGCTTTGTTTCTCTTCCTCCAGAAACTCAGTAACTTACTTTGTGGATGGATGTGAATTTCCATGGAATTACTAAACTTGATTGTCTGCTTGTTTGAATGCTTTATTTAGAATAAAATTGTTATGTTAACGTCACTTAATAAGAAAAATGAGAAAAAATTAAGTGTTTTTTGTTGGGAGGAGTAAAACTTCCCCCAGTGAACAGGAAGCATCACTATTTCACACACATTCTTTAGATTCAAGCACGTTCTCTAGGTTTTTCATCTAAAAGGATCAGGCTGTCATTAGCTGTGGTAATGACAATTAAGCCAGCTCTCAATGAAGATGGAAGCTTTCTGAGCAGAGCTGGTGGCCAAGGCTCTTTGCTGACTCAGGAGATCACTACTGCATTATGTTACAGTTCTTACTTTTAAAGTTATCACTTGGAACCACGAGGGCTAGAAATAAAAGCCATTTTTATAGTTCTAAATCCAAATTTGCTAGTGTATGTCATTAAGTAGTGTGTTTTGCACAAGCTCATTGTGACATTTGAGAGCTGAAAAAATTTAACTAAGAGGTGTTTCCTCTGCTTGATGTCCATCACTTTGTAATAGTAAATACTAAGGTTATGATTAACTTTTACCAAAAAATTAGTTATTTCACTGCATTTCTCAATGCATCTACAAAGTTCTCACAAAACACTACTGGTATTGTTACTTCCAATGTGACTGAATGTTCAATGACAGGTTGTGAAAAAGATGAGAGAGGTGAAGAGCTGGAATCAAGTAATTATTGTGAGTCTTCTCTTAATTGCAAAATGTAAGTATTCTCTCCAGAATTATTAGGAGGCAGAGAGGGAATGAGAGAAAATTTGTCTTTGAGATGAATAGTCTGCATCCATGAAAAACACCTTCCTTCCTGGTTGTGCAGTTAGAATTTTTTGCAGAACCTTGGCTTGGAAACTTCCTGTTTGGTTTAATTCAGTAACATTTATGAAATCTTCTCAGCTTCTGTTTTAAGTGCAAAGTATTAGTATTATTTGCCTTGTTGTTGACAATTTGCCCCAGGGATAACCTCTTCAGCCAAATATTTCCCTTTGTATTCCCTAGGTGTTATAAATATTATATACCCCTGGGTCCCATCGCTCTCTTTTGTGGTTAGGATGTGCCCAGAAAGGAAACTATGAACTTTATTTCTGAAGAAATTAGGAGCATCTTCCAAGAATATGTTCTGTACAAATCTAATTATATTTAGCATTTCTAAAAATCAAAATTCATCTTTGATATCCCAAGACTAAGATATGTCTCTCTTTGTACTATAACTGGAATCCCTCAGAGTCTCAAACTTTGTTTTTCCTAAAGATACCAGGCTGGTATCTACTTTATCTAGTCTACAGTTTGTTGTGACTGTAACTTCCAATTTTTCTTTATTATAATGGAAGTGTGAGTCCAATTTTAAAAATAATTTTCCAGACATGAGAAATAACATTTATTTTTATCTCAGTATGTGTTTACACTAGAGAATGTTAGATTTGGTACTCCCAGACTTCAAAGTACTCAGAGAGAAAGTCAATGCAAACTTTGTTTCCTAGTCACACACACAAGACCTAAAACATACTTTAGATAAAGATAATAAAAATCTTAGTAATATATAATATGTTATTAACAAAAAAGAATGCATCTTCTATCAGTGTGATGGGGGGTCAGCAGCCAGCAGAATTTGCAAAAACCAGCTGAGTTGCAGAATTGCTGCAGGACACTATTGATTTTACTCTCTCTCATCAATTAGTAATTAATTTTGCTGCAGTTTATAAAACACATTGTTCTAGCTCTTGTTTTTAATAGTAGATGAGAATCTCTAGTTCAACTGAATTAAACTATTACAGCATTGTGAGATGGAGCCAGAAATGAAATCTGGCTTGCATGCTCAAGTGCTGGAAGTCATGCTTTTTGGAATGCAGCCCATAATAACTTAAAGTTTATAGAATTTTAACTCCTTGGTATTCTTCAGATGCTCCAAGTGCTCCGCTGGATGTCATGGCCCAGATTCATTAACTAAGTTTTGCCAAAGATTCTGCCTGGTATTCCCAGCTGACTGCCTCTGTTTCACAAGTGCTTTATCCAGTAGAACACAGTGAATGCCAGGTTTTACAGACTTCAGATAGGATGAATCCAGCCTCACCATGCTACCTCTGAGAAAATAGTCAAAACAATTGAATGGATAAATTTTTTAAAGTCCAAATAAGTATTTTAGGTAATAATGGTTTTTAAGATGCATATTTTAAAGACTAATTAGCCATGCTATCTTATTTTCTTACTTTATCTGCTGGTCAGTAACTTGTTAATGTGTGAAGACTGCTGTACTTCTCACTAGGCTGCTTCTCCTAATTTTATTTCTGGAGATGTTCAAAGAGGAAAAAACAGCCAAACTTCCATTCCATCTTTGAACAAGACTACGCTGTTAAAATCCCTTCTCTGCAACATCTAAGGGTTTTTTGTACAGGAGAGAGGTGGAGAAAATACAAGTTTTGTAAAAGTCTAAAATTTTTTTCTTTGTGAACAGGAGATGCATCTTCTTCCTTTGGGAAAATACTATAAAACTGCCTTTCATTTTGGTAACATATATTACACACCTAAGAAAAGTACTGTGACAAATGTAGGGTTAGTACATTGATTTTTAACATAATGAAGTTAAAGCATTTTCTAGTATTCCAGTCACAGATAGGATATGAGACTAGTTTGAAGGCTTTCTTATTACTTGGTCTTTTCCTGGCACCACCATGTATGAACAGCTACCATAATTTTCAATTGACTATGAACAGCTACCATAATTTTCAATTGACACTGGATTCTCTGGGCATACCATTTTTACCAAATTAATAATAAACACCATGGAAGGTCATTCTGTACTCAAAATTATGAAATAATTATGTAATAACAATAGGGGTAAATGTGTTGAAATACCAAAAGAAATCAGGTGGCTGGTGCCTAACAGGGACTGTGAATTCATGTTCATGGTCTGCGTGGTCACAGGGTGAGTATGAAATGTTTTTGCAAAGACTTTGAGTACTGCTCTGCTCCTATTCGCATAAGAAATAACAAGAATTTTTAGAAAAGTGTTGATATTTTTAACTGCATGCCATCCTAATAGTATAATAAATATTTACTGTGCACTAGTAACTTAGAATCTGACACACACATACCTTCTCCAATCCTCTTTTTTTCCAAGTGAAAATTACATGTGATACACTTTTGTATTTTCATCACTCTTCTTTGTGGCGTTCTGTGAATTGCTGAGTGGTTTTACTGATTAGATAAAGGCAGAAGAAATGTACTGAGATTAAGTGGTTGTTGTTGAAATACAAGAATCACCAGGAGGATGCAGCAGTTTCATGTTCTGTATCTGCAACATACTCGAAGTTAGGAACTGGTGCTAGTTTTGGTATTTTCAGGGCCAACAGGCCACCTTCTGTAATTCTGAATGTGTACCTGGAATTTTCACAGTAAAACTTCTTTCATCATAGCTTTGAGGAAAATATAGGATGGCATTTGTCCATTTATTGTGGGCAAAGTTAATGAGAGACTTTAGACAAAAATTCAGCAGTCCTAGAAATTAATTTGTTGGATAACTAATATAAAGGCCCTCATTTTCAGAGCTGAAAATCTGCTATGCATGATGTGTCAGAATAATGATGCGTCAACCCTTTTGTTGGAACATTTCAGTACACTTTTGAAATATTGTTCACATGTAGAAGACAAAACTTACATCACAGTCGTGAGTGGCCAGCTAGTCCATAGAAGACCTTGAAATTAAACCAAATTCAGTTCCTGCTGTTACTAGCCTAAATGTGGTAGTGTTTCCATCAAATGAGCTTTAAACTTCTATTAAAATTTTCAATTTTTCACAGTGACCTGAGGAAATTCATTGACAACCATTGGCTTGTAGACAGAGTCACTGTAGATCAGGTCTTTCAGAGTTCACGCTGCTGTTTTCTGCAGTAGCTGCAGTCTTGGAACTCGAGTTGGTACAGATAGTAATTGTGGAAGAATACTGAAGCATTACATACTCTGCTGAAGTCAAACAGCAGTTATCACTGGCCATCTAAAAGCATGAGTGGGAAAACAAATGTGAAGTTACCTAGATGAAAATTTCAGTAAATTGAAAGAGAAGTTGAAGGGTTTGGTACTCAAAGCTATTTGTGTGCCTGGTAATACTGATGGTCATCAAGAGGAGTTCAAAAGTGGTTGATTTCTTACATGACAGTACCTTACTTTTTAAAAAATCCTTGAGTGCCCAGTGTTACAAGGATGAAAAAATAAATTTGTTCTCCTCTTTAATTTAAGCTCTTCTCTTTTCCTGTCTTCTCAAGCCTACTCCTTTCTTACCCTGCAGTTTGATGAGTCAGAAACTATGGCACATTTTGGCATACCCCCCAAAACTCCTGTTGAAGTATTTGTTTCATTGAAATGAGACTAGCAGTTTTCATGCTGTTGAGAAATGCAAGTTACTGTAATCTTTAGCTTTGGGACGCATCTATTGGGATTTTTCTGGAAAAGCACAGGAAGTTATGCTCCTTTTATGATAATCTAGCAGTTGTGTTCTTTAGGGGTGAGGATTTCTGCAACCACTAAAGGGCAGTGCATGCCACCTTATGATTTCTCTTCTGCAGCTGTTGAACTGTCTGTCCTTGCTGTTAGGCAGATGGGGATAGAGCCCATTGCTGGGCTTTCTTTATTGAGAGATTTGGAAGCTTGATGCAGTTTTTAGCATGTAAGATTAAAGGTCTGCTGTTGTGAGCAGGACATGAAGAGGAAAACTCTGCCCTTCTCTTGTTCCTAGTCAGAGGCCAACTGCCTTGTGCCCGTTGTAAGTAAAAGAGCTGATTGTTTTTGAAACAACATTTCTGTTGGCCAAAAACTGGTTTATGTTGTAAGAGGAATCACAATTTCAGTATTGGTTATGAAACAAATACTGTGCAGATCTAAAGGTCTCATTCTGCCAAACACAATGTGTGGTATTTACTGTGCAGTTGAAACTCTTAGCTTCAGTAATGAGTAAATATGATCAGGTTTTGGATTAAGCAAAGTAAACAAACATAATAAATGAAGATATTTGAAATCATGTCTCTTGTATTCTGACAAGTATACCTTAATTATTGATCAAGATGGCAATACAGTAAATATACAGTTGCTTACATTAAAAATTCAGCATCTTTCAACATTTAGCTGACAGCATCCATACAATATTCTTGGTAATACGGCTCTCTTACCACTATATTGTTCCTGTTGGACATGGTGATGTCTTTTTAAGGATAGCTATCACCTTATTCTGTAGTTTGTAAAAATACTGTCTTAGAAGGACAAGACTACTCTGAATCATTGCCCTGTTACGTGTGACAAGTATTGACCAAGTGTGTGTTATAAGAAAGTGGAATATCAGAGCTGTGCTCAGTGGTTATTGGGTTAGGAGTTTGGTCTTTTGGGTTGTTTTTCTTTTAATTTTCATGGTATATCAAATTTGGGGGTCTATTAGGATAAACTACAGAAGTTGTTACTCTACTGACAAATGAGTAATATATTTTCTTTCTATATGCAGTGAGGGAATAAAATTCTGTAACAGTCTGAACAAGAAATTGTTCTTTTGGGCAATTTTTCATAATCGAAAGGATAGCTTTTACTTTGATATCATCATGTTTTCAACCAAATTCTAATGGCAGAAAGAATGAAAAAGACTCTTTATTGAGTTTGGATAAGACAGGAATGCAAATGGAAAATAGATACTTAAGTATATCAGGGAGGGTATTGTTAAGGAATACATTCAGTGCAGGTAGCTTGGGGTGCAGCTGCAGTGGGAGCTGCAGGTTGAGCTCTGGGTGGGAACCCCAGACAGGATGCTGTGAACTGCTGACCCTTTGCACAACAAAGGGCCTGGGGACCTGTGGCCTGGGCAGGTGACCTGGCACCAAGGGATGTGGCAGGAGCAAAGGACCCCCAGACTTCCCCTGGCATGAATTGTGAGGGTATAAAAGCCCCGGGGGTTCCTTTGTACCTGGTGCCTCCTTGGAGGCACCAGGTGGAACTGTTATTTTGTTATTTAGTTACTGCACTGAGATTAATCTATTTGAAGGATCTGGACATCTGAGACTCTGCTAAGGGAAACCTGGGGTCGAGCTGGTGGGGAAACCTGGTCTTTGTGAGTGGGGGGTGTGTAGGGAACACTGGAGCCGCCTGCTGTGAAGAGCCTTCGGTCCCAGCACAGGTGGTGTGGGTGTGACTGCCAGAGGGGCTCCTGCATGGCTGGGCAGGGAGGTTTCCATTACAATATACAGTGCAACGGCTGTGAGTCCCTCAGCCTCAGGTCTGATTGCTTAGTAGGTCTTTATAGAGCTTTACCATGTTATGGAGCCCCACAACATCTAGACTGATGAAATATTGTACTTAACTCAAGTTTTTTCTTTAGGTTGTCTTTCATAAGAAGGGTAGTAGTCGAACTAAATGGTTATAATGAGTTCCTTTTCCAGCAAAGAGGTATTCCAGGAATCTGGTTCTGGGTAGGGAAGAGTAAATGACCAAAGGAAGCAAAAGGGTTGTGCATTCTGTACAGCTCTGCTTAAAAGGAACAAAGGCTCCTGAAGAAGTATCAACTCCAGTACCTGGTCAGTGTCTTTTAAAGCTAGTTCTTTTTATTGAATTACCTGGAATAAACTAAAGACATGGCAGAGCAGTAAAGACAGGCTTTTTAATATGTATTTTAATATGCTGAGGGTTTGGGAGTTTTTTTATTGGTGGATTGAGCAGCCTGTGTTTTGTTTTCTCTTTATAAAACATTTTTTGAATTCTTGAAAACAGTATGAAAATGTATGATTAGTTCTTACTGTTGAAACTCTGAAATGGTGATATGTATTTAAAATAAAAATCTGGGATCATCACAGAAAGGAAACAAGGCTTGAGGCTTAGTTCAGTGTTCTACTGAAAGGTGGCTGTTTGCTGTACTCTCTTCAGAGGATTTCTAGACCAGATTTTTGTGAGAGAAATGTCTGCAAGATAGCACTGTAGAGTTGACTTTGCCTTTGGAAAAATAAATTGCTGGACTTGATCAAATTCTTATCTCTCAGTCTTTACTATTTAAAAAAATATTTTAGCAGCACATTAAGATAAAGAATATCCCTGCCATATTTGTCATCCTGTGGATAACTGAATTCAAGTCAGAGTTACTGCATGCCTTCCTTTCGCTGTCTTCTGCTTAAAACTTCCTGGAAAGATTGTTATTTTAGCTTAAAGAAGATATCCAAATTTTGACCCAAGTGAGAAGTTTTACAAAACCATACATAACTGAGAACACCCTTCTAATTGGAAGTATGAAACCACTTTAATAGTTGTATGACACTGAAGGGAAGATCCTGAGATAGGAAATTAAGTTCTCAATACAAGTTCTTAGGTGTCAGATGGGTTGTTTTTCCTGGAGGCATTTTACAATTGTGAATTGGGGTCTTTTATCATTTGGGGATATCTTTTGGGGAACTGATTTGGGGTTTTTGATGGGGGGGGGGTTACCACTAGTCCAGTAGGTAAAGATATCAAGTAAATGTCTATCAGAAGCACCACTTCTTTGTGTAAAGAGGTTAGACCTGGCACATGCAGCCCCCACATTCCTAGTTGTCACAAAGGATTTTTCTTGTTGATACAGTTATAGATTTGATGACTGAAGTCTGTATATCCAGTTTGCAGGGCTGCAGCTGTAGGCAGTTTGGTCCATGGGCAGCGTGGTGACGTTGCAGCCCCGTGTTTGTGGGAGATGCCGTGTTCTGTTCCAATGTCCAGTTGCACAAGTGCCCTGGGCAGGTCGCTGCCAAAGCAAGAGCCACAGCAGAAGATGCTGCTGCCAGCCTAAGGTCTTCTCAGCTCTAGTTGCTGGAGGAGAGGGGAGGCACACTGAGATCTCGACATCACGGGCTGGGCTGTTGCAGAAGCGGCAGCAGTTGGCTGCTGAATGACATGCATGAGTGGCACCAGCTCCAGCAGATGGGTCTCTGTGGTGTCCATAGTGGTGTGAGCTTCCAGTCCTCAGTGGATTGACATTAATCTGCAAGGACTTACTACCTAGGGTGAGGTTGAGGAGTTTTCATAAAACAGCAGGCGCCTCATTTCCACGCCATGCATCTTCCTCTCCATTTACAGCCTGATATTTTACACTGGTGTAAGCATGGGAAGGTGCATGTTTTACATATCCATTTGACAAAATATCCATAAAAGTCTATGTAGAAAAGCTTTCAGTATTTAGAAAAAGCTTTTAAAGCGTATTTGTGTATGTTTATTTTTTAAAATTCCGAATTGAAGGAATATGTTACTGCTGAATGGTGTATGGCCTTTTAAAGAAAGAAAAAATCGCTGCCAACTGCTGAACAGCTAATTCACTCAATATAAAACAAAGATGCATTTCTGTAGGGCTAACGACATGCATCCCATCTCCTTGACAACTGCTCTAATTACCTCAGCTTGGACGATCAATATTTGATCTTTTTCCCACCATACAAACATGTCACTTTAACTCCATAGCTTTCTCTTAGCTTTTTGATAATTTGCAGCCAAGTGAAAATGGTCCTTTCTATTTGTTCTCTCTGGCTTGAGGCCAAGGGTTCTCTCAATAGTATAATGCAGTTCATTGATATGAATTTGTTGATCTCCTGGGTAGTTTTTCACAAATTTAGGGCAATTAAAAACCTTTAGAAAGCATTTCAGTTGAAGTCAATAATTTTGCTTTTAGAATTTACTTCATCGTTTTATGATCATTTTTGCTTCATCTGTTCATAAAACAACTTCAGAAGAAAGACAAAGGACCATTTTATTGAGTAGCTTGTATATACATAGAAACACAGCTTTCAAACCTGGAATTAAGCAATAATTTAGAAATACTTTAATTGGAATGTTTAATTTGTAAGAATAAGATTTTTTTCATTCTACTTTGGACTCTGAAAAGTAATTCTTTAAGGGAAGTCACAGCTGAAGTACAGCATTATGTGCCAAATAGTTTGTTTAAGATATGTGAATATACACCAGACTTTGAGGATGGAGTGATCATGCTTCCACTCGGTGAACACTAGTAAGCTGTTGAACTTTGTGGTTGTGTTACTACAGAGGAAATGATACTTTGCAGTTCAGAAAAGCTTTGTGAATTGTTGAATGTGGTCAGTCAGAAGCAGAAGTAGTGAGCACCCAAAAATTCAGGCCATTTAATTAATCATAAAGAGACTTAATCAGAAAGTGATTTAATCAGAGTAAATTATTTTTTGTCATGTGCTTTGTTTATTCCTTTTGTTTCTTTTTTTTCCTGTGCTCCCGTGAGCATTGCTGAAAAATACTGTGATTACCTCAGGTGGACAGTGTGAGATTTTTTGCTATCTGGAGTCGTATTGTCATCTTGTTATTTTCTCTTCAGGAATTACCGCTACGCTCTTGGTGTTTTATGGAAGAGTTTAAATACTTTGTTTAGTGCATGCTGTGTTTATTAAATAGTTGTGCTGTGTTGAATTATAATCTGTTCATAGAGTAAAAGGCTGCTATGCCCAAGGATACATTAAAACCTTTCCAACTGCTCATATCTGCAAAACAAATTCCATCATAGTAGACCAGGACAAAAGTGCATCTAGCCACATATCCTGCATCTGACAGTGGTCAGATATTCCTTAAATATTTGAGGAGATGGGGGGGAAAATGTGGCTGTCTTCTGTGGTATCCCGATAGTTTGTGGCTGTCAGCAGTTATGGACTTCCTTGATCTGAAGTTGAATCTCTTCACTCAAGAGCATGAAGCTCCCATCATGATATTTAACAATTAATTCAATTATTTGAAGATTTTTTTCGTTTGACGCAATGGAATTTCTTACTGATTTTTTTTTATTATTACATTAACATTGTCAAAGTTTTGCTTTGTTTAGCATTTTAATAATCTTGAGAAATTTCATAGAGATTGCTGGTAATCAGGAACTACTGAATTTGTAATTTGGAACAGAGTAGAAGAGTATATCATTCAGGACCTATACCAGACAAACTGACTATTAATAAGATGACACAATTTCGCTGAGTGTAGAATCATCTCCTTGAAGGCAAAAAAATAATTTCCCATGAAATACCTTCTTTACTTAGGCTAATTAGATTCACATTTGAAAAATCTTCACATTTAGCAATGGCCTAATTATTTAGCCAACTAAATATATTGCTTAACCAACGAGACAGTCAAAAGAGGAATTACATCCTGTTATTTGTACGAAGTACATTTTTTTAACTACTGCAGGAATTTGGGTCCAGCTTTATTCGCAGTTATTCCTGTGAGAAAGTCCAATTCCAGAAGACCTGTAATTCTTGGGAAGAGGAACATGTTGAGAAAGGCAATATTAGAATGGAAAAGTAGATAGAAAACTGGAAAGGCTAAACCATTAAATTCAGTGTATCCTTACAGTTTGTTCCTCTATTGTCAAAGCACCCTTTTCCGTTAAGGATACATGACATTGAAATCTGGAGGTTGCTTTTCTTATTACTTTTTAACTTAAGCCTTTGCTACTTCTGAACCAGGTGGGTCACTTTGTCCCATCTTTCTTTTTGTTGTAGTTACAGAAAACAGAAGGTATTGTTGTGGTATATGGGTGTCAAGTATATTTAGATAAGTGATAGCTAATTTTGTCATAATGAATCTATTAATAACTCAATCTCCTAAGAAAGTAAAATATCTTTGGGAGCCTTTCATTATAAACATTGTATGCAAAATGGTGGAATAATTTTCATGCACCTTATAAGAGTTTGTTAATTAAAAGTAAATAGGGCTCTTAAGTGGAAAATTAAATTATCCCATTGCTTGAAATACCTTGATGCAGTTTTTATTACAGGTTGCATATGGTATCTGTTAGGAATTTGAGCATGGTTGGTTGTTGAATTATTGTGTGGATTAGCTGTAGTATTTGAAGGTTCTCGACTTTAAAAGCATGTGTCTGTTTTAAATCCTACATAAATTCCTCACAGTTTTTTAGAACAGTCTGTAACTCTAACCAGGGCATTTTTAACGCCACAGCTTCAAACAACAGCAGGAGCAAATCTAAAACATTGCTCTGAGTGGTTTCATAACATCATTAAAAGATTTCCATTTAATTAGATAAATTCCCCCTTTCTTTAACTTTTCAACCTTTCTCTCCTAAGTTGTATAAGGCAAAGGGTGAAAAGACTAACTGAATTGAATTAAATATTAAAACATTAAAATTGACAGTTTAGAGCTCATAAGGAAAAGAGAGGGAAAAAAAACCTCATGAAAAATATATATTTCATGCATATTTTAGATTTTATTTTAAGACCTTTCCAAAACAATTGTGGATATTCTTAGTAAAGAAATATTATAGGCTGTGTTGTCTCCCAGGGCAGCTAAAGTTTCCAAAAGGAAGTTCAATCTGTAATACATCTTTCACATGTTATTTTAATAAAAAAGCAAATATAATTTCTGTGTTTCCACTGCTAAATGGAGACTCATTGTTTGGTCATGTTTCTCTATATCAGCAAGTACATTTAGAAAGAATAAAGTAAATTTTATTTTAAGTTATACTGATGTAAAACATTATGTGTATGTTACAGTAAAATTGATTTGAGGTTGAATGTGAAAATAGCTTACCTAGAGTCTCCCAGTTTGTGTCTTTATTTTTTTTTACATTCATGAATTCATTGTCATGTACTGCAACTTTGCAATATATGTTTGCAACTTTGGATGTTAAGTTCTCTGATTTCTCCTCACTTGAGCAGAGAAACTTTATTGGTATTAAAGTACTGTGATCTACAGAAGTGTAAACAAAAGAGAAATTACTTTTATTTAGTGTACTGTTACCATTTCTCCAGAGCAACTCGTAATTTGTATAATGAAAGTCAAGAGAAGCTGTTCACTACATATAAGCATTGATCTGCATTGAAAAACCAATAGGTCTTTCACTGTTGTGGGTCATTAGTCTGAAATGTGCTGAAGGAATCACGGCAGGTCTTTGTCTTCCAAACGTGTTGTCCCTTGTGTTGGTAGAAAATGGTTTTTCTACCAATATTTCAACCCCATCCAAACCCTCTGATGCCTTGTGAGAAACCTGGTATCGTAGGCAGCGTATGTTGATCTTGTGTGTTTGTCTTGGTTTTGAGGCACAGTGAGCATTGACTTTGTTTAAGGACATAAATTTCTTTCCAACCATTTGAACGATGAAATCTCAGTTTGTTACAATGTAAAATGATCATAACTAGGTTTCTCGAGAAAATGGCAATGCTGTGTAGATTGACTTTATGTAAGTTTTGTAGCTGAAACTAGATTAAGAAGTTCACTGCTCCTATATGTTGGTTACAAGAGAAAAAGGTAGCTCCCAACTGTATATGTACTAAGAAGAGTTTATTCTTTTTAATAAAGAATCGGGTTAATTCTGCCAAAGTTACATCTGTGGCATTTTTCCTCCCCCACAAGAGTCATGTACCCATCAGCAGACTGTGTGGTTAGAGGGGATGCACCCTGAGGACTTCACTGTAGAAGCTCTGACAGTCTTTAGAAAGGGAAATGTTGAAGCAGCTGATTGGTGCAGGTGTTGGAGAGTTCAGTCATCACTGTGGCACAGTCAAGAGAGGATTTTTTTTTGCTGAAGTTGCATCATTGGTAATTGAGCTCTTGTGAGTCCCTCCAGTGACAGTTGTAGCACAGAGGCTTGGGTAGTGCAGCTTCAGTGCAGTAATGGGCATCACTTCCCAAGATGCCTGGCCTGAGCTGGCCCAAAGTCCTGAACCATGTTCCAGATGTAAAATCAGAAATGGGTGTTTGAAGCAATGGGAATTGGGGCCAACTTCAGGTAAATTATCCTGTTAGTTATTCAGGCTGTAGCCAACAAAAGAGTTGTGGGATAGCTCCTATGTAGATGAAAGTTTTACTCATCAGTCATTCAGATTTATTGTTACTTTGCTTATCCATACTGACAATGTGTTCTTGTCCTCCAAAAACATTTTTCTTTGTTTCATGCACAATCTTGGTGCCTGAGACTGAGCAAGTACTACATGTTTGAGGTGCCTGTGGAGAATACTTAGAAACACCAGGAATTCTGGTCATGGTCTTGAGTGCCACCTGTTACCTGCTCGTGGCTAGAGCACTATTTCTTTTTCTTTCCCCCACATATAACCATAGAAGATTTTAAAAGATGGCTTGTGCCATTTTGCTTGGCAAAGAATCCTGGTTTCTGAGCTGAGTTCACAGAGGTCTCAGTTGTCATTACTCACAGAGGAAATAAAAGAATAGTATGAACAATTGATACTAGATTATTTGACTAGATCCCAAATTAAAAAATGTAAATAGCAGCAACCTATTTGGTAAGTCCGGATTTACCAAGTCTGTGGGAGCTTGACAGTCAAGGACTTCTGTTTCTAGTTCTTACTGTAAAGTGACTGATTCCCTTTGAGGATTATGTATGGTTCAGTTTTATATATTGATCAGTGGTTTTATATGCTTTTAAGGCTTTTAGACCAAGTGTTATCTGAGGACTCGGCTTCTCTGGTCCTTTGTGAGCTGGTAAGTGTGCTAGGGTATTACTGCGTGATTGACAGGGCACACTTGTGTTTTGTCACCTACTTTTTATATAATAAATATATATAAAGAAAAAAGAGGAATAAAAGAGAGAAAATACAGAAAAATACATTTATCAGGTTTTTAGTTTTATATTATTTCTAAATCTTGATTTTTTTTCCGTAATACCATCATAGAAACTGCAGGTTATTTATCATGAAATTGAGGTAACTTTTCTGAAAACTCTGTCTTTAATTAATTTTTATTTGGCTTTTATTTTTTGGTCATTGTGAATAATTTGCCATAGTCTAATAACTCTTTCTTGACTTATATTACTGTCTAAAAGTTTGGTTTGTTTAAAGTTTGCACTGTGTGTTGTATGTTAGGGATACAACCTGACATCTCTGGTAACTTCCCAGAGAGTCTCAAAGCACTTTCTAGATGATGTAATCGATACATCATATAAAGAATCAAAAAGAATGAAGCTGCTCAATAACTCACAATGGTAGTATGTGATAGTTTGGAACAGGAAGTGTGGAATAACTATGTGCAGCTGGATCTACAGGATGAAATTAAATAGACAGGAAATACTTAACCAAGCTGGAATTTAACCACATCCAAAGTGGAATTTGATGTGGAAACTAGCACCTTTAATTATATGATTTTTTTTTCAAAGGAATTCTTATGACTCTGTGTGGCCACAATCTTAATTTTCTTCTGTTGACACTGCAATTCAGTCATTGATTGAACCAAATTTTACTTTTCTTGTGGCAATGTCAGGATCCTGACTGGCTGTGGTATAACTCCCTCTGCTGTACAGTATTTAATTCTAGAATGGAAATGCATTTATGGTTTTCCAGAATCAAATTGTCAGTAATGAGTGATTTTATTTTTGCTGTTTAACAAAAGAATTGCAGCTAGACCCCCTCTCCGTTTCTTCTGTTGTTTTGCTACAATTGCAGACCATGGGCAGGACTGACTGTGGTCAGTATTATGTGAGTATGCATTAAGTAAAACACAATAAAACCCTTCTCTCCCTCCTGTCTGTCCCTGGAACGTTCTCTATAACATTTCACACGAACTTTTTGTTTTTTCATCCTATTGTTGTAGCACCTTGGAGCCCAGTGACAGATCCAAGCTCTGTTGGGGTGCTACTCAAAGAAATATTTCCTGTTGTAGAGTGTAGTAGGGAAAGCACATAGAAATAAGAACATAGCAATGATGTTGGTCTGAGTATCCCAGTGTTCCCAGAATCTCCAGTGCTAAAAGTTTTATAGTGAACCTGGAAAAGGAGAGGCTTATGGGAAGCTCTTCACCTGCTTGTGGGACAGAATGGGTTAAAAGGACATAGATAATTGTTTCAAAAGTGAAGTAGCAAGTGGTGAATACTCAGAGATAAGTTTAAGATGGGTATGAAAGCCTGAAAGAGGAGCCAAGTACCAAATACTCGATTCAGGAATGAGAAGAATGGAAAGTGATCTGTATTTCTTTTCCAAGCTCAGTTGGAATAAGGTGATGTCTGCTCAGTTTAAGCTATGTGACTAAAAAGTAAAGGAAATGTTAAGCAGAAACTATTAGAAGAATCCAAGTGACATCCTAAAAAAAAGGTTTGAATTGAAAATGTGGTTTGAAAGCAGGGATCTCAACTTGGACAGAATAAGACAGGACTAGAACAGAGAGAGGGGAAGAAACAAAGGTCCTTCCACTATCAGCTTAAATATGTTTGGTAATTACCTCAAAATAGGCTGGAGCCAGAAATAGTGTAGGAATATCTTAAATCCATCTGTAGAACCATATTCAGTAGTATAGAGGAGGATTTTTCCAAAGAGGTACCGAAGGAGTTATCAGATAAAAGCATCAAAAAGGGAAAAGTTAGCAAAGTCAAGAGAAAAAGGGCACTTTGGACAGAAGAATTTGCCTCAAAATTTAATACAGCATAAAAGGAGTGGAAAGTGAATTTGGATTGAAAGTTGATGGCTGTATTATGGAAAAACAGTGCAATGGCCAAAAAGATAGGAGAAGGGAACTTGGAAAGAATCAAGGGCCGTTATCAGTGGATGAAAGGGCAGGATGATGTAATAACCTGTTATTTTTGTCATCTAGCTCTAATCCTTGAGAATTATAGCATAAATTACAGAATGTGCTACTTAAAAATTAGATATCTTTATTATAAATTCTTTTCTATTGCCTTGCCTTCTGTACCCATCCTTTCCTTTTCCTTGTTAAAACAATTGGCAAATCTTTAGCTTGCTAAATTGCACATTATGTCATTGGTACATGGAGGCACATGTATCAGCACAGTTCATAAATGGAAGCAGCTGGTTTCCTCTGCACTTATGAGAATGTACAAACACACAACCAAGATCTTCAAATCCTCTGTATGCTTTGGATACAATTCCTATCCTGAAAAGCCATGCTGTGATTTCAATTAGTGCAGATGTGCACCAAGCCACCTTATTGGCTCAGGAAAGAATTCTTTTGTTTCAACACTTGAACTGCTAGATCTGGTTAATGTTACCAAATGAAAAAAAATAACATTGCACCTATGGTATTAGTCTTATACTCTAATATCTGAAAAAACCCTGGCAGACAAAAAAAAAATGTTGTCATCTCATAGGGAAAAGCTGAATTCATACACAGGAACTGCAGGATTACTTCGACATTTTACTAGTCCCCTGTAACACCAGCAAGTCCCATAAATGCCTAATGGAAAAACAGCAGAAAATGAGATCTGCAGCAGGCCTTTAGAGATCAAATTTATGTTGCTGAACACTTTTTTCAGGTCAGGTTTAAAGGTCAAAAGAAAGTGGATAGATTAAATTTACTGATTTTGCCAACTTTAAAGGCCCCTTTTAGAGGTTTTCTGTTTCTACAGGAAGCCCCAGTATGCTTTTGGATAGTTTTCTGCAAGGACCGAAATGTATAGAATCTTTACTGTATTTTTCTCATGTGAGAAAGACACTCGTATAACAATATTTAATTATCCCCAGTGTGCTCTTGAGCAGTATCTGATTTAGATCCAAGGTATGTTATTGTCTTGAAGTAATTAATACTTCCATTAATAAAGTTTTTAGTGGATATTGATTTCATATGCAGACTAAGACTCATCTGTCACGAGGCCAGCAGTGATACCACAATGACAAAAATGGTAACCTCAATTCATTTTCACATTTTATTAAAATTTATCTCCCTGTTTCTCACACAATATTCATCTCTTCTTTATCCCAAGCAGTAAAGTATCTTCCCATGAGCACCACTAACTTTTACACTCTGTTCTCTCTTAAATGCGAATGGAATCGAACTTAATACCCTCAGTGGAGAAGAAAGAAAGTGGAATACAAAATCTTACCACAAGGGACATTCTAGATCATCAGTCTCTGCAAACACTAGTAAAATGACTAGTAGTGGGAGAATGACTGTGGACAATATCTTCAGAATCCTAAGTAATTTGGGAATAATGCCAAAAATGTCATTTTCAGAAACAAAACACCTGCTTTTCTACAGGGTAGTACTAATACAACACAAGACAAGTTGAATTAAAAGCTTAGCTTCTGTACATGAAGCAATGCAGAACAAGCAGCAGATTTTTACACCTATATTTTGGAGGGGGGGAATTATTTATATGGAGTTATTTCATCAGTCTTTAAATGTATGAGTAATTCAGTGCAAGATTTTTTGATATTAGCTCAATGTCAAGTCTTAATACTTCCCAATTCAAAAAATTCTGACCTAGTCTCCCCTGTGTTCCCCCTTTGGAAAATCTTGAATGTGTAGCAAGTGCAGTTGTTCCCAGTGTGTATGACTGCTTGTAAATTATCATACCTAAATTCATAGTAAATATTCACTCAAAAAGCCTTTTAAAAATTACTTTGAATTGCTACTTTTTTAAACTTTCTAGTAGATGCTTTTCTATTACATGATGATTTTCCAGATATGAGGTTTTCAGAGTTGTTCACAATTTTATTAGTGTCAAATTGAGCAGAGATCATAGACACCTGTGTGAGTTTCTTGTATACTCTGTAACATAAATTATGTCTTTGAAATGGAGAAACTCAGTGACATCTTTAATTACAGATTTACCAGTATCTCCATTGTGAAATACTTTATTAGCCCCTCATTAAGGAAAAGCTTTCAATATTGAGCTTTAAAGAATGTTATTTTCCAGTTCAGTTCTTCAGCAAAGCTTCTGCTAGGATTTGAAAAGCTGGCTGTGATGAGATCTTTGTAGCTTGCATGTAGTCCTGTGGGATGTTCTGTTGCTTGAACTCCACTGCTATTTATGATTATCTTTGAATTCAGCCAAAATGGACATCATAATTTCAGCTTCAGGGCTTAAAAATGTACTGAGATGAGAGCCCAGAATCCAAGTACTCTTAGTGAAATTAGCTGTTTTTTTAGAACCACAAACACAGAACACTACCTCACCAGATATGGACCTTGATGAACTAAGTGGAATAAAACTTAACGCTTGGGTTTCAGCTTAGGAACAACTGGTAATAAATAAAAAATAAAATAACTTGTAATAAAATGTGCACAAACTCAGGGTAAATTTGAAAATTCTCCTTTTGGAGTGGAGGTGATGGGACAAATTTTAATAAAATTGGATACATCTGCAGTAGTATCATATATCAACCAAGAGGCAGACAAAAGAGGTAGGAATTTATTGGAGGAATCCATCTGACTCTTCTTGTGGGCAGAATTACATCTGGCATTTGTGAGGGTGTGCCATTTCCCAGATCTTCACGGTATGTTGGCAGACTGTTTTAAAAGGCCTGGATGTTTGTTCGGGAGAGCATGATCTCTGAGTAGATACATAATTCACTGTACTAAAACCAAGGTACAGATCTCCTCAGAACAGACTCTTTTGCCATAAGAATATCCAAAGGCAAATACAAATTTGTAACGGGCAGTCAGAAAAGCAGACAAAGTATTACTGTATCCAAATGCCAGACATTCAGAAGATGTTTTATAAAAGTTTAGTTTTTCAAACAATTCCTTGTCATCTGTATCCTCTTCTCGGGACATTAAATGATTTTTGTGGTAATTGTAGAAAATTGCTAATCATCAGTGGTGTTAAATATCTGAATTCTAAAATGTATAATAGTCTTGAAATTGTTGAATATTTTCCAAGGACTATTATTCACAGTGAGTATTCTAAAGTTCCTTTGCTCTGAGATTAGAGTGGACAGGGATATGGCAGGGTACTGAGATATAAGCAATCACTGCTGTGGAGAGTAGATTGCTAGAAAAGCAACTTTACAGAAGACTTTTGCTATTCCTGTGCATCTCTATGCAGTTTATCAGGAGTAAATAGGGTCAGAAGACACTTCAGATACTGTTTGTTGCACATATACAGAAGTACTGCTGTGCTGCAACTCGTTCTCTGAAATCTGCTTTTTCAGCAGCCTGAAGCATGCCCTGGTATTACTACTCAGGTTATGGATGTGCATTAGACTAGACTTGAATACTGTTGGATTTACAGACTCAAGTGCATCAGATAGTTTACAGATAGCCTCACAGACCTGAGGCTCTCACTCAAGAAGGACTTGTTATTTCTCTGCTTCTAGACATGATCAGGACTGCAGTTGCTGATACATAACAGTAATTACCTCTGGCTAAACCTAAGAGTTACATGATATAAACATATTCTGTGTTTTATGGGTATCAATTTTAAACTAGTAAATGTGGATGAAGCCAACTCTTAACTGGCTCTAGTTCACACTGGAAAAAGTCAATTAATTGGGTGCTGGCAATAGAAAATCCTGACTCTCTTTGTTGGGTGATAAGTGTCTGAAGTACACATTAGGTCAAGATAGAGCCTAAAGCCTTAGCTAAATCATCATATCCAAAAAAAGTTCTTTCTGCTGGAGCAGTTT
This sequence comes from Manacus vitellinus, assembly GCF_001715985.3. NCBI lineage: Eukaryota > Metazoa > Chordata > Aves > Passeriformes > Pipridae > Manacus > Manacus vitellinus. The sequence goes on along the minus strand of NW_021939122.1, from coordinate 3,130,244 downwards.
GCTCTGTTTCAGTGCCTGGAATGAAAACTTCCCATCTGACTGCATATCAAGAAGGTCAATTACTAAATTCAAGTTCAACAAACGTTATAAAATCCAGACCAGTTTCACTGTTGGCACAGTGGTGCTCATTTATAAAGGCTAATGTAAAACCTATGCCAGCATGAAATTCATTCTCCTCTTTACATTTCAGTTTTGTGCCCTGGTGACTGATTAAAAAAGTTCTCTTTTTGAAAGTCTCGGTGCTTCAGAGCATCCATCGAGAATAGGTGTGTGGGGAGGACAGTAAGGATCAAGTTTACCTTCACAGGAGCCACTATCTGACGGTGAACAACTTCTCAACAAATGTCATTTGCAGCTTTCATGAGATCTCTCAGTGTCTGTTACTGGTAAGGAGCAACTGTGCTGACTGTGCTCAGAGCAGGAGTTCTGCTGGAGAACTGCAGGAAGAACTGAATGTGCCTGCGTGGTACTTTCTCCTGAGTGCCAGGTCAGAAAGACCTCTCCAGCCTTCCCCGTGGCTCTTTGGTTATGGAAACAATCAACAAGCAATCCATCTGTTTGTGGATCTTTAAGTTATTGATGCTGGCATGTAATATTTTATAAACCAGTTATTTCCAGTTATAAATTTTTTGCATTGAGTTTCATGGAGTAAGATTTCCTTACTACAGAAATACAGAGGATCCAAGGAAAAGGAGTGAAAGGCAGTTTGTGCTTCAGATTAGCACACCTAATGTGAACAAAGCCATCCATTGTGTTGCTTCTGTGTCACTGTTGTTAGATATTAATTTGATAAGGACAGACTATGTTAGAATGGGGACTGGAAAAAACGTTGAAACTTTTTTTTTCTCCTGACTGCTCTATCGTACATTATAATGTTTATTGTTGAGATTAAGTACTCTCTATTCAAGCAGTAACAAGTTTCATAGTGGAACAAAAGTAAGCAGCACTCGCAAAATTCATTTTAACAAAAAGTATGAACAGAAAGATATGAAAACTATTGATTATGTTGTCTGTGGTGACATACAAACAAAGTGATAACTGTTCACATCTATAAAAGTAGAAGAATGGCAGTGTCAGATTGTGCAAAGATTAACATAAGAATCTGACATCTTTGGTGAAAATTTATAATTACATTTGACGCTTTGGTAGAGATTGGAATGAGGGTGGAATCTTGTCAAATAATTTTTTTTTTTGTTGTTCATGTCATTACCAACTACTTAACCCTTTGATTTTCAACAATTTTTACTATGGATAAACGTGACTATTGTAATATGTTGTTCTGTGATTTGTACCAATTCTGAACATCTGATTCAGAAGGAAGCTTCTTAAGCTCAATTTTGAACTGTAGAAGATGTTTTAAGTAGTGTGATATAGATATTGCTCTCCAGGGAAGGTTTTAGGAAAATAGCTGATTTGCATCTCCACTGCCTTTCCTGAAGAACGTTAGACCTCTAAGTATCAGAAGGTTGTAGAAATGTAAGGGATTTATCCATGACTTCTGAGCACTGGTTTGGAGGTATCATCATCACTTTTGTTTCCTATTTTGTAGAAGTGTTTGATTCCACTCTGCCACCTTTGGTTTCTTACTAGATTCCTGACTGGAATGGATCATAGACAGTGAAGAGGAGGCACTGTAGGGACAGGAGTAAAGAGGAAATCTTTGATTTCCACAGTTAGCTGTTTTGAATAGAGAGCAAGCTCCAATAAATACCAAATCTTCAGACTTTCCTGTAAATGAAGGCATGTCATTGATTCAGAGGCATAAAAATCTATCAAAAACTTGAGACAGAGACTTTCCATGTTTGCTTTGAAGTATATGTGCTGCATTTTGCTTTGTCATGGACCAGTAATTTTCATTCCCTAAAAAGAGGTTATTTTGTTATACAGTTTCAAAATGTTCTTGTTTGGCTGTTTAAAAAGTAGAAATTATGTTTATTTAGCATGAGGAAGGGATTTAAACTCTCAGAACTAAGTAGGTGATTTTGAGAGATCCCAATTTCATTTTCTTATAAAAGCACTGAAACATGAGCTCAAAATGCTGATTTTAAAAGGAGTTCTTTTTCATTTGTCTTTGTTATGTGTGTCTAATATGTCAAAGTTATTCAGTGATAGTCTAATCCAGAAAATCATGGTTATAGTGTATAAATTAGCACAAGTTAACACTGTTAAATACATTATCATAGCTTTAGTATCTATTTTTCTTATTCTCTCTGTTTTCAAGGACATAAATTGAATGGGCAAAGATTCAAGTATGGAGTAAAAAAGAGCAGGGAACATTTTTTCATAATTAATATTCCATAACAGAGCTCATTCCTGTTCAAAGGACTGTCTACATATAGGGTTGTAGGCATTACTAAGATGACACTGACTTCATGATTTGGAATTCAGGGGTGTTCCATGTGAAGGTGAAGGGCTGTAGAACAATCTTAACCTCTAAGGTGTTGTTCTACTCCTAGTGCATTTCCATGGTTCATTTGCAAAGTGTTTACATTTTGTGGTGTTTATTTCAGGGTAAAACAGCCACTTTCTTACATGATTGTTAGAGGTCTATGTTGTACTTGGGATGCTCTGCTTTGAGATACTTTCTTAGGTGCTGATAGAACATTGGAGACTGTGTGGCTTGTCCACATATTTTTTGTCCATATTTTCAAATACTCACAGATCTAGTATATCACAGACTTTTAGAATAATTCAAGTTGGAATGGAGTCTCAGAGGTTTGTTAGAGCAAATTTGAAGTTTACACAGTTGCTTTGTGTTCAGTCATTTTGAGTGTTTCTCAAGATGTTCTCATGTTGGATCCCTATAAACAAAATTCTTTTTCCATTTGAAATTTCTTCAAATATTGTAAAACTCATGTGAGTTTTACATTAAAAAAGCAGTTTGATTTATATATTTTTAAATATAATTTTTTAGGGCATGAACTCATATAAATCTCTCTTCTTTCTCCCTATACACCTCAACATTTCAAGAATAAGCAAATTGAATTAAACCAGATAAACTAATTTAGGCACTAACAACTAGGAGAGACATTGGTTCAAGAAGTTAGGCCTGTGTTCCAAAACTAGAATTGCCATGTTGAAAATGTAGCATTGTTTCCATAAAGTAAAAGTTTTGGAGACTCAAATGTGTCCAAAGAAGTCACTTAATTACTAGTTCCCAGTGATTTTCTTAATTGTTAATTGTATTCTGCATTGTTGTTCCTAATCTGTAAATTGATTTGGAACTATAAATCCTCATTTTACATGGCTGTTTATGAAATTCATTTGTTTGTCATACATTAAACTCAAAATAGTGCCCATATGTTTCTGTCATTGCAGGAAAAATGTGTATCATTACACGGGATTTTTAAAGTCAGTAACATGTAATTGCACCACCAAAAATCCCATCACGGTACATGTGTGTGAGCAGCCTCCTTCAGGAGTCACTGAATCCCACAGAGCCAGGCATTAGTGTTTGTAATGGAATAGCTGAGATGTGCAGAAGCTGGAAGTCACATAACATATAGTGCTGAACACACCATAACATCTGAACTTGGATACCTGTTTATGGAGACTGGGAAGGTCCCTGGTGTGGCTAAAAAGGGGTGTTGTCACACATTCTTAGGGAACACATAAGTATTTGCTCACTAAATTTCAGGGATGTTCTCAAAATCATTGAAAACTCAAGAGATATTCTGCATCAAGAAAGGTTGGTTCTCTATCATAGGCTGACCACCTAACTTGATCTTCTATTGATCTAAATATTACATTTTAATTAAATGAGAAAAAATGTTTGTCATATTTCCTATATCTGGAGCGTGATTTTCTCTGAAGATGGGCAAATAATGTGACAGAAGTGGAATCAGTTTCAGGTAGAGAAGAATGGAAAATATTCATTAGAAAATTAAAACTTATTCAGGGTATTCAAGCATCTTGAATAGCAGTGCAAAGTGAAGCCCCCACTAAAACCTTCTACTCCCCCAATAATATGACATTACAGAAAATAATGACTTTACAGAAAATAATGTCTTAGCAGGCAAGTTTCCCCTCAGATTATAAGGTCTGGAAGTAAAAGACTAACACTACTCTCCCTGGTTACAGTAGTGGTCCTGCTATTAAAAGAGGGTTTCTGAGGTGTGAGCTCCTAAGTTCATTAGAAACAGGAACTCAATGTAAATTTATTTGGCTCTAAAAAGGTAATAGTTAGGGGTATTTACTCCTCCCCCTTTGAATTTGAAGAAAGTACTCATTGAGAATATAATAATGCAAAACACGAAGCTCATTGTAATCAAAGTATTCTACAGACAGGTATTACCCAAATTAATTTATATCCCTGTTTAGAGCTTAGCAACTGTCCACATTTCAACTATATTAATAATTATTAGAATTAGCATAGATCCTGACCCTCATTTATTTGTGTTCCTAAACAAAGTAATGCAGGAATCTTTCTATAATGAAAATTAAAAGGCCAAGCAATAACATTAATGTTCTTTTAAATAATTAATTTTAATGTGTGGAAGTGTAAGCAATAAATGTTTTATTGTAAAGCCTGATGTGGTAATTAATCCAAGTGATTAGGACCTAATTGCATGTTCATAGTAAGTGTTATATTTGCTGTGAAAGACATTTTTTTGGAATTGTGGTTCTGAGGCTAGAGTTGTGAGAAGGGCGATATTTAAACAAAATATTTAACACACTCTTAACTTGGTAAGTCAGAATTTGAAAGAAATACATCCTTTATTATTTTGCCAATTATGTTTTTAGTTCTTCTGAGCTTTTCATTTTACTATGCACTTAATTTTATACGTTAGTGGTGCTTAAACATGAAATTAAATGTATCATAAGGATATGTAGGCTGTTTAAAATCAACTAGGAAATACCTCGGGGAGCGGGAGAGGTATTTGTTTTATTAATCATTTACACCTTAATTTGCAAGTAGTGGAAGTCCTATTATTCCATAAAGCTGCTCATTCCTTTAATGCAAAGAATAAGTCATCCAGTGAACAGCAGTGCTGGTTTCAGGTGCCCTGGTTGTGCATTGGGTAGCGTTTTCAAACAGTAAATGAACTCAGATCTCCGCTGAAGCTTTGGAGCTGCTCCACATTTTCACTGATGGAGTTTGGATTTTGTTGTTGTTGTTGTTGTTTGAGATTTTTGTTGGTGGTTTTTTTGGTTGGTTGGTTTTTGTTCTATTTTTTGGTGCCTTTTTTTCCCAGCAAAATTACATTTTGTAAATACACAGTGTGCTTCTGTGCTTCTATAGAGAGCTCCGTTTTGCCCATGATGAGTTTGCCTTGTTTGAACAGACTCAGTGAAAGGATGAGTTAGCATTAGAACAGTGGAATAAGCTTCAGAAATCTTTTGAGTTACCTCTTGATCATTGCTTTTTTTTGTCTTCCTACCTACCATGCTACAGTATTAGTGTAGTCTTTCTGATGATATGATCTTTATTAGTGAAATAATATACTCTTTCTTTGGGGCTCTTGAAATATGTTCTAACGATGATGGTAATGACTTTGATTAATATTTAATCCCCATGCTGCTATGTTCTTATAATTTACAAGATCTCAAAGGTAGTTGGGGGAGGGAAGAAAGGTTTCTGCTGAAGTGTTTCAATATTAGAGTGCTTAGGGAGAAACGTACCTATATTTTATTATACCTTGTATCTGCTTTCTACGTGAATTTAAATCAAATGTTTCATAGCATGACCACATTGTTGACAGGGAAATCTCTAAGATACAGAAATCGTACCAGAGTTGACTTATTTTTCAAACCATTGGACTCATTCTTGTTTATATTACATAAGAGTTGCATTCCTTGCATCCCCTGGGAATCCTGACGCTGAGGGTGCAGGTGTAGCAGTATATACTGGTATAGAGCAAGAGCTTTTTTTTTCCTTTTTTGGGGAGTGGGGAAACAAATATTTATAAATACAGCAGAGCAAACCCAGATTAATTTCCCCCTCCACTCTGAAAGACACAATATTTGTGGGCATAATTACACATTCCAAAACTCTCTTGTGTATACACAGCAGAATTTTTATGATTTTCAGGTCATGAAATAGTAAAAACAAAATTGCCAAGTAAGCTGTACTGGTGTGCAAGCTTTGGATAGTTCTCCACAAGACTTTGTATAACCATATCAAATAGTCTGCATTTTTACAAGACACCCAGTCAGTCATGATTATCTACTAATACATCAATGGTCAGTCATTGTTTCACTCTTTGAGTGTTTAACCTGTATTTATGAAACAAACCATTGTGCTGATATAAGCTCATTTAATTAAGCAGATACTCCTATTTGTTCTCTTCTTGTTCAAGGCTATTTGAATAAGCAAGAAATAGGCTTGTTTTAAGTATTTGCTTAGAGAGCTTTCAAACTGAGGATTAACTGTCTAGAGAATTAGAAATTCTCTGTGCATTTGTAGTTACATAGATTCTCCCAATTTACTAATATGCTGTAAATATTATGTACACACCAAACTTAAATGAATTCAACATATGGTTGATGTTTACATAATTAATGAGATGCCACATTATATTAACGGGACTAGCCATATACAAAAAAGCAAATATTGCACAATTGTCAAGGGCCTAAATTAACCATACCTTACTCTGTCCTTCCTAAAGTGCTTATTTGCCAGGACAAGGATCCTGGGATTGTGCTCAAAAATGTGGAAATTAGGGTTGAAAACCAATTATCTCATTGTTCCAAACAAGATTACTAATATTGTTGCCAATTTTTAGACTTCTGGATATTGTTTCATCAAACAATAATAGGTATGTCTAAATCTACTTTTTGGTCTAAACACAACATTATCCTCATATTAATATATGAGTTAGACAAACTCAATAAAGAGTTATTTTAAAAGGATGAAAGGTGAAACAAACGCTTTCTCTTTTTAATCAGCAATTTAACAAATTTTTTAAGATGCTTTCTCAGTAAGGATTAAATAGGTTTTCAATGAAGTAAAAGTGTGGCAAAGTGGTTCTGGGATACTAGAAGAAATTAAGTGGCTTGCTCTTTATCATAGCTTGTTTGATTTGCAGCTTATGTTTTATTGATGGTAATACCCTATACTCTGTAATACCTTTCAACAGAGAATTTCAGTCATTTCAGTAATGTTAAGTAATTAAACCTCCCACTGCTTCTGCCAATGGAGGTGTATTTATTATTATAACTATTTTGCAAGTGGGTAAACAGAGGCAAAAGAGGTTGAATTATTAATCAAAGTAATAAAATCTCTAGGCTCCTGTCTCCCAAAATTTTGTTGTAAATTCAGTAAAATTAAATATATACATCTCACTCCCTGAGCTTAATAAACTCATGTAAAACTATATGCTGAACTTGAGAGAGTATATAAAAATGTTTTTGCTTCCTCACAGAGAGGCAGACTTCAGGGAGCTGTGTCAAACCATCTTCTTAAGCTCATTTTGGCAAGATCTTAACTAACTTTGTGGTTTTCAGGGAAACAGGAGAATTTTTTTATTGGGGATGACATTTGCCAACGCCAAAACTGTGCTTATACCTCTACCTCATTGTTAAAGTTCTTACCTATACACTCTGTGAGTATACATCTCATAGGTAAGGTCACACAATTATCTTGTCCCAAATGTATTTTGGAAGAACTCCTGGAAAATGCTTAATTTAGTCAACAGTTATCAGAATGGAAAAATATTTCCAAATTGATTCGAATTAAAAATAAATTGCTAATATATTCATAAAATAATTGGTTTCTTTAACATGTAATGCCAGATATTGGGGGTTTTCTACTACTGATAGATACTAATATGGCAGCAATCAGAGTTCACTTCAGGAACAAAGAAGCTGTTCAAGTCTGAAAGCAATCCTGTCCCCCTGACATGTTGGCACCATCATAGAGGAAAATGTCACGGTCAATATAAGCACATTTACTGGCAGTTAGGTTTTTCCCTATGTTTCTGAAAACTGTTTGAAACTTGGCTTTTATCAAAAACAGAAACACTGGCCACTCAGAATGATAAAACAATAGTTTACGGCTTAGTAATTTTCCAGTTATAAAGCAATACTTTCATAAAAATAAACAATGCATACAGGAACAAGCCAAAACAATTACTCAGAGAAATTGTTGCATTCTTGCTGTCCTTGCTGCCTGATTTAAAACAACTGTCTCCAGTAGGAACTGGACTAAAACCAGCAGGTTTTGTTTCATTAAGTAACTGCTTGCTGATCACTATGAGATAAAATATAGTTCCAAAATGCAATTGATACTGTGTAGGTACTTTCCAAATGCCTAAATTACCCATTACAGGAAGAGCAGGTACATAGATTAAAATAAAGTTCATGTATTTTACAGACTGAACATTTCCCAAGTGGATAATTATAAAAAACTTTTGTCCTTCCTAGAGAAAGTAAAATGTTACCTAATGCACAAGCACCTTTACTAGTAAAGGTCATGTTGTTTAATGTGTGGGGGTTTCTTAATTATTTATGGAGGTTTTCTTCTCCATACTGTGAGTATTTTAATATTTGTATCATCATGACTATTTTGTCATATCTTAGTAAGGAAAATAATTTAACAATAATTTCAAGCAGGAACAGGTTGCAAGTATAAATGCTCGAAACTCGGAGATCGGAGAGGTCAATAAATCTGCTAACTTGACAGTGTTGCACATTCCAAGTACTGTGCTCAGATGTTTCAATGTTAAAGATAGTTTTTAAATTGTTCCCTGCTCTTTTAAACCCACGTAAGTACTCAGATGAAGAGCTTCTGCTCTAACATTCCAAAAAGATTCCTTCTGGTTCCTGTTCTGAAGGAAGAGGATTTCATTGCCATGTCTCACAGTGGGTGGGACATGGACTGCACCCCATCTGTGCTGTGGCAGTCCAGGGGCTGGAATATGAAAGTCTTTCAGCCTTTGTGGTTGTAAGGGCACCTGGAAACCTTTTGTAAGTTCTTCTGTCTGGAGCAGTTACCTACTGGTTCATTCTCCATCCCAAGAACTGCCATGCGGTCCAGCTTCACTCTTTCCAAGCCCTGGCGTTTCTGCTAGACTGCAGCAGATGAGACTGATGGCAGAGCAGAGCTGAGGGAACTCTCTTCTGCCCAAGTGTGTGCCTTGAAGTTCTCTTTGTGTACAGAGTGTAGGAAATGTAGCCAGGTCCGAAAGCTCTGACTTGGTTGTGTCTGTCATGTAATGGAGCAAGTTATTTTGGCACCTCAGCAGTCACGCTCTTCACTGGAACTGCCAGCACACTTAAAGTCAGATTTCTGTAGGGCTTTACTGAATCACAGTATTTATGAGGACTGTCACTACGTAACTGTCAAACTTTCTGTGTGCCTGAAAAATTCCACCCTTTAGATGGATGAGAGTGTGATGTCATCATAATTGCATTTTTATGTAAATGCTTGCTATAAAATAATTTTGGATTAAATGATGTGTTCCTTTCATGTTGGCAGAATATAAGTCATCTTAAATGGCAGCATACTGTTGTATATGTTTTTCTGAAAGTTAAATATTTTGATTTGCACTCACAATTTATTGATTTTACATTGTTACCAAATGGCATTCCAAAATCAGCTCAGAATACCATGGTTCAAAATGCTGTCATTCATATGATAAAGTTATTTTGTGTAACCCACGCTGGGAGTGGCAAGGAAAGTGGAAGAGCTAGAAAGAAGAGAGGACAAATGCATTTTAGCAGGTAGAAGGTTTGAAAGCAATCCTAATTTTTATTATCTCTGTGTGTTCTAAAGACAGCATTGCTTCTGTGCTATTAAATGATAATAAATCCCAAATTGCAAAGTTGTTTGTTATCATCTTGCCCTGAATTTGTTTGGAAATACTGACTTGGAAGAAAAAAATAATCTCGATCCTCGTTGTGCAAACATTCCATGTATGTAATCCAGACAAATTCAGTGTAAACACGAGTTCTGTGTAAGCAAGGCTTCTGAGTTTGGGCAGAACACCTTATACAGAATTACTTTTTACCAAAGCCAGAGTTGTGCTGGCTTCATGAGGTCACCTCTTCAACACTCTCTGATTCTGTGCTGCTGACACTTTTGACACCCTTAATTTGCTGCCCTCACGTCTGCTCTAGCTAGTGCTGTAGGAGCTTAGTGTAGTCAGAAGAAACCTTTTAGGTCTATGTGTGATAAAAAAGAGAGAGATGGCTTTCAAAGACAAATTGTTTGTGTGTAAACTCACCAAATCCTTCTGGTAATGCTAGTGTTTACAAAAAAAAAAAAAAAAGACTTGAATGTAAAAGACTATCCAATATTCACAGTACCTTGCCATATTTTAAAACATGCATCAAAGAATTCCTGAATAGTGTGAAAGTGAGATTAATATGATATTGTCTATTGGCTCTGTCCACTGCCATCATGTACATCTTAATATTGAATTTTGAAAGCTTTTAAATTACAAGTGAGTGATTGTATCTCCCGTAGCCATGTGTCTACCAAACAGTAATGTATTTTTCTTATTTCTTTTGTTTTGTTTCTCTTTATCCCACAAGTAAAATGTTTTGTTCTTCGCCAAAGGACTGTATTTAAATGAAAGGACTGCTTACAGTGCATAAGAACAGTATTGCTGTTGTGCATATGCACATACCAACATGCATACACATAATTCAGTCTACCTTGCTGTTTTCCTGGTGTGTGTATTGGTTCAGCCTTGCTGTCTGGCTCATGGTACAATGGTACCTTCCTCCTGGCATAAAAAAGACACTCATTACATTTCAAGCAGCAGAAAATAGTGGCACATCCTGAAGCAGTAGCATCTGGTATACTCAGTCTCAATAAGTGCACGCCAGGGGAATGCTGCGTGCTGCTAATATGTCTGATAGCCTTTAATGTTTAATAGGTTTTCTTAGTACAGTATTGCTGCCTGTCACTTTCTGTGACTGCACTGCCCCATTATCATATGTCCTTCTCTCATAGAATCATCAAGGTTAGAAGAGCCCTTTAAGATCATCAACCCAGCACTACCACTGTAACCCCTAAACCACATCACCCAGCACCAGATCCAGACACCTCTTCATCACCTCTAGGGGTGGTGACTCCACCACCTGCCTGGGCAATCTAGTCCAAAGCCTTACCACCCTAACAGTGAATTTTTTTTTCTCGAATCTGATCTGAATCTCCCCTTGTCTTGGTTTTAGGCCACTTCCTCTAATCCTCTCACCATAGGCATGGTAAAGAGACCAACCTCCCCTCCCTACAACCTCTTTTCAGGTAGTTATACAAAGGAGCCTTGTTGCCCTTGGCAGCTCAATGTCCTTTTCAAAGTGAGGGCCCAGAACTGAATGCAGCACTCAAGGTGTGGCCTCCCCAGTGCCGAGTGCAGGGGGATGATCACTGCCCTGGTCCTGCTGGCCACACTATTGCTGATACAGGCCAGAGTGTCATTGGCCTCCTTGGCCACCTGGACACACTGCTGGCTCATATTGAGCTGGCTGTCAACCAGCAACCTCTTCTTTCACTAAGATAGATAGATACACAGTAATTTCATTTTCCTTCGGAATATCTGCCGTTAGCTGCCTCATCCTTTGATCACAGGTATTTTCCTCATAGTTGTTTTAAAGTACCTCTGGGTTTTGAGGGTAAATCGGTTCCCAGAACTCTGAACTAGACTAAGGTGTGTAGGTAGCTATAGAACATCTTCTGAGGAGCCTCTTAACTTTCTTGTTAATGGGAACAGAATTTCTTACTAGTGAAATACAAAGTCTTTTGTACCAGTGATACTAGGATACACTTATTCTCCCACTCCGAGCTGATGTTGGCTAGCAGTTAATTGTTAGAGCAGGTAGGAGTAGTTGGGTTAGGCATTCCTTTGGATACATCTGTCTGGACAAAAGCAGTGTCAGCTGCAAGAGCCTGTGGACTGAGTTTCTAAGGAAGTCACAAAGTGACATTGCTTGGAATCCCAGTGAGATATAAGAAAACCTGTTTGTTTTAGTGAGGTTCATTCCTGTACACAGTTGTAGTGTGCTGAAGTAGGGTGGTCTGTGGCTTGCCTGGTTGTAATTCAAACTTGGAGAGATGGGTTGCTGTAACTATACTGGTTATAGCTGCAATTGGAATTCCATTAAAAATAGGGACAAACTTGATTTAAAAACTTAAGGAGGGGGATTGAATTAGATGTCTTTAAATCTAAATATGTTCAGGTCAGATTTTATATATTTTATACGTTTTCTCCCTATTTTGTTAATTCCACTGTGTTGATTATATTGCTACAACTTCATTTTGCAAAGCAATGTTACACTTGGCAAAGAGTTCTCATACACACAACTTTTGTTAATGTCAAACACTTATTTAAATAAAAATATAAATAAAGTCATGGAAGAATGCAATTAAATGGCAGAAGTGATTTTTAGGAAACCCAGAAGACAGAGCTATAGCCTTTGAGATTTCCTGGCCTTTACTTTGCAGGATCTGAAAAACAAGCTCTCCTATCTGTCTCTCAGTACTTTTATGTTGCCTTTCCAAAGAAAAGGGAGTTGGATGCAGGCCTGAGTTAGATCCCATAGGGATAGTGTTCTGTACCTTAAATTACAATCAGATGTATTTTAGTTCAGATGAAGTTTTTAGCCTAAAATTGGTAAGAAGCCTAATTATTTGACCAGGTTACTGTTTACGTAGACCACTGTAGAGCAATCTGTCATTTATCCACAGCTGGCAACATGTTTCCCTTGAAAGGTTTTTATTTTGTCTTTGGAACAGTTTTTACAAAATCCATCTCTGTTCATTAAATGAAAAACTAAAAGATGGTAGAGATTGCTACGGAGATAAGATGTTATATAAACTGTTCATTCTAATTCTTCAGAATGTAAAAATATCAAAGAAGCTTGGATGTTTACAGGCTTTCAGTTGTTCAGGGTACTAGTAACTCCACAACTTGCTTAGGATTCTTGTGCCCTTCGGACTTTTATTGTCAAGTAGTGAATTGTGCCCAGATTTTGAAATCAGTCATGTATTTGATAGACTGGAGAGTGTGGAGTAAGGAGAAATAAATACATACACTCTCAAAGCAGTCTTTAATCTGTAGACTCTCCATTATATTATTTTTTCCAGTCCATATAGAATGCCTAGGATGATCTGTTACCTGAAGTGTGCAGGATAAAAATACAGATATTCTGTGATTTGAAGCATAATCATATGGATAAAAACTGGAACATTATACTGTTTCAGTATTACACCTTGTAGAGTGTCTTGGTGGTGGTGTTCTAGATAGGACTGAGATGATGTTTTATTTGTCAGACCTTCCTCAAAGTTGTTTATTACTGTGCCTTAGACATTATCTCTGGCCTTAAATTTAACACTTGCTGCTCATGCTTGAAAATTGCTATCATTCACTGAGTTTTGAGAACAGTTAGTAAAATTACTTTTAGGCTTATAAAACCAAAACATACAAAACTTGTTTAATTAGTGCAAAGATTAAGCCTTTGTCTAGTTAGTAGACTAAGGAAACTGTAGGGGATCTTTACATGGCTCCTGGAACACATTCCAGGTTGAGGCAACATCTGCAATGCTAAATTCAAAATGGCAGCCTTGAACTGTTCTTCATACAGAGTTGAAATCAGCATTCACTGTTTAGTAGACAAGTAGTCATTTGTGGTTGAGTTCTGTTTATTTTGTTTCACAGTTGATACTTAAGTTGAATGTTGATGTTCTGAGTAAAGAAAAATATTTTTGGGAGAGGAGGGACAAATAAAATACATATGTGGAAATGAAACCCCCTAGGTTTTTCCTGCAAAACAATAACAACTGTTACAAAGTCAGCATATTCAAGACCTTTATTGTAAATAAGGTAATCATTTTGCAGGCAAAGGATTTCATTAGTCTTCTAGCTGTGTATGGAGCCATCATACTGGACTTTGGAATTAACCAGCACAGTCTCATTGTCTCTATTACTATAAAGGGGCATTTAGAATTATATCACATTTTAAAATATGAACGTTAGTGTTAGCTGCCGTGGGAGAGTGTACTACATGGAATGCAGAGGTAGGGAGTTAGGCTTAATTTTGGCAGTCTGTGCTAGGCATATGCAGATTTTTTTTGTCACCTCTTTAATACCTTAATGGAAAAGCAGTATTTCCCAGAAGTTTTTATCTGTGTGAGTGTATGACAAATGTGGGTTGGGGGAGACTTTATAGGAGCAGCATGCTTGATGCGGTACCTAATATGAAATTAATAACATACATTGATTTGTTTGGATGCTTGCAGGGATTCTTCCTGACGGTGTCACCAGAAGCAGTATTAAAAGTGGCTACTCAGGCTTCTGCCAACAACAAGATCTTCAGCTTGAATCTTTCTGCACCATTTATTAGCCAGTTCTACAAAGAGCCTATGATGAAAGTCATGCCTTACGTCGATGTTCTTTTTGGAAATGAAACGGTGAGTCTTAAGAAATTAACTGAAGTATTCATGTCTCTTGCACTGAGGTGTTTGTGGCTCAGAGCCTGCTTCCCCAGAACACAGCTGTGCCAGGGGAGGCTCAGGCTGGACATCAGGAAGAATTTATTCTCTGAAAGGCTTGTCAGGCACTGGAACGAACTGCCCAGGGAGGTGGTGGAGTCACCATCCCTGGAAGTGTTCAAGAAACAACTGGACATGGCACTTAGTGCTGTGGTCTGGTTGCTGGGATGGTGATCAGTCAAAGGTTGGACTCAATGATCTTGGAGGTTTTTTCCAGCCTTGATGATTTTATGATTCTGTGATTCCTGCTCCTTTTTTTATAGAGGGAATCTGACCATGTGAGGTGTCACTGCAAAATCAAATCTGTGGTCACTGGACTGGGATATTTCAATAGATGTCAAAGATGTCACTTGACCTGTTAGAGGTTTACAACCTGCTTATTCTCATGGGAAATACTTTGGAATAACTGCCCATGTGCACGATGTACTCATCCTGGAGTTAAGTCTGCTGGAAGGAAACATATGAAGGGCTACTACTGAGCTTCTGTAACTTGATTCCATCCCCATACTACTGCTATTAATAGCATTTTCTGTGATGAAGACAACTCTTTGGGGAGAAGTGGAAGGAGAAAACTAAGAAATAGATAATTGGTTTAAAAGGTTCTCAATGATTTTATGGTAGATGGACTGGCAGTCCATCAAAGGAGGGCTTATCTTTGCTATGCAAGTTGGCAAACAGATTGCATGAAATTCTGCCTGGAAGTCCGTGTTAATAGATGAAATTAATTCAGATTTCACTCATCTTAGTGCTGTCACTTTTGATTTTTTCCCACTTTAGAAAGTGTTCTTAAATATTTATTAGTTTGCTCAGCAGGAAAAGGTTGAAAAAAGCCTTGGAAAGTGTGACACACCTAAATGGAATGTGGGTTTGTCGCTCAAGATAACTACATGAGTACAGGAAAATTATGGAAAAGCAACTTACTCCTGTCAGTGGTTATTCCTGATTGTGACAACAGGGACTTGCACCAACACAAGTCAGTCTTTAGACTATTGTCCACATGTCCACATTAGGGACTAGCATTGTTACAGATATAGGACTTAAAAAATTTAAAAATAAGTATTTTTAAAACAAAGAAAATTGCAATGTTTTTTAATACAGAGGGATAAGCGAAATCTTTTTAACTATAGTTAACTACACAGAATAAGTATTTTCCAGACATGCTGCTGCTGTTCCTAACCGTTGCCTTTATACATCTTTCATGATACAGTCCTCACAAAGATGGTACTGAATATTTTGATTTAATAGCAGTGTAATATCGACACAAAAAGTCTTATCAGATTTCACAAATTACGTAATACTAAGTCCAGCCAATTTTGGGGTAGATGGACTTCATAGAAACTTCTGGCATTAAACCTTGCTGGTCTTTAATATAAATACTGCTGCATCGACCTAGTAGGATAATTCAGATCACAGTGGTTCATTAGGTGCTATTTTTTATAGGTTGTTACATTTTGTATATTTGTGTAATTTATAGGCAGTAGTCTGCTATAAGGTGACATGCAATTTTAGAAATTATATTCAGTTTACATAAATGTTCTATGTCATTTCAGTTTCTTATGACATTATTCCCCCACTGTCATAAAATATTAGATAGGACTGTTGTGTTTGTTAAAGTTGAAAGACTCCCTCTATTTTCTGTGAATGATTTCTGAAGCATTTTGGTGTCTTTCAGGATAATAGATGCTATTTAAACTTAAGTGAACATCCTTAAACTTGGCATTACAATATATATTAATACTTCAGAGTAGAACCTTTTTTGCTACTTATACTAATCATGGAACCCTTGTCATTTTTTGGCCTCTGCTTCCTGCCATATAAGCTGGCTATTGCTGCTTTTGAGTTGTTGAAATGCTGTTTGCGGTGGTTTATTCTCTTGTCTTCCTGTGTGACTTGAAACCACACTCTTGGCATGATGTACTTCTAGTTTGGAGTAGCTGCTGTGTTTTCTGATTGTCAGTATTTCTGCTCTCTGCATGTGCTTGTTGGTAAAGAGTGGTTGCAAAACTCAAGAGAAAGCCCATTCTGACATGTCATGCCTTCTAGTAGCTTCCTCCTTTCTTAATTTCAACTACAAGTGTATTCAGGACTTTTTTTGTGTCTGTGTATGTCCTGGTGGGCAGTGAACCACTTCAGCTAGCCAACACCAAATTTTTGCCCATTTAGTGTGATTTTCTTTTTCTTTTTGTTAAAATTTCCATCAGTGTAAGCTCACAAGTTAATATATAAGCAAGGCATACTAAGTGTTGTGGTTGTTACTTTATTAGTACAAACAATACTCTTAGACACAATTTTTATTCTTCCCTATATTTATCTTCACTCCACATTATAGACCAATACAATTCTGTTGTTAAGCACTGAGCTGTTTATTTTTTGAGTAATACAAAAACATTCAAGTGCAGCAAAATTCCAAATTGCTGCCATTCCTAAACTAAAAACAATTGGCAAAGTGATTTTAAATTACATCTTCTACTTAAAAATTTACATCTGAATGGAGATTGGTTATTTCAAGTTTCAGCCAGATGGTAATTAAAATGGGCAAGTTATAAACCTCTCAGAATAAATGTTCTAGTTTAGAATGTAAATGCCAGCATACCCTTTACTGCAGTGGAGTCATGGAATGCTGTGGTAACAGCTCAGAACATGTATCAGTTTCAGCATTAACTCAGTGACCACTGGTGTTTTGATAATTTATTTAAATCACTTTTATAACTACCTAAACATCTTGTCTTGGATTTTTGATATTTATTAACTGTACTTCATATAATAAATTTAGTACAGCACATTCAGGAAAGGAATAATTATATGGTCATTGCTGCTAACCAATTAGGGTCATTCTGCAGTCATTATGTAGCAATACATGACTGGAGAACTTGATTATTGTCATTGCTTTTAATTTTTATTAAATTAAGATTTTTTTAATAGTGTCATTTTGCAAATGGTTCTTAGCAGTAATACCTTCCAAGCTACCATAATCACTGGATAATTAACCTGCCAGGATTAAGCACACTCTACTTTGCCTTAGGATGCTTAACTCTCAAATAAGGTCAATTATCTCCTGATGATAACTGCTTTGTCACAAGTTGCTGCTTAATTTGGCTGTAAAAGCTCACCTTAGAATACATATTTTACAACTCAAAGTAACTTCCAGTAACAGAATGGTCAAAGGAGTGAAAGCTTTGCAAGTGGCATGATTACACAGAGGTGTGGAATGTTTCCTGCACAGAAATTATACTAGGCAAGTATACTAGGCAAGACTAAATTTGTATATATTTCTTTTCCAGACCTCTTTCCACTTTCCCAGTTAGGGCTAAAGCTTGATGTCTCTGATATACTTGACCCATGAAAGTCAATAATGGGCACAGGAATCCAAATTCAATTTTCAGTCTCCCCAAAAGCTGTGAGTTACAATGGCATCTCCTCAGGGAAGGAACTACTTTGGGGGGAAACAGGCTGTGTATTTTTGGATGTGCAACTGGATAGCAGTTTCTTCAGAATTCAAGGGACACTGCAAGACTTTCACATGATTCATCCCTGCATATGGCACCAATTCATGACTCAGAGGAATATTTGTTCATGTTGATGTGGTAAAGATCTTCTGGGTTCTCTTGCTATGTGTGGGCAGGGCATCACTGAGAAATTTTAGAATTTAGAAACTTTAGAATTACAGACATACTGAGCTCCTCATTTAGGGCTTTACAATAAAAAGCAAAAGCCAACAATGTAACTTATGATATACAGTGTAGAGCCATCAGTAGAAGTTGAGGAGGTTATGTAGAAGAGTAATTGTGAATTTTTCCAAAGTACAAATATAATAAAACTAAGATAGCAATTATTCTTGGAAATTAGATCCTCGTCCTCTGTACTGTAATGAGTTGTTACTTCTAAACACCCAGTTTCTGAACAAATTAATTACAGGATTGTAAGCTGAAGTTCTGCAAAGACAGATGCATCTGTGAGCTCGTTGGGAAATTGATGCTGGTGTGACAGCAAATGCACTGAAAAGAGAACAGATTGTGTGCAAGACTTGTACATTTTAAGAAGCAATAACAATAGCTTTAGTGGTGGTAGAAATCCTGGGCTTTGAAGAGATGGGTGCCTTTATATGGAATGAGATAGCAAACAGGTCTTGTCATCATTTCCTCTTCACAGTTATACTGAAAGAGTAGATTGTGCCTCCTTTATTTAAAATATTTTCAAGTGAGGTATCAAATACTAACAGAAAGATCCCTACAAATATAGGTGGTTTGGACACAGTCTTTAAGACTCTCTGTAAGCCTTTGTAAAGGCAAGTCTCTTTAGTGACATGGAAAATTCTCTTTAGTGGCTAGGAAAAACAGTAAATATAAAACTGAGGTTTTGGTGAGGTAATGTGCTCCTGATTTTAAACCTGCAGTCAGTCTGTAGTTTTGTGCTTATTTTAACCAGGGGAATGAATGGAAATGCTGCTAAATTTTCTTGCATGACCTATGTCAACACGGTAGGATTTATACCTAAATGACAGTTTCCAAACAAAGTGGTCTATTGCCTTGCTGTAAACAGCTTTCATCCACATACTTTGATATATTACATTAAGATATGACACTGCAGACAACCTTCAGTCTCACCTGCAAATTTCCTCTGCTTCATTATCACCTGGGACCAGACTGATACCTACAGGCTTAAGAATCTGCCCACAGCCCACAAGAATCTTGAATGAGACATAACCACTTTCATCAGATAAATAAACCTCATTGTAATTCTTTTCAAACTAGTGTGCATTCATAATGGCCTAAGTGAATTGATTTGAATTTACACTGTGCAATTGCTACTGTTTCTAGACCTAGCATTATAGCTTCCCACAACTGCCTGAATGTCCTGTCACATTGGTGAGTTGTCTGATTCTGAGGAAAGTATTAAGAAGTAAGAGTCAGGAGAAAATCAGGTGGCAGATGTAATTTGGTGTGTGGAAGAAAGGAAATACAGTTTGACTTGCAATAATGAAAGAGAGACCAACATTTCAGTCTGTTCTTCTGTATCAGATGGTACCAAGAAGTAACAAACATAGCAAAGGATGGCTGGTCATGCCATAAATATCACCAAATTGATGTTTGAAGTATTTACAAGTAAAGGTTTACAATTATTTTTAAATGTTTGAAGTTATTAGTAGAAGGCAAATACTAGATCATATTTGAAACTGAGTATCTTGAAGAGGCTTATTTTACTGTACTGCTAACTTGCATGTTTGTTATATAAGGAGCCCTTAAAAAGCATTTTTTTTTTAGCTTACTGGACCTGGTCCATTTTCAGTCAGTGGTTGTTTGCAAACTGTCATCCTTAGGAGTTCAGCCTTTACCTCGAGCTTCTACATCTTTATTCATTTGGAATTAAGTTTTCAAAAACATTAATCATCTTAAATGAAATTGAGTGTCAGTGTTTTGCATTTCAGTTTATATGTGAGCATTTTCTTTTTCCTTATGCTTTCAGAAGTTCTCAGAAACTTGCCCCACAGGTGAGGGTAATTATCTTCAGTTCATAGGCTGGATGAGAGACTGAGGTTTGCACAGTTCCCTACAGGGAGTCTGAGGTTCAGTTAAGAATCGTAGTCAGATATTCTGACCCAGTTTGTTAAATACACATGGGAAAATATTTTGTAAGGAGACATCTCATCTTTCCTTCTGTTTTAACAGGTAGAGGTTTTTAGGGTCAGCTGCTGCTGGTGTTTGCTTTTCTAAACTGCAGTAAACAGATAATATTTTCCTTTTATAAATCCTACATTTAGGATTTATGCAGTCTTTAGAGGGAGCCTGGGAATTAAAAAGTGTAATTCTGAATGGAGAAAATATAAATATTATTTTTCTTTGATGTCTTTATACAATTTGGATGCCTGCTTCCTGGTGCAGGTGTTGTGTTTTCAATTATGGGACAGCTATGGCATTGTAATATTGCTCCTTAATTCATGAAATTAACTTTCTCAGTTTTGGAACATCTAATAAACTGTGGCTATCTGAAAAATGAGAGCATCTCTAGCACAAGGGAGGTGGATAATGTCAATGGTGTGTTGCAAAGATGTGCTGTGGGAAGGATGCTGAAACAGCCCAAGGCTATTTCAGCTGCAGACATTGAATCTGCTTCTCCTTCTCTCCTCTCTCTTTTTTTTTTCCTTTTTTTCCCTCCCATGTGAACTGCGGTGGCTCTCTAAGATAAAATGCTTTTAAATCATTTCCCAACCTTGCAGCCATTTCTGATAAAAGCCCTGTTATCTGAAATGATATGAATCACTGTGGAGTTAATCATACCTTATACAACAACATATTTTGTTGTGATTCATTCTGTCTCAATTAATCATCTTATTTATCTACATTGTCTCAGCTGCTGCACTGAAATTCATGAGTAATAAGCAAGTAATTATTTTAGTATAGTTTACCTAGTACATTATGAATGAAAGGAAAATTGAGAGCCAAGTATTTAAATTTATGTATAGCGCTGCTTTCAGCTAATGTCTAGATATTTAAGCAATTTAGGAATCCTATCTCAAAAAATGGCTTTCCTGTTACAGAAAACAAGCAGGTATTTAGAAGCAAAGTTTATACTTTCCAACAGACTTCACTTCTTAAAACTAAAAATATTTCCTGATAGTCTCTCAGAATGCTTAGGGATATTTATCCTTCCTTATACTATGCAGTGTTGAGATACTTTTAAGATTGTGAATACTGGAGAGCTTGCAGCACAAGACAGAACATGTCCTGTGAGAAAGGAAGGCAGATTCCACTGTATTTCAGCAGCTTGTGTTTTACTGACGATGATTGATAACCCTTTTCACTTTGTAGCACTTCCCAGAGCATCTCATAACATTTCATAAACATTAATGCTCAGGATAAACCAAAAAGGTGGGTGTGTAGTCTTGTCTGTTTTACAGGTGGACAATTGAAAGGTTATTTGCTGAAGGTCACACCAGCCAGGAACAAGCAAAATTGAGTTCTAACTTTTTTCTCCAGTTAAGTGTCCTGAGATGTTGTCAACTGCTGGCTACATTTTGGACAAAACTCACCTGTCTGGAGGAAAAGAGGTGTAGAATTTGGCTTTTCAATGTAATACTACTGTATGTCTCTGACAGCCTTTTGAAGGTAAACTGCATACGCCTTTTCAATAATCAGATCACTAGGGCAAAAAATGTGTAATATGTAATATCTAGTATATAATTTAAGAAACACAGAAAATAAGAGAATAAAATTGAGTTATGCAGTTGATAAGAACTAGCGGAATGGAGGCAGAAATGTTCACAAAAACTTCTTTAAATCAGTGTAAATTCAGAACAATGCAATTTCGCAGATATTTGCAGATAACAGTGCAGATGAAATATGTAAGTTATAATAAAGGTTTGTTTTCCAATCCAGCTATGGTTAATTCAGTGCCTCCACATTTCAAGCTCTGTTTAGGGCAGATGTAGCCAGTTTCTGATTCAGCATTGTTAGGACATGCTAAAGCCTTTTGTGCCAACATATACTGGGGATTCTCCATTGTTACAGACAGTCCTTGCAGTGGACTGTCCATTCAGTGCCATGTTATCCCCATGGAAAGCATCTGATGTGAGCTGACAGGTGAGCTCTCCCCTGTCCTTATCACATGATGTCATCTGCCCCCTTTACTCAGATTCAGCAGTTTTGTGTCTATGGCAAGAGTGAATTCGGTGGGCTGGACTACTGTTGAATCACTGAGCTGGTCCAGCTTTCCCAGGCAACATAGATCTGACTGGATGAGAGGGTAGTACAGGGTGGTACAAAGGACTTTGAAAGGGAAAGCCTGATAACTTCTCTGTTTCATGAGATCTAGCCAGGCAATGCTGTTAGGGTCTCCCAAGCAATACAGCAAAGAAACACAGTTGGGGTTCATTGGCTGACTTAAATGCATAGTATTTAAAGCAATATCCTTTTTTATTCTGACTTATGTTATATATGCAGCCAGTCTAAATAGTTTTATCTGCAGGTATTAAGTTGAATGTTATTATGCATGGATGAGTTCAGATATTAGCTGTAAATGTTCTTGGACAGCTAATAAAAGGTCTCTTTTTATATAAAAGAGACCTTTTTTACCTAAAGAGTATGTATTGATATCGCTTTGTTTATAAATTTGAGCCTGAACAAAGTGTTCTTGAAAGGGGAGAAGAGGGAAGGATAGTCAAGGAACCAGTAATAAGACTATGATGATGAACAAAATCTTGGAAAACTACTTTAGGGGTTTTGGAATAGAATTGGCAATATCTTTATTATGTTAACCTATTTTTCTATAATATTACATAGCACTATTTTTTCAAAACTACAGTTTTAACCTTGGTTTTTTATCATGTTATCTTTCTCTGTCAAAACCTTCCTTCACTCTGTTTATATAGCTCATAAAATATTTTTATTCCATCCAGACTGTTTCACATCTGATTACAAATCTATTAACTGATTTCATTTTTCTGACTTTCTTCAATGAAGAAGAGCAAACCTAGGCATTTGAACCTCTCTTCTTTCTAGTTAGTTATATAACCTTCCATCACTGAGGTCTCTACTGTAGATTTTATAAGAATAAATGTAACCCATTGAAGTTTCCTTAAGACTACTGAAAAGTTGCTAAATATAAGTAAATTAACACAAAAACATTTTTTCCTTCATGCATTGACAAATATGTTGAAGGTATTTAGAACTGATTTATGCTAAACCGTTACTGATTAAAATCTATATTTTAATTTTTAATTAGAATTTAGAGTAAAGACATTAGAGTTTACAATATGGGACATTTTCATTGATTAAATTTACTAATGATACAATTAAAATGTAATCTATCCCTCTTGTAAATGGCATTAAATGGAAAGCTAAATGTGCAATATATTACGAAGCATATGCAATGGGTCATAAATGTATGTAAGAGTTGCAAAAATATTTTACTAATTTCTAAACTTTTTTCAAAGAGTTGTCATAAAGGCGGGAAATAAGCTTGTAAAAGAATTAGAAAAAATGCAACTGCAGATACCTAATGTATCTGAAAGATACATAAAAGCATCCATGGTTTTCCCAAAGGCATTAATTGATCTCCAAAACCTTGCCTTATTTATAAACTTAAGCCACCCCATTTACAGCAGCCTTTGGGTGACAATTTTGCAGCCACATGAAAGTGTCTCCTTAAGCTATATTTTCAGGTTTAGTGGTCATATTCTGACTTACAATAGCATTTGTTTAAGTACTGACCTCCCAGGGAAGCAACATGGAAAAATTGCTTTGCTCTATAGGATTTTGTTCTAAGTTAACAGAACTTATCCCTCCTGGTCATTACATTTTCATTTTTTTAATTCTCCACCGAAATAGTCCACAAAACCTTTACTTTAATGAAACTACTGCTAATCCATGTGTGATAAGTAACATTAAGTCAACCTTTCTTTGACTCCTCATATTCCATGTCAAACCAACAACATATGCAGTGACATTAGAGAAACAGGCATACATGGCTCACTTTGCTTTCCATGCTGGAGTGGTTTCCAGGTGAAGGAGCTTTCCTCTGAAGGGGAGAATTGTAACAGTCTAATGGTTGGGACAATTGAAATTTTGTATGATATAAAACTGTGTGTTAGTTGGTTAGTTTTCTAACTGTGCAGAGGGGGACTCCCTACTCTGAACTTGAAATTCAACAAACAGTTGTGTTCCTCATCTTCATTTGGAGGCAACAGTTTCACTAGTAGTACATTGCTTCCTTCCACCCCCAGCTAAGGAGAAGGACTTCCCTTCCATCCTTACAGAGGAACTGGCCATAGCATCTGCTTCTGGTCCGAGCCTTAGAGCCAGCTGGTTCTCCCTGCTCTGTAAGGACATGGACTGTCCTTGTCAAAAAGCAAAAACCTTTAGCATTTGAGAGACCCACCTGAAAGCAATGGAAAAGTGGTACACATTCCAATGGAAGACCCTTGGGATACCCAATTAACCTGTCCTTTGTGATACTTTTCAAGCTGTTCTTCTGTTATCAAGGTACAGCCTCGCTAGACTGTTTGAAGATATCCCAAATATCTCTGGAATTAGGAGTTTTATTTTAATTTTTTCTGATGCTAAAGATTGATATCTCGATTTAAGGGAAACTCATTGTTTTTATTGAGAAATTGAGAAATTCTACTTCTTCATCTTGATATTATTGTCCTTTGAGTCAAAGCCACTCTGCAGGTCAAGAGCTTGTTCATTTCTCTTGCCCTGTGACTGTCCTTCTGAAGGATTCTATTTTTGTAAATCTGAGAGACCAAGCTATGGACAGTATCTTTGATCTGTGGCAGGTAGGAGACCTCACAGAATTAGGTTCTCTTCAGGATCTCTTTTAATGCAGTGAGTTTCTCCTCTGGAATTCCTCTGAGAGACCAGGGTATTTTTATCTTATCTATCAGACTTTAGACCTATCCAGGTTGTGCAAGATTCTTTCTTAAAAGAACTGTAATTTTCATGAGAAATGAAGTTGTAGCCATAAAATGTGTTGTTGGGGCAGTCCTGATTGCTCTGTAAGGAGGACCTTCCTGCAACTGGAAAAATATCTGAAATTTCATGGAATTGCAGGATCTTTTACCATCAGTTTACCTGTTTTTCCCTGATTTTTTTTTGAAACATGTATGGCCTCTGTGGATGGATAGTCAGATGGTCTTAACACACAGTATTTGATATACATGTTATTTTGGAGCAGCTATGATTATGTCCTTTTCCTCTTGTTGGAATTTCTACTAGAGCAGGAAATACATCTGTGAGTGGTCTTGGACACGTACCAGTTTCAGATAAATGGATCAGTCAATTTAAATTCTGCATATATAGTTGCCAAACACTATGCATTTGATTTGAACATCAAAGTAAATGCCAGATTTGGATGGAGCTGCATCTTGGTATATGTGAATTACGATAATGAGTCAAACTACTGAATCTCACTGCTCAAAAAAGAACACTCATCATCTGGAACCAAATCTCTTTCTTCTAGAATCTAAACTCATGAAAAGAACTGAAGAAGTAGAGAGCCTTATGCTGGCCAGTTGTAACCCATCTCTGACCATGCGTTGTCTGAAAGGTTGGTGGACACACTTAGGACTGTTCTGAAGTGTAGAATGGTGGCAGGTGGGCCCATTATTTAGAGTACTCCATGGAAACCATGAGTTTCAGGAGTCCATATTAACTCTACTTGCAGATGAGTTCCTTTCGTATTTCAAACAAGAACTCTGTGTCTCAGGATGAGTGGTGCATGTATATATTTCAGGTAGAGCAAGCTAAAATCAAGATCAAAGTGTTTTATGTGTTACAGATATGTTCTTGGGATAATGTTTAAGTTGGCATGGAAATGACAATGTAACACATCCCAAAGATATCTTTTCATTTATGGTAAAGATATCAAGTATTTTAGGGGAGAGTCTTTATTGTAACAGACTTTATTCAAACAATACCTATTCATTTTGCACATCTTCCACTGGAGTTGTTTATTTTAGAAAGTTAAATGTCAGTTATCACTTTTTAACCAACCTTCACCTCTACCATTCTTAACAGGTTCTCTTTATTTTTATTTGGAATTTAAAAATGCACTGTGTAAAATACTGCAACGTAAATTAACAGAAGTGAGTTACTTTGGAGGGCATTTACATAGATTTAGAGTGAGAGAAGAGTATGTATTAGGTTAATGAGCAATGTTTCTAGACCAGGAAAATGCTTAATTCAGGAGTAAGCTGTGCAGACATTCTGTCTTGTGGATGTTGTTCAAGGTAATGACTTTTAGAACAGTGTCTCATGTAACAAAACGCAAAGCAAAGCAAACCCCTAATTTTTCTATTTCAAAATCTTCTATGTCTAGTGATACAGTAATGATTTTTTTAGGTGTATGGAGAGAATTGGGTAATTTATACAGTATGTGGAAAGTTTTCTAATGGATTTTTTTAATTAGAATTGAAAAAATGTTTTCGGTGCTACTGTTTTGTTCATCTGTTAATAAGATCTCTTGCAATTAATCCTTGTTCAGGATTATGAGTAAGAAAAATTATACTTCATGTAGATAAAATTCACAAAAGTAGATTTGAAATATATCCAATTCATCCCGCAAACTGTTTGAAATGTAACTAATTTTGTCTGTGTTAAGCTGCTCCAACAGTGTTACTAATTTAAATCAACACCCAAGTAAGTTACAATACTTAACCTTTTCGTAACATTTCCTTAACTACTCTTTTTTTCTTGTATATTTCTTGCATTTCATTTTTCTGAAATCAAACACATCACACCCAGCCACAGCCAGGGGCGCAAATTTGGTATAACTCTGCAGTGTTTTCCTCTTTTAATTCCACGTTTTCAAACACTTCAGTGGGTCTTACGCTGCCCGTCACAGCTATGTGGAAGGTATAACAAGGTCTTGGGCAGTACTCATGACTGAGTTACTGCTCTCTGTCACCAGCCAGCTTCTGTGCTCTCAGCTGCCCCAACCAGCCATCTTTCTGTAACAAACCAACCTGCAAAAACCATTTGCATGTTCCTGCTCCCAGTAATCTCTCTGCAAATATGAAATGCCTCCTTGGTATTGTACTGGCCAGAGACATAAGGTATGCAGTGCTCAGCCTGCATCAGGATCTTTGGGCCTTGGGTGGCTGTAAATGGAACACTGACAATATTGGACAGGGGAGATCCCCACCTTGCCAGCAAGGCACACACAACTTACTGCTTACCAATGAAGACCTCCAGGATATTAAGCCTTTACATATGTGTTTACCATTTATCAGTAAACTATTAGGGGATAACTTTAGAAGATTTCTAAAACATTTTCCCCTGAGCCTCGTACAACTTCCTGACCTTGCAGACAAAGGCGTATGAAAAATTGTATCAATAAAATGGTTAAATTCTCTAAAACAGTTTTTCTCTGAAACATATCATATACAGAATATATAATGGGTTGGCATGTTAAAATGGTTTTGTGGGACCTTTTCTAAGGCATCTTGTTTGCAAATTGACTATTTGAATAATGTGTCTATCCCAAGACAGCTTTTCTAAGAAACCGTGTTCTTTTTTTCTTACCTATCTTCTACCTTTATTATTACAGCAGTTAACTTTATAGATGATGTTTGGAGTTCTATACACTGTACAAAACAGAGTAAGAGGCATGTCCTGTCCTGAGAAACTTACATTTCAAGCAGAGATATCAAACAAAAGACTGGAGAAGTAATGACCAGAGAGAGGTGAAATGTCATAATAATGATGATATGCTTGTTCAGTGCCATTACACAATGTAGCTAGGGTTTTTGCTCTCTAGTCTCATATATCAATTTTTAAAAGAAATGCAATGAATGGAAAAGAAAAAAAAGTAATGATGGTCTGTGCTAAGGCTAGATATATGAGTCCCTTCACTATAGATTTTTTGTTTGCTTTCTTAAATATTATAGTCTTAAATATCATGCAGAATTAAAGCAGTTCATGATCAGTTAAAATTTCAAATATTTAAGACAGCAGTATTTAAGATTAACTGTTTTCCATTTACTGACTGTTACTTGGAACCAAAAGAATCTTATATTTTTATAAGCATAGTAAGCTACACTGTTTTTCTTTAAACTTTAGAGTATGAATTATATTCCTATAATGACAGCTGCAGGGTGGAATGTTTTAACACACTGGAGTGAGATATATCTTGGACACATTCTTGGTATCTTAAGTTCAACATGCTCCATATGGTGCCACTGAGCCAGTGATTTTGAAGAAAACAGTTAAAGACTGCTGAAACAGCGTAAAATACAAATTAGTCTTTGCTGTATAAGTAAAAAAAAAATCACTGTCAATCTTTTCAGCTTTCTGCATGAATACTTCCAGCAACTTTTAATAGTAGTCCCCATGCTTTAAAACAACTGTTGAATTCTAGCTGAACAGAGTGAAAGATTGTGGGCTAAGAATACACTGATTGTATTATGCCTAAGTCTTATGCAGGAGAGCAAAGGGAAAGGAGGTTGGGCTTCCCTGTATTGCCACATTAATCTTTAATGTGGCAGCAGGGATTGTGTGATGCAAGATTTGTGAAAGGTTCGTTGCTCTTTGTTAACTTGGTCCTCTGTCAGCACAAGAGCACCATGAAAGAGCTGTGTCAGGGAGATGTCTCTGTCCTACTGTTGGGAATAGTAATGATAGAGTATCCTGTAGTAAAACTATATAATAACTACTGTTATTAATTAAATATTTTACTGTTTGGGGTAGTGAATTATCTAGGAATTATGTTTTCAGAATGCTACATTTTTTTCATGTATGTTTTCATTTGCAGTATCAAGACAGGTAGGAGTTAATATATTAATAACTTGCTTGTCTATCTTTTAATGTAATTGGATTTTTTTCAGTATAAACTTAACCCTGGGTTTTCTGAATTTATTTTCATGCTTATGGATTTCAAAATTGTTATAGTATACTTGCAGTTATTAATACTGAAGATACTGACTCATACCCTGATTTTTGCTATATATTGATGTAGTTTTTTCCCATTGTTATTAGTAATAATATATTGTTATATAATAATTATATATAATTGTAGTTATAGAATGTGTTAATAATAATTTTTATATTATACCATAATAATATCATCATCATTATTATCATCATCAGTATGGCTTTTTTAAAGCACCTTACGTGGACTCCAAACAAAAAACCCAAGGATTAAATAGCAATGCAAAAATTCTACCTCTCTCAACCTTAAATCATTTTGTATTGGTGTTGGCTCATAAGAACAGGTTTTCAAATATAAGAGAGCATAAGACAAACAGCCACAGTACACCAACCTGTTAACCTATGCTTGTGTACCTTTTCTATCAGCAGAATAGCATAATGAAGTGAGAGCATTACTGATGAATGAAGCCTCTGAGGAGGTGATTTGTGGAGTTATATTAATGTGAAATTGCACATTACAGCCTGAGTTGATCTAGGAATTTACTGCTGGAGGAAGATGGAGACCTTGCTCCCTATTGGCCCCCATTTTCAGACTTGTAACTTCTGTCTCAGGTTCCCTCTGTGCGGCATAGCTAAGGCAGCAGAGACATAGGGGATATTTTAAAGTAAAGGCCCAAGAGGGTGTGGCCACATGATTTTTTTGAACAGGAATGTATTTTGAGGCAGTCCATCTGAAAAAAAAGAAACCAAAATACAGTCCTTGGGCTTCTTTTTTTCAGAGGAAAATAGTTACAGTCTATAAAATCATGAGGCAAGGACTGACAGGTAACTAGCATTTTAGTGGTCCCATATTAGAGCTACCTGCACTGTTGTAGTCCCTCTAGATATAACTAGATAAAACAATCATGAATAGTTTGTGTGAATTTCCAGCTTTAAATGTAACCTGAATGTCAAATTTCAAACAATAATTACTTATGACATTTGTTAAACCTTTTGGGGTACAGCCAGTGTGTATCTGTGGTAAAGGACCTAGTTGCCAATGTATTCATAAATAAAGTTCTTGTACACTCTCAGAAAGTACATTCAAAACATGTACAGTTTTGACACAGTATTTTTCATAGTAAACAGAGGTCAAATATTTGCTTTCAATGAAAAACAGAACTTAATATTGGCATTAGAGTCATGACCAGAACATCAATGATACATTAAGGTGGATGCTTTCTCATCACACATAAAATTAGCACCTTTTCTCTTTTTATCTTGCAGCAGCTGGATTCTCTAGTTTAAAAAGGTGTCTGTTGATGTTGATCCAGTCCCTGGACATACGTTGGTATATGTTCTATTAAAGACTTATTCAGCTGTACCTCCCTCATCATTGATAACTGTGCAGGCTTTCCAGTCTCCATGGCCATCCTAATCCATATGATATGATGATATAATGCAGCTGTCATAAAACACTATCCCCTTTGTTTCAGAAACGTAGAACTTCCAAGCCATATACATAATCTAACCCAAGGAAATGATCCCAAGGGATCCACTCGACCCATCAGTGCTGCCTTCGTTCTTTGCCATGGGTAGACTGGTCCCTTTGGTTCTCTGCTCAGCAGGATTACAGTCCTGGTCTAAACTGGAAGAAAACTGTGCTTCTCTTCTCTGAGTATCAGTTCATTGTCACTGTGTGTGAGAAGCCTGTGTTAAGCTTCGTGTTAAGCTTGCATTTCACTGGTCCAAAACGAGTTTGTGTATGAAAGATGTAGCAGTGGTGTTATATTGCTCTGCTGGGACAAAAGGAGGGCCTCCTTAGGCCAAACATTCTTTATGCTGGAGAGCAGAGCATGAAAGGAGACCAAAACCTTTTTCTGCCCGTAACTGCTATTTGCTGAAGGAGTTCTTTTTTAATTGCACATCTCAGCCATTGGTGGATTATTTGAGGAGGAGAGAAAGAATAAAGGGAAGACTTGAGAACATCCATTGGAGCTCTCTTCCTGAAATTGGCTCTGTATTTCCCAGAGATGGAGAGATTTCTTAGCATTTCAGACCTTCCACAGCAGCTCAGCCTTGCCTGAGTGCAAACCTGGGAGTGATTTTCTTTATCCAGGCCAGAAGCCTGTTCATAGTTTGCTACTTACGGGCCAGTAAATTACTTCTTCAAAAAGTTCCTATTTTGATAAATTGATGTGCTTGTGTGTTTGCACTATATTATGTAAGAGGAGCCTTGTCATCTTATTGAAATAATAAGGCATTGAGAGATACCAAGTATTTATGGCTAGATTTAACGATTTTAAAGGAAGGAAATTATTGCAGCCCCAGGGCAACAGTAACTTACATAGTGACAACTTATACATGTTTTATGTACCTATTTACTTCAATGTTCACTACAAAAGTGTAGTTACCATAGCAATGACCATGTCACCAGATTGCTTTGCTAGTTCTGAAATACAAAATACCCAAATGCCACCTGAACCGTGATTATTTTCTGCACAAGTACTGAAAGTAGAAGTTGAGAGTATCACACACTTTTCTAAACAAACAGTTACACACTGATTTACAGAAGGCTTTATGTTGCAAATGTTAGCATCTCTAATATTGTAAATCCTTGGCTACCAAGCTGAAGGAAAGCCTCAGTGGCTTCTAGCAGCAGAGCCTCCACTAGTATATACTTAACCTCTAGGCTCCTGTGAAATATTGGTACTTACCTGCAATATTTCAAGAAAATAATGTGGGGTATTCAGGAAGACATTTTCTCTAAGTGTGAACTCATAAACAAAGCTATCTTTTGGCTAATCACAGGTTTTTAGTGTTAGGTAAAAACATTTTTAGCATCACAGAAAGTGGTGTGATTTTCACCTGCTGCTTCTTTGACTTTAGAAATAGCAACTTTATGAAGCATTCAGGTAGTAACTTGTATACTTTGGTGTGCAGCTCATTAACACCAGTAGAATTGAGAAACCAAGTACTAGATTTTCAAAATCATCATTAGGCACAGTGGTGAGTTACCTCAATATGACTTGTGACTGTGGGCAAGTGAAGGTGAAAAGTCTTTTATCACAGATCTAGACTGCTTCTTCTTATAGTTGAGTTATGTTTTCTCATTTGTGAGATGTGAGCTAACATATAATAACATGTACATATGATAATTGTGAATACAGATATTTGAAGAAAAGCAGTTTGTAGGACTGCAGACTTAATCCACCATTTCAGTCATTCTCCTTTAATAAAGACTTGTCTATACAGAAAAATTAATCTGAACTGAGATAGCACATTATTTTAAGCACAACAGCTTTAACTCAGATTTGTATTGTGTCCATTTGTGGACAATATTATGCTGGAACGGGAGTGGTTAGTTCCTGTTTAACTTGCTTTGAAAATGTGTTTAACTAAAGAGGAACAGGGCACATGAGTTATTGAACAAACATGTCAACACTTGGAGCCAGCCATTAGCAATTCCATGTGAAGATGCAAAAGTAAAATTGATCTACATTCATGCAATGGTTGATCTTGTCTTCCTTGCATCATGTAGTGTCAGAATTCTTCCCACAAAGAAGGAATCTCACTTTGCTGGGTAGGAAAGTGGACATGGTGCTGTTAGGTATTACATTTATCTGTAGGGGTTGTAGTGAAGAGCTAGAAAACTACTTTAACTGGGAAGTTAGATCCAACCTGCTTAAGTCCTTCAACTGGAGGTGGACACCCAGTGGTTCAGATTCCTGCTCTGTTTAGCAATGCTGCTGTTTAGACTCTTTCAGTGTGATCAGAAACCCCCAGAGGAAAATGAAGACTTAAATTAGAAGGAAGGACACTTTTTTACACAGCTTCAGTGTTGACTGAAAAGTGTGTAAATTTTTTTTTTAAAAAGCCTCTTTCATTGTGTTATAGTTCTTAACCATTAATAAGGAATTCTGGCTACTTCAATTTTTATTTGGATTCTCTCTGTTCTCCTCTATTTCTTTCTCAGAAAAAAACCCCACGGTATTTTTATGTTTATCTAGGAAGTAAGTGGAATTTACAAATAATCCTCCAAGTGCATAGGTGTACTCTTCAACAAAAGACATTTGAACTGACCCAGGACAGGCAACCTGCAAAAGTAGATGATACAGTTTGCTGGTACTTCAAGAGTCCCTTAAGCTGTGTGATCCTGCGTGAATTACCATGGCAGGCTGGTAGCTCAGGTAGCTCTGAGACCTCTGTGACGCTCCACCGCCCTCTATAAACATGCCCAAAGACTTGTAAGGTCTCTGACCCTTGCACAGACATACAGCCACTAGTCCCTATATAATTTACCAGATAGCCTTCAGCAGTGACCTGTCCATGGGGAGGGGAAGCTCCAGCAAGTCAGTGGTGTATGACCACCCAGCCTCATACTGGTGGGCAGGTGTGGTGGGGAACTTTGTCCAGAAAGCCCCTTGTCCCTGCAGCTGATGGGCTGTGTGATAGATTAAGTCACTCTGTCTATGTCTCACCTCTTTTACCACATACTGCTTTCATAGTCAAAGGTATGTTTGTTCCAGCTGTGATGTTAAAAAGTGTAACTC
Source organism: Manacus vitellinus (assembly GCF_001715985.3). NCBI lineage: Eukaryota > Metazoa > Chordata > Aves > Passeriformes > Pipridae > Manacus > Manacus vitellinus. The sequence goes on along the minus strand of NW_021939122.1, from coordinate 3,096,912 downwards.
CGTTTACACCTACAGGGATAGTCTGGCAGGAGTGTTATTTATCATTACTGACAAATACACTCAGTACAGAAGGAAACACATGCATCTTGTGTATGGTTAAAGGTGTAATGTGCATTCACATTTGTTGGCGCTGCAACAGCCTTAGGAATAAATCTGCTTCAATGTCTGCATGAGGGCTGTCTTTCTCCTGCTAAAATCTGACATCCAGTTCTTGTTCTGTAGCTACTCGAGTATTGTATTTCTTCTCTGTTCTCTTGCTGGTGCAGCCACCCGGTGTGGGGTGGATTCCATGTGTGTGATGCTCACACACATGCTGCTCTGCTGCCAGAAGCAGAGGACCTAATTTTTTGTGACATGAAAAGAAACTTGCTGGTACAGTACATTACTAAATGCTGGAGACAGACTTCATGAAATGGGAACACCGCAGGGGAATCTGGCAAGGAAGATGTGTTTATGTAACTGAATTGAGTGTTGCAACTGCCATCACTTAGTTCCCTTGGCTGCAGTGAGCGAGTTGTGAGAGAAAAACAATCCAAACAGAGATCTTCAGATGCTAAGGGCAACTCTAATTACATTCAAATAATTAATAAAAATGAAATGCAATATTATTACAACTACAAATACCATTAATTTTTATACATGATCATGTGTACCAAGCTCATTGATAGGGACAGAAACGCTCAGGCTTTTGCACTTTTATTTGAAGTAAATATTGTTTGGGTGTCTTCAGCACATTCTGATATCCCAGGGAGATTCATGACACAAGAGTAATTGCACATAACGTAAACAAGATCTGCATTAGTTGGCTCTTTTACTCAGAATCCTTTTCCAAGTCCAGATGTGTGATGTGTAAATGTTAGTAGAACAGAGTCCTTATGAAGTAGCTTTATCAAATGCAGCTAGTCTTCCAGCAAAATGGAGAAAATATAAATTAACACTCAAGGCCTTGGTCAAATCTGGTGCATAAAATTTTATGGTTATATTTATGTTCCATATGTGCTTTGGACAAGTGCCATGTTTGTAAAAAATTGCTTCAATATTATTTTTAAAAGTGACACTTTTAGCACAGTATCCTCTGCAAACTGTTCACCACTCGCCATGTAAGCCAGCCAGGCTCCAAATAAACTGTTCATTTTCATGGTCTAAACCTAAGATCAAAACGCCTTTTAGAACATGGTGGTTTTCAAACCATGGCATGGTAGATGTCATATGTGACTTTTTGAAGCATAATTCAGAAGAGTTGATTAACCTGAGTGAAAGAGGAACATGCATGATATAAAAATCTGACAAGAGATAAGGAATTAGGAATGTCTGCTAGTGCCGAATATCTGTTCTGGCTTGTCTATAACATAATTAGATTTTACTATATTATATGAACACCACATTCCTCATAGCTCTTTTAGAAAAAAAAATAAACTTCAAACCAAGGAGATTCGACAAATTTATGCCACTTTTCAGAGGTCGCAGGCTATTCTTTCTTCATTTCCCTAAATCCCTAAATAGCTGTCTTTTAAAATAAAACTTCCAATGCAGCATCTGGTGTGCTGTTATTGCCACTACTTTTGCTCTGAAAGCATAGCACTACTGTTTTAGAATGTTCCCATTCATTTGTTATCTGGTATTTGGCCAAAAAAATTATTACTAATATAAGAGAAGGAAGTAGATTTTCAAGAGCCCGAATTGGAGTGCAACCTGAACAAAAGAACAGCACTGCTTTGACCCCACAGCTCTTTTCAAATTTTGCATAAAATGAAAGAGACACAGCATCTTGGAAGAAATCACAGGAATTCTTTGTGTTGGAAAGTGTGAGGCAAACTAAATAGATTGAAATAACTTCTGTTATATTTAAACACAAATGTAATACTACAGGCAGAGGAAAAAAAAAGATTATTTATACTTCTGAACACTTAGGAGGTGTGAGAAATCTGCAGTGAAGGGCTTGAGCAAGTACTTAGCTAAAAATAACCTGTCCAAAACTGAATTACTATTACTATGACTACTAATTTCAGCTTCAGAATAATTTTATTACATTTGTCATGTAATAAAATAAGAAATATATCAGGTGTGGTTTCAGGTTCATTTGCAATATGCTAACATATACTAAACATATAGTAATGGTTAACAAATATGTAAATGTATATTAAAATATAATGTCAATCTGTTATCTCAGTAATTAAAAGATAGTTGTGAGACAAATCCTAAAATAAATGTAGCATTTTAAAGACACAGAAGTAGAGGTTAAATGGTAACTGTTCTGAAGTATAACTGAGAATTAATAAAATGTTCTTTGAGTCTGGGAGTATATGGAGAATGTACATATGGTGGAATCAGAGATGACAATTTTTTTGTATGCTTACGTACCAAGTTTTTTAAACATTATTGCTTGAAAACTATGATAGATTTTTATAATCCTTTGGAATATGCAACTGGTGCCACTAGGAGAGCGTCCTTGCTTAGCAGAGATTTAGAGAACAGCTCTTCTAAAAAAAGAACACTTGAAACTCAGAATTTTCTTTCATTCAAATGTTGACCAAATCTCTCATTTCTTTCTGTGTGGACTGAGTCCAAATTTTACTTTTCAGCTTGGCTTTAAAAGTTATCTCTGTGAGTTATGAACTGAACTAAAATAGTACATAGCAAATTGTACAGCAACCTCAGTCATTATACTGAAAGAAAAATCTATTTATACTTTAATATTTTGTAACTAGTGAATATGATATTTTTAAGAGAGAATAGATAAGTCATTGCAATTATATTAACAAGGCAAAATAACTTCATAGTAACAAAAAGATCCATCAGTACTATTTGACATGAATGGTGATGTAACCAGTATATCTCAAACTAGAGCTGTAGGTCTTTATAACCTTCAGGTACTCAGAAAACGTGGAAGTGCTGATAAGTTGTGGTATTTTGGTGGCTGTGATTCCATTTTAGGCACCTTTTTGTTTTCCCTAGTTAGAGATCTATTAATAGAAGTGCTTGTAAAAACCACTGATTTAACCTGGAAGGGTTTGGAGAATGGGGGCATACAGAAAACTGAGACACAGAAGGTTTCAGAGAGGGAGATCATATTTGTTTTGTCATGATCTGTATATGCATTTGTGAAAATCATGTATGTGTGTGTACATAAGGTTGATTTAACAGGGAAGGCAAATGCCTGACAGACAAAACCACTGTCAATTCATCTTAGCAGTATTACTGCTACATATCCGGTGCATCTTAGAGCAGATGATCACATTGAAAGAAAGGGGTTTGGGTAGTTATCCATGTAATAATGTACTGCTAAACTGTGCACTTTCAACAAATAAGTTGTTGTCATAATCATGCTGTTATGTATTAGGTGAAAGATTACTGATCTTTGATGCAGGAATTTAATTTACCATAATTACATGATATAATTTCATTTTTTTTCTATAGGAATTAATGCATATTCATAATTTTTTTTTACATCTTACATTTTATAATTTGTTGTTGTTGTTGTTGCAAGTATGGTGTTTTAAAAGTAAAAAGGAGTGCTGAGAATGCTTATAGTTTCATTTCTGTCATAAAAAATTCTGTATCCCACTTCTTAAAAAAAAATAATATTTGAAAGCATAGTAACAAACCCAACCAATAGAATAGTCATCATCTTTTTATCTAAGCCAGATTTTAAAGGAGAAAGCAATTATAATGAAATGAGAGTGATTTGAATGCATGAAGCAATTGGTTATGGATAATTTGAATGTCTGCTGCCAAGCATATTCTAACCCACGTGAACCCATTAATGGACTTCCATGTTTCCTTCATCTTTGGTGTTCTGTACTGATGTGAGCAGTCCTTTGGCCCACAGAAGCTGGATGGAGGATTTTTCCAAGACTCTGAGAGACACTGCTTATTTGTCAGTGCAGCTTGGCCTGATTCATGACTGTCCTCACCTGCTCCATGGCTGTGGTTAGTTGCTTTGTTTCTTTAGCTGTTTCTTTTCCATCCTGACTTTTCTGTGTGTATCAGTAAGTCTTTGATAAAGTCTCCCTGTCTACCTAGCCCCGGCATGGATTTTATCCTGTGCTTGCAGACAGTAGCTACTATCTCAACGCAAAGGATAATATCAAAATTCCAAAATTGACAGCATGGAGAAATGTGGTGATGGGAATCTCATGAAGGTCAGCAAGTGAAAATGGAACGTCCTCTTATCTGGGGAGGAATGTTGGTCCCGGGACAGGCTGGGACCCAGTTGGGTGGAAAGCATCTTGGCTAAAGGGGACCTCAGAATCCCAGTGGAAAAAAAATGGATTTGAGCCAGCAATGTGCCCCACAGTGAAGAAGAAAGACCACAGCATCCTGGGCTGCATTGAGGAAGAGCATTGCCAGCAGGTGGGGGGCAGTGATCCTTCCCTGGTGAGATGCATCTGCAGTGTTGGGTCCAGTTCTGGGCCCCCAGCATGAGAAGGAAGGACATAGACTTACTGGAGTGATACCACCAAAGGGCCACAAAGATGATTGAGGGTTTGGAGTGTCTGTTGTTTGAGGAGAGGAGACTGAGACCCTCAAGAAGAGGAGGCTTGGGGAGATCTTATCAGTGCATACTAATGAGAGGCAGTAAATAGGATGAAGGCAGGCTCTTCACAGTGGTGTCCAGTGACAGGACAGGAGGCAACGTGCACAAATTCAACTACAGGAAATTCCACTTAAGCATAAGGAAAAAACTGTACTGCAATGGTGATTGAATGCTGGAACAGATTTTCCAGGAAGGGTGTGGAGATCCTTGGAGATATTCAAAATCCAGTGCTCCTGGACAACCTGCTTTAGCTGACCCTGCTTGAGGAGTTGGGTTGGACTACATGATGTTCAGAGGCCCCTTCCAAACTCAACCACCCTGTGGCTTTTGTAATACCACTAAAATATGTTGGAATCATATACCTCTAATTCCATTATTTGGCTATTCTTGCAATCTCTTTTACTGGTCTCAGGTGCAAGGTGTCTGTCTTCTTGTAGAAAAAGTACAAACATACCAAAAAACCACTCATCCTTAAACACTTAATTGTCAGAAGCAGTTAAATTCTAACTTTTATGGATTTTTAAAAAATTGGTACAAGACATTAGCAACTTGTACAACATGATAAACAGTGCCTTAGTCACATCTGGAATTAGAGCTCATATTCTACAGTCAGGACCACAGTGATCTAACTGTGGTCAGACTGAAATTTTGTTTTTCCATGCAATGACCATGTTGTGAGAGAGCACTACTAGTACAGACTGAGAACTAGGTTTTTCCTTCCAGAAAGTAGCTACAGAAAATTTCAGGAAAAAAAATTTATCTTGTGTATTCATATTTTGAACACAGATAAATGCATCATTGAATTAGCATTAAACAGCACAAGAAACTCCAGTAAGAATCTTAAAGTCATCTGGCTTCAAAATTCATTGAAAGGGTAAAATATGTATTTTGAAGAGCAGTTGAAAGTTAGTGTTATCACTAGAGGTTGCAGTGAGCAACTTTATTTTCTTCCTAGAGTTAACAAGTAGAGCCAGCCCAGCACAAGAAGAGTGTTATATGATGGCTGCTTTTTACAGGGTTCCCAATACCAGAGCCTTAGTTATAATTCTAAATGGCTGTACATGACATCACACTAAATAAAGTGTACAAAACAACTCAGTTTCACTGCTAAAAATGTGTTACCCCTTTAGCTGGGCTAGAGACAAGTCCTGCTGGATCCCAGCACTTTTAGCACAGAATCTGATTATTCTCTTCATCTGAAATTGCTAGATGAGAATATCTTGTCTGATTTCAGACTAGTTTGAGTGGTTGCAATCATAGAAGGCCTTGTTGAAAATGATGCAATCTTTTATTTCCATTTGTCACCCTCCAGCCAGAAAGTTAGCACTGGGAGCATCCAATGAACAGTACTAAAGACTTCAAAAGATCACCACATCTTTTATTTTTATATGCGTATAAAACTCTTATCTTCTAGCTATTAGTTTTAAGATATTTGTTTTCATTTTTATTATGTTCTCCTGATTCAATGATATTTAAGGAAAGAGTGGATTTTTTTTTCCTTCTCCCTCTCTTCTGATCATGATGCATTTATTTTTAAGGTAGAGACAGACATATTTGTATGGAGAAATGGTGTAAGTATTGTTCACTCATTTGATGCTTATAATATGTGAGGAGAGACACACATGCAGAGTGTTCAGTTCTTTAGGTAAGGATGTAAGGTAGATACAAGTAATAGCACTTTATCCATCATAAAATTTCAAAATGGCTCAGAGGCATATTCCTGCTGCAGCTGTTGCAGACCCTGTAATGGCATTAAGCTCTGACTCAGGGTGATTCTTACCAGAGAAGATTCTAGCAGGAACTATAGTTCTGGTGCTAACCTGAATAGGAGAATAAATAGCTTGAATATTAATGAATTGTACATGATACAGACACTCCGGGGTGAACCCAAGCAGGACAGGAAATACGTTTCTTTTTCAATTCTTTTCACACTAGGCTTTTTCAGACAAAACCCTCTGGTACTGTACCAGAATCCCTCTGAACATTACAATTTTAACCCCATATGGTATTTATATTTGTTCTGATTATTCACTTGAACCGATTATTATTATTTTATATTTTCACCTTCTGGGTGAAGGCAGTGTACATATATTTACCGGTGTCTTTAGTATTGCTGGAGCAAGCTGAAATAATATTGTAGGATATGATACGAATTCTTACTATCTGTCCTTTATAAAGAAAAGCAATTTTGGAGTCTGGCAGTGCTTATGGTGAAAAGAAAGAGGGGTAAAAATCCCCTTAGTGTTCCTTTATGGTAATCTACCCATCCAGTTGATGCCAGCTGTGCTTTCTTCAGTAACAACCAGTGAGGGGTAGATACTTGCTGATTCTCAGTGTTGACTCTCAAGCTGTGTGCAGAGTCTGTCCGTTCTGTGACCACTTCTGTTGATCTTCTCTGGAATGTGAAAGGTGTACACTACTGACTGAATCAAGGATTAGTCCTTTGTGCTTGTCAAACAACAGTTATATTGAAGTATTACATCCACGTGCCACATCCCCAAGGATAGCACAAACTTGCTCAGTTGTAGCAGAATTTCACCATTTGTTTCAGAAAATATGCTGTGTGGTTCTTTTGTCTTCTGTTTCTCAAACTCTTTATGACCCATATTAAAGCAACTGTCTTTGGAGAAAAGAAAAGAAAAAAGAAAAAACATAAAATGACATTTGCCTCTTGAGCCCTTAATGCCTTTATAAATGGCCATTTTTTAATAAAGGCATATGAGCTTGTATTGCCTTTACACAGTGAAATGTAGTAATAGTTGACCTTAAGGTAATGCCTAAATCAGACTGCAATGACATGAGAGGCTGGATAGGATTTTGAGTAACTGCTGAAAACTATTTAGCGCTGAATGAAGAGGAACATATGTATCTTACCACTAACCACAATAAATGTGCTGTTGGCACTAAAGGTTAGTGATCCAGCTGGAGCTGTGTCCTGTAGACTTTCCATCCATTCATTTTAAATATAGCGGTCATTTGTTGAAGTCATATTTTCAACTGATCATCAGAGGGTCTTCAGCAGAATCTGCCTCTGATTCCCGAGGTAGGTCAGGATCATCATTACCACAGCTTTGATATCACTCCTCTTTGCATCTCATGAAAGTACTTGTATGCTGCTAATTCATCACATTAAGAACTGTGGATTTGCTGTGATACCTATGTGTGTGTGTATCTATGCATGTATTATTTTCTTAAAATTGGGATAGGTAATAAAATCAGATATAACTTAGTTTGGCTTTGTGTAGCATATACAGAAAAGAGTGGTATAAAGATGGATCATACTGTTGCACATTTACAGGCTTCCTTAAATACCTGGATTTGATAAAAGAGTACCTCACCAACTGTGTCATGAAGTTAGTCGGTATATTTATGACATCTTTGTTATAATTCAAAGGCAGCAATTAAAAATCCATTGTCCTGTCTGTGATGTCTTTTTTTTGACCCGTAGTCAGAATTACTGGGCACAACAGATACTGTTGAAATCTGATATTCCCAGTACCTACAAAGTATATAAAACAAGGGTGTAGCTCTGAAAGCACAGAATTTTGTGAGAAAGCTCCTCGTTGGGGACAGGGAAAGATGATAGAAGGGATGAAGAGATACAAGGGACAAATGTGCCTGCTTAAGGAAAGATAAACTATGAGTGTTATTAATTATAATGAAGGAAAAGACTTTCATGTCTCTGTAGTGCAATGAGACAAATAATACATTATTTTGGGGGGATTTGTTTGGTTTTGATTTTTGTTGTACAAGTCTACTGTCCTTTAGGAAATAATGAAAAAAAATGTTTCGGAAATATAAATCTTCAGCACCTACCTCTATATTCCCATATGTTTATTTCAGTTGTCACCCGTTTAGATAACAAGGGTTTAGTGTTAAAGATTTGTGAAACTAACTTTGTTGCCACAAACAACACAATCTGTAGGAAAGCAAGGGAGGATGTAAAGAGCACAAAGTTATATCAGGATTGGAGCTGAATTTATGAGTGGGATGGATAGTAGTAATGATTATACTGAAGAAAAAGGGAGTTATCTGAGGGAGATTATCATGGCCTTAATAGTGTTCAAGGAAACAATGTAAATGGAGGAAAAGTAACAATCCATACTTCTGAAATGTAGAAAAGGAAGGAAATGTTTAAGATTTATTTATAAAAGACTTTAGCAGTTTAGAAAGATTTGTAAGGTACAGTGTTGGAAGCACTATTCAAATTCTAATCAAACATGGTTGGTACCAGTAGGAATGGTCCCATCAAATGCAGACATGAAGTCTGTGGTCCTCATAGTCATTTACTATTTCTCATTGAGTGAGTCCACTTAAGTTTACTTTTCTATTTCTTTTTGTTGTTCTGCACTCTGCTCTGCACTGTACTGCAAGGATCTTCCTCTGTAGTTACACATGCTGTATGTGTGTGTGCCAACTTGAGACTACATTGATTCATGGGCTGGTCTGAACCCACTGAGTCACAGATTTATTATGCAGAGAAAGAGGATGATATTCCTGAATAGGGTATATTTTGGGTAAGTCAGGAAGTTTACAGTTAATGCAGTAGGAACATCCTCAAAACCTGTCAGTAATCTCCCAATTAAATTAAAAACAGTAAATCAAATCCAGGGGGTAGTACTGTAATGTGTGAGTTGAGGTTGTTCTGTGAGATGTTTTCTCTACCAAGAAGGATGACAAGGGAGGGATTAGCTTCAGTGTCCCCTGCATTTGCTTTCATTTGTAATTATGGGAAATGCATTCAGTGTACAAGGGTATCATTGCTGTCCTGCTGTTTTATCATTTCTTTATGAGATAATGTTGATTTCGGCAATGAAATGCAAATTTAGTTTACAGTGCTCCTTTTTTTCCATATAAAGGTTAAAATGCATATTGTAGATAACAATGTTGGTGGTGCTTTTGAAACATCCTTTGTCAGCTAATTTTGGCAATACATGGTTTTAAATGCTCTTCAATGCAACTGCATGAGTTTTATGTTGGCCTACATGAATTAATTTTACCCCAACATGCATTTGTTACCATTTTGGCTTTAATTTGATCAAGTAATCGTAAAACCTTGGTACCAACAAAAAAAATTTTGGATGTGTCAAGAATATTTAATATATAGCATGCCTTCTGTGTCTCATGGCAAACCAAACATGAGATTATTGAAGTTGAGCCATCTTAACTCTATAATCATAAAAGTCTCTTAACACAGGGGGCTAACAAATACTCCTAGGAATGCAGATGCTGATGGATTCTGTGTTTGGAGGGTATGTTTCTGTTTACTTATAAACAAATAGTTTGTGTTGCTGGTGATAAAAGGGCTCAGAATTTTAACAAGTCCTGTTAAAATTAGCCTGTGTGTAGATTATAAACAGCTCCTTTTACTAAATGCTGGGACTCCGACAGTAATAAAATACGTGCAAGAATGGAAATAGTTTTCAGCTGGGAAGCAAATTCAACATAACAACAAGGCCAGCACTAACGGAAGTTGTCTTTTTTATTGTTATCTCTTTAATTTGTCTTGCTTTCCTGTGTAAACTGCTCACTATTACGCAAAGAGAGGGTGTGTGTTAACTTTCGTGACATTGTGTTACTCCCATTAAGTAACATTGCACACAGGTTCTTTCAGCATGACTGTACTTAGTATTTTTTTCGCCCCAAATGGCATGAGTCAAATGACATTTCACAACTAAAGCCAAATCCCATTTCTACTTTAGGTGGTGCAACAATAAATTTGCTGTCATGGTTAGTAAAAAGATTATATAGAAAAAGGAGTGTGAGTTTTTAATATATTTAGTATGAAAGAGTGAAAAGATAGGGAGAGGGTTTTATGAAATGAGATGTTCAGTTGTAGACAATAACAGAAAATAGCTCTGAAAATGCTGAGTTGGAGTAATGAATGAATAATGTTTAAAGTTTATCAAAACTGAAAGAACTCCTGATGTGAAATGAAGCCTCCTAAGAAAATTCTGTTCTGTCGCTGTTTTGCTTTGCTGTTGTCGCATGTCACACATGAATGAAAATGCTGCATTCTCTGGGGAGCAGTAAAGCTTCTGTGTAGGTTGTTTATTTCCTTAATCCCTCCTTCTTCGTGATTTTCAATGTCAGATATAAAATGGAAAACCTGTAAATATAGTGATTATCATACTGATTATCACCTGCATCAGGGAACGCCCCGGCTGGCCGCTGTAACCCGAGCAGTCTCCACATGTTACAGCCACTTAGATTTTAACCTGACTACTTTATTAGAGACGTGGAGCTCAGTATGAGGTGCCCTAGGGCTGCACAGATGGGTTCTGCTTGTTTCCTGTTCTCACTGTTATTGTGAATAGATACTAAAAGGTTCTCATCGCTTTTATCTGGTTAATTTACTTTGAACTGTCCCTGGCATTCAGAGACTGCCTCACATTTCTCAGCATTTTGCAAACACCAAACTGTAGAATCCAAATGTGTGTTTTGAGCTTTATTAGCTTTTTTTATTGGAGGGGCCTTACTTCTTAAAGGGATCTCATTCTGAGAGAGGCTGATTTTTAGGGGGCCGTGGGCCCAGTCCTGACTGAAATAAGCTGCTCAGGAGTTGTTTTGAGGTTCAGTCGATGGGAGAGAAGAAAATTAAGATTGCTGTTGTTCTTTGGCGTGTTCAGACACCCTGAGATTAAAGGTCAACTGCAGGAAAATCTATGATTGTATGCTAGCTGCCATTATTCATGTAGCCAGGCAGCAGACCAGGCTAAAAGATGACGCTCTAACAGGAGAATCTGAAGACGAGATACTTTTTAACAAATGTGCAATCATTTATCCTTTCTTGTGGAAGGACCAGGTCCTTCAAACCACATGTGCTATGCATGGGTGCCCCAGTACAGAAAATGAAGATGAATTCTCTCAAAGTTTCACACACAAGAAAGCATCACTTCACTGGAATGGTTTTTATTTCATGTACTGGTGTCCCATTTCCTGGCCAGACAATATTTTAACACATATATTAATGTCCTGCTGCATTAGGATTTAAAAAAAATCCTCTTAGGACAAATCAGTGTAACTTCATATTTCAATTACATGACCAAAAACCTGAGGTTAAAGAACTTATTTGGGTACAAGAAATAATTTTTAGTCAGTTTTCTTATTCTCTTCCTCCTTATCACTACCTTATTTCTCTTTTTTTTTTTTCCCTCTGTCACAGTCCCATTTGAGGCTTTCTTGATTGTATTGCAGTTCATTGTAAGTGCATCACTTCAGAGTGGAAGCTTGCAGGCTCCTTTTTTCCTATGAGCATAGGCTTTGTTAATCACATGCTGGTTTAGGAAAACACTGCATGATATCTTTGAACCCTACACTCCTCCTTGACAGCCAGGCTAGCAAATGTCATTGCCTGTGTGATGTACGAGAAGGGATTCAATTGTAAGTAAATTGTCAAAGTGGCTAACCTTGCCCGCACCCAATTGTCAGGACCATGATTCAGTTTTTCTGTCAACATCAGCTAAGGCTAACCCGGTCAGCCTTATGTTTCTGCAGTGAAGCAGCCTGAGGAGTTGTGCTTTTCAGCTTATCACATTTTATTAACCTCAACTTACTGTTGTTATAATCAATTGTACCCACATCAAATTCTTCTGTTGCCCCCAAATTGACAGATAATGTAGGTCCACAGCACTAAAAACCTCTGCAGCACTAAAACCTCTTGTAGGGACACTGGACTGGTTTGGTGTGGTAGTTATTTTTGTTTAGTTGGATCAGCTCACCATTTTGGCTCGAGATTATCTCTCAGTTAATATCAGTTGGCAAAGATAATTTGGAAGAATGCGAGTTAAAACATAGAGACTTTGAGGGTTTTCTGCAATATTTCCTATGTTAAGGTAGAAAGTAAGGGAAAAACATTGCTCTTGTCTTCCATCCCCTTGCTTTTGTTTCAAAACAGATTTTAATTGCTCCAATTAATATAAATAAGACATGAGGACATTCTGATACCCTGATGTTTCCTCTGTTCTTTCAGGAAAAGAACATAGTTAAATTGCCTAAAGCAGTGATTAAGACATCAAGAGTATTTTAAAATGTTCATCTGATTCTACCACAAGGGTTTGAGCACATTTTGTGATCCTGGTTTTTTAATGCACTGTAGATGACACATGATTTTTTTTAATGGCTTGATAACATGTGTGTCATACATAAATGGAGATCCGATACAATTTCAGTTAAAAATATGTCTGAAGGGTGTTTGTCTGGATTTGAAGCAGTGGTTTCCTAGTCAAAGTCCTATCTCCAGAAGTAACTTTCCTCGCTTGGAAAAAAAATACTGTACCCTCTTTATTTGAACTTGTGAAATGTGTTGACATTGTACCGTTGTTGGGCTTGAGGGAAGGAGGGGGAAGCTTTTGGTGCGACTATCAGAATCGAACAACTGTATATGGCTATAGTGAGATAATCGTGTAAAAGGAAAACTGGCTGAATGAGTTTCAAAATGTGTTATTTCTTCATTATCTAGCACTTTATAATTAACTGTTCTTTTTTTATTATTTCAGGAAGCTGCCACTTTTGCTAGAGAGCAAGGCTTTGAGGTGAGTTAACCCACAATTGCACACTAAACAGATCCTAAAGGTTTTTTTCTTGCTGATAATGAAGTTCTTTTGGACAATGATTGATGTGCTATTATACTCTCCAAGCCTCGCAGCGGTTGCCATGGAAACTTGGCAGTCGTCATGGTTTCTTTGTTCTGCCAGCTCAGTGTTATGACGCACTCTGCTAGGTCTGCACCCAACATCGCCTACAGATGTTATTTATTGAATTTTGAAAAGCCTCTTGGGAAGCCGAGAGGTTGGGCACGGTTTCAAGCTGCCTCTGCAGATATGGGACCTGTCAGTTTGTTCAGTTAAAAAGCTACCTCATTAGCTGCATTACACTCCAGAAGGATTCACTGCTAAAGCAGTGGTGAAGCAAGACTAAATAGTGAAATATAACACCGCTTAAATAACTTAAACCCTGCCATATGCGGATTATCATTATGCAAATGAATTTTAGAAAGGTTGTATATAAAATTGTTAGGTACTGATTAATGTAAACCATGCTTCTACAAACAGCTTCTTTTAGAAAGGGTAGTGTGGAATTTGTGTTTCAAAACATATTCGAGTTGGTGTTTTCCATCTGTGCTCTAAAAATGTCTGATCCTCTACTTTCTTGAAGTAAACACTGTTGATTTTACAGTGATTTTCAGAGCTTTTGATTTCATCTTCTCAAGGTATTTATTTGACTGGTACCACCCATTGGCTACATTCAGATAGCTTAATCTGGAGAGCCATCAGCTATTGGTCTCTAATGCTGAATTCAAATAGGCAGGTTTTAAATACTATAATTAATGTGACAAGGCTTGTGCTAATTTTGCAGATAGTAAGTGATCTCACTGAAATCTAAATTGCAGAACTGAACACACATAAATCCTTTTACATGTTTTTTTGCACTGGAATAAGACCCACCTTAATTGATTTGTTTGCAGTGTGAGAGAATAGATAGGAGTTTGACTGCTCAACACCCTTTTTGCATAAATAATAGAAACCGCGCAATTCAAACTGCATCACTTTGAAAATGTGCCACTTCTGTGTGTGGATGGTTGCATATAAAAAAAAGAGGGAAAGACTGACAGCTTTTGTTCTACAATTTAGATTTCTTTAGAACCATACACCAGCACGTACATCAATGCCATCACTGTTTCAGATATTAAACTGTGGGCTGTCCCATTTCATTTTATGTTTCCCAAATTCATGTGGCTGCTTTGTAGAAATCAAGACTTTTTATCACTGTCAATTTTCATTTGTATAATCTATATTCTTAAGCATAAAAATACACTTTGAGTTTATACTAGCAAATGAATGAATTTCACAGATGCCTCCAAAATATGAAGCATAAGAAATTATTGGTACCCTCTGGTAGCTAGACAATAAAAAGAAAGGAAGTAGTGTATTAAGTCTACCCATTCTATATTTTTATTGCCCCCTTGAGCTAAAGACTTTGAATGTGCCTGGTTTAAATTCAGCTCTAGTGACAAACTGCTTTTGCTGGTGTCTGCTAACTACCATCATATTAACCTTTCCATTAGTGCTTGCTTAGAGATTTTAGCACAGTTCCTCCTGAACATCCTAAATCTGCCACATTTGATTACAGCATATCAGTAAAGTGCACAATGATTATGATCTTATCTCTTATTGCCCCCTTGCTTGGCAACGACTCACATGTCAAGTTTGCTGACAGAGATGTGTAAAACTTGATAAGCATCCACAGTTGTGTTTTCCCATTGTGCTGTGGAGACAAAAAAAAAAAATAAAAATCATACTTAAATAAAGTATCCTGCAAAAAACTCAAAGGAGCTTCAGTTAGGCTTTCAATTAAAACCAAGGAAAGTTTCCAGCAACTCTCAAAGGCTTGAAACATTGATTCTGTGATTTATATTGAGAATAGAAAACTGGTAAAAATGGCAAAGGGATGGAAAGGACTTGACTGACCAAGGCAAAAAACAAGAGGATGTTTATCATAGAAGTGATGAAAAGTTGCTGGTGGCTGCAATTGAATTTAATCAGAAATATTTTAGCATAGAGAATCAGGTGTTCTACCTCTCAGTAATTTCAACAGTTTTGCATACTAAATGCATCTCTTAAACATGGATTAAGTGTATCTGGAACAGTTTTTGAAGAGAAAAAAAAAAGTTTCAATCAAGACAACTTCAGGAAAATATACACCTTTTCTGGAGAAATAAAATCTTATCATAGACAGGAGAAAATGCTTCAGTGACAGAAATCTGGTTTGTTCCTTTGTAAGGGAAAGTCCACTGAAAGAAATTTTTATGTTTCACCTTACCAGCAGTTAGTTTTCCATTGTACTTTGCTGAAATACTGGGTACTTTTGTAAAATCAATCACGATATTTGAAGACCGTTATTTCCTTCACTTTATCTTCTGATCAACACTTATCTGTAATAATCAGAAGTAGAACATTACTTTTGATGTGGTCTCTTCCTGGAGAGCGTCAGTGTGGGGTTGAGGGTTTTTTGTGAATTTCACGTTCTGTGACATTTTAAAACTATTAAATAATGTCTGCAAAGACAGTGCTTCATCCTAATTGTACGTTGCAGTCATCTCTGTAATCCATTGTAACAGGCACAATTTTTATCCCAGGGAAGCTCTCAGACTTGGTTTCCATTAAAGTGGTAGAATGGTTGTCAGTATATTTTAACTGGATGTTTCTAATACGTTTCAGATAACAAAGGTTTATGAGGTTTTGTTTTTACAAAAGGATAACTTGCTGTTTCTTCTGTGTGGGAATTAGGAAAGCAAAATCCTACTTTAAACGTAATATTTAGGGTTCAATTCTGTCTGTCAACCAAAGAGGGAAAACAAAGTGAGTGGAACAGTAGGTATCTCAGGGGTTGGTAGCAGCTGCCATACAGAATAACTTCTCTTGTTAGAGGTAGAGGTCTCCTCCTAAGTACATATTGGCTGGGGAACAAAATCAGAGTTTTGGTACCCTGAACCAGATTTAGGTCTTCAAATTAACAAGGTACACTGCACAGGTCCACTGTTTTCAATGGTTTTAATGGCCTGTTTAGGTCAGGGCTGTGGTAGTCCCAGCTATTGGGTACCTGTTCAGAGGCAGAAATCAGAAGACGTAGTTTGTCTAGCATAGTTTTTCACATATTTTGTCTGATTCTGGGTTATCTGATGTGCTTTCTTCACATGCACATATTCCACTTACTTGCTGGAATGAATGCCACGTGAGTTTTTTCAGTTGCAGCATCAATGGGAAAATCATGCTTTAGTGAGATTTGTATGACAGCTTTGTTAAATCAGATTCAAGTATATAACTGGATATGTTTGAGTATCCTGTGAATTTGGGGCACATTACTGAGGCTTTAGGACCATAAACAGTACAGTCTTATCAGCCATGTCTGTAGACAAAGGATGTATAAGAAAGTCTCAGTATGTGGGCAGGTACGAGTCAGTGCAAAATAAATATTATACATATATATATATTATATTATTTGAAAATATTATATATATTCTGAACAGAAATAGCAGATGACAACATTCCATGATGCTTGCCTGACAATGAAATAAGAGGCATAGTACCTCTGCAGTCTTAAGTTGTAAATATTCACATATTGTATAAGGTCACAGTTGACCTTCAAAATACAACCTAATGGTAAAATGGAGATATATTGTGCATAAGTTGAAGCCTCCTCAGCATTGACGTTGAAGCTCTTCCACTATATAAGCTCTATTTTATTCTCTTCCTTTGAAAAAAATTAGTATAGAGAGTGATTTTGTCTGAAAATGGTCAAGTTAATTTTCACAGAAAATGCTATTCAGTTACTTTTAAAGTCTGCACAGTCAGACACAAATCTCCAAATCACTCTGTCTGGAAATTTCTGCTTTTTTTTTTAAATTACCTTTTCCTCCTAAATACCTTCCTTGTACTTATGCTTTACATCCTTTTTATGTATTTAATTCTTCCTGAAAACATTTGTGCTTTTTACTTTCTTTCACTGTCTACTTTATTTCATCCTTTACCATCATTCTTCACTAATCTCTTTCCTCAGGGTCCTCTCTTCATGTAAGTTAATCTTTATTCTTCCTTAAGCTGCAAAAATCATCTTCTGGTCATGCCGTTTTCCCCTATTATAACTTCATCATTTTCCTTTCAAAATTCAATGTGCATGTAAATACATTGCACAAATATCTTCAAGCTCTTTGATTTCTGTGCCTGTTTTACTCCACTGTAAATGAGCCTAATAAAGTCACCAGTAGCCACTTCCAACTTAGCAAAAACTAAACACCTCTCTCCTGTTTCCTTTGATCCTCATGATGATTTATTGCAGTTTCTAGTTTGTGGATCTCTTAATTATCAAGGCCTGAAATATTTCAGGGTTTAGGTTAACCTTCAGAAGCCTACATATTAGCAAGCTGAAGGGCTATATTCTCCATTCGTCCCCTGTTCAACAGCTTGTACCGCCAGCTGATACCTGCTGTTCTTAAACCTCTTAAAAAGACATTTCAAAACAGAGGAACAGCAATTTCAGTGCTTTTCTCTGGCATCTTTAAGGGACTCATCACCTTCTGAGAATTAGGGGTAAGATGGCCCCTTTTTACTGTCCTCAGTCCACACAGAGGAGGTTTAAGGTTCTTCTCTTCTCTGGTGGGGAAGACATTGCCTTCTGAATGCTTTGTTAACTGTCTAAGCAGGAGGGAGAAAGAAATAACACAAATGAGAGCACAGTATATGGAAATTAAAAGTAATAGAGAATTTTAAAAAGAGATAAAGAGGCCAATAAGAAAGGGGAAACTACTTTCATGTTTGCCAAATGTGTATAAATCAATGGGCTCTCTAACTGCCACAGTTGGGGAAGAAATTAAAGGGAGGCCAAGAGTGTTGCAGAAGTAGTATGTAGTTTTTGCATCAATGGGTGTTGGTAAATATATAGCCCAGGCATATTCTCTGTCCATAGGAAAGATGAAGTGCTGGAAGAACAACAAAAAAAAAGAAAAAAAAAAGGCAAGTAACCAGGACAGAGTGATATGTAGATTATAGTTCCTGAAGCGTTTACCTGCCCTTCTGATGAAAAATAATCAGACTCTTGTCAAAATGGTACATGCTGTACCTGGGTTTCAAAATAACACAGTATGCTGATTTTGAAAGATACAAATCAATTTAATAATAATATAAAATAATTGTAACAACTCTGGTAAATGACTTGAAACCCCTCTGGACAGCTTTATAAATGAACTCTATTCAATATGTAGTAGTGTTAAAAAATGAGTTTGGATTCATAACAAACAGTACACAAAACAATGAGAAAGTATTGTTCTTTTTTCAACACTGGGCCTTCACCATGTTTCACTACAGTTCCTTGTACACAAGAGCAAACTGGGAAAGTAGTATGGTGTTGTTTAACGCAGATGTGAATAAAGTGGGACACAGTAAGTAGCACAGAGGATAACGTTAGGAAATAAAAGAAGAAAAAAAAGGAAAAATACATAAATTATGGAAAGAAATAGATTACATATACCAAAGTTAATTTGCAGAACTTACTGACTTGAGATAAATCTGACAACCAAAGGTTCCCATATAGCATTGTAAATGGGTTTGATGTTAATACAATTAAATATTGGAATACCTATATTTAGATTAGATTGAGAACTAAGTCAATTAGAAATTGAAATTCTTGTGTTTCAGATCATAGGGCAACAGTGATAATAGAAAGTATAACACTCTAATGGCAAGTTGTGTTGTTAGAGTTTCGTGCATCAGTTCTAACATTGCAAGCTTGTTGCTGTCAAAGGTGCTGGGTGGACGAGAGGTTCAGTTCAATATACCAGTTTCTCTGTTCCTACCCACATGCACAAAGAAGTACAACATCCTTTTAAAGTGAAGATTTCTGAAACTTTTGCACCTTAGCCTTATGTCAGAAAATTGGTGATGTTCTGTGCCCCACTGAATGTACCTTATGCCCTTTACTTCCTTGCATCTCAATTATGCAACCAGGGGGCACCTGGGCTGCACACCCTCTCAGGTGCTGTTTGCTTGATGAGACCAGTTATTGTAGGGAAGTTAGAGAAACAGTATTTGTAATCCTGCTGAAATCAGAGGGATTATAGTAGTATAAAACCTGGCTAAATTGGATGAAAATCAGGCTCAGAGTTTATCCAAAGTATTCTCTTACCAATTTTATTTTTAATTTTATGATAGGTACAGTTAGAATCCAGTCAGCAGCAAAGAAACCCACTAATTACTCATTAAGAAATGCTCTTTAATTCCTTTGTTAGCTTTGCAGTTTTGCAGCAATTGGAATAGCTGAACTATCATTATCAAGATTAAAAACAGTGGTCTCATAGTACTACATAAACCCTTCAGAGAATGAAGTATTCCTCCTTTTAAAAATCTTCCTCTACTGACAATGAAGTCTATTTTATACCTAGCTGTAAGAAAATAAATCTTTGATCTGCTAATAAAGTTCTAATCTCTCACCACTCTAGTGTGCTGGTAACAAGAATTTTCTTTCTCTCTGTGAACAGACTGAAGACATTAAAGAGATAGCCCGGAAGACACAAGCCCTGCCCAAGGTGAACACTAAAAGGCAACGGATCGTGGTCTTTACCCAGGGGAAAGATGACACTGTCATGGCTACAGGTATATTTTTCAAATCTCCATTGTTGCTCACAGTAAATATTCCAGTTAAACAATTACAAGTTGTGGTTTTACAAATTTTAACTGTTAAATGGTAGTCAGAGCATTTGCCTTTTGATGTTAGTCCATATTTCTCATCTTTTATGCTTTTAATTGTTTTAAGATTCCGAATTTAAAAAGTTAATATTTCACAAGGATGCCTGAGAATTTAGTTCTGAACATCTTAAGTTCTTTTTTTATAACATAGATCTAAAATATTGATCCAGTTGGTTTTACTCAGATTTTTATGACTTGAGATTTTATCTGTGTAGCCATCTTTGCTGCAAACAAGAATACACTATGCCTGCTGAGAACAGCTGTGCAACAGTGTAGTATATTTAAACATTTGTGAAGAGGAGGAAGTGAAATCCAGTACTAAGTGAATTTTCCAGGCTTTTTTGCTTTGAGCAGAAAGTCTCACTTTAGCTTTTCTCAGCCGTCTGCTCTTCAATTCTCAAAGGAGTACGTGGGAAAAAGGTGTTCTAGCAGGGATAGAAGTAGTTTCTGCTGTCTAAACTGATGAAGTACGATGCACAGATTTAAGCATTATAAACATGACTGCCTACCTTTTGACAGTCTCTTTAATTCTGTCCACCTATGCTTCTAGACTAAATAAAGCTATTAAAAACATGTGCTGTGGCAAGCCATTTTAGTAGTTCGTTCCTTCACAAGTTAAGTTATTAGTCAGGGCTGAATTCCTCCTTTGAAAATCAAGTGAAGTTGAGGAAGCTTTGCACCTGAGGGACTGGTGCTCACTCATACAATATTTGCCTCGAAATCAGAATTGGCTTCAGACTGTGGCTGCAGGCCTGGGCACTAAGCAGGTATGTCACTGCTATATAGATCATTCCTAGCAGCAGTTTGAGTGATTTCTCCAATAGTTTGCCGCTTCCCCTATTTTGTGAGCTACAAACTGTTTTAAAGGAAATAGAAACCAGCCACTGAGAGTTGGGTATGTGTATCTCACTGAATGATGATGGAAGTGTTCCTCCCAGAAAGTTACTGCATAACGTGAACGGCCCATATGGAGGCACTTCCCTCGAGTATTGTACAGTTGGCTGAGAAATAGCAGTATAGAAATGTTTTTACACATGAACTAGTAATAATGTAGTAAACCTAAATCTTATATGTAACCCTCCTGTGCTCTTATTTAATTTTAACTGAGTACTTTTTTATTCTTCAAACTGGAGTTGTTAACAAATCCATTAATCCCTTCTTTGATATTTTTACAACTGGGAGCTTATTTGAGGACTGACACTTGCTAATCTTAGCTGTTTGTTCACTATGAAATGAACTTATATTAGAGAATGCACTTTATATGCATGATAAATGCAAGATGGATAGAGAGTGTATGCAATGGTGTCAGCTACAAAAGCAAACATGATAAATGTTAAGGCAGTTTTGAGCCGTGGGATAAGCTATTCAGTGCACAAGCATAGCTGAATCTCTTTGCTATGTTGTTATTCATGGCAGCCAAATAAATGTCAATAATAAAAGAGAATTAAAGATTTTCATTTCCCAGAGGCAGTCCTCTAATACAGCTTGATCTTTCATTTCATTTGTAATTCATTCTCATGTCAGGATGCAATCATTCGCCAGGCTCTGTGTGTCATGTTAAGTCATTTAATAATGATTAAGAACATAAAAATCTTTGGCCTGTGGGGCAATTCTCGAAAGAGATACCAATTTGTTATTGTTTTCCCCCTTTTCTCTTCCTTTGGTGTGGACCATCTTTTTCACACCTCCTCACAATAAAATAATAATGAAAGAAGGAAAATGCATATGATAATACCATAGGATGGCATAGAGTGCTGCTAACACACTCAGAACTAACTAGGTCTGGGTTTCAAACCTGCAGTGGAAAGTCTAAAAGTTTCTAAATGATCTTTGGAAGAATTACTGCGTTTAGGAGTTACCAGTATAAAATAATTCTTTTTTTTCTAATCTACAGGAGTATGTTTTTTGAAAAAGCAGATTGTGTGAAGTTGTTTATTCTGCCTTTCTGAGGAAACAGTAAAGTTTCATAGAGTTTGTGCCTAGATTAAAATAGTATTTGCAAAGTCAGCTATGGATTTGAGCATGCTTGTTCAAACCTTCTGCTTTATATTTTGTCCAGGTTAATAATAAGAACATGCTTATTATGTTGAACAACATGTTTATGCAGAGAGACTGTGACAAATTGCAGAGACCTCGACAAATTAGAGGTGGACAATCACCAACCATATGAAGTTTAACAAGGGCAAGTGCCAGATTCAGCAGCTGGGAAAGGGCAACCCTGGGTGCATGTGTAGACTGGGGAACAAGAGGCCAGAGAGAAGCCCTGAGGAAAGGGACCCAGGGGGTCCTGACAGCAAGTTGAATATGAGTCAGCAGTGCCCTGGCAGCCAGGAGGGCCAGCCCTGTCCTAGGGGGCATCAGGCAAAGCATCATCAGTCGGTCGAGGGAGGGGATTGTCCCGCTCTGCTCTGACCTGGGGCGGCCTCACCTTGAATATTGTGGCAGTTTTGGGTGCCACGATATCAGAAAGACATTAAACCATTAGAGAGTGTCCAAAGGAGGGCAATGAAGATGGTGAAGGGCCTTGAGGGGAAGCTGTATGAGGAGTGGCTGCAGGCACATGTCTGTTCAGCCTGGAGGAGACTGAGGGGAGACCTCATTATGGTCTTCAACATCCTCACAAGGGGAAGCAGAGGGACACGTTTCGCTCTCTTCACTCTTGTGACCAGTAACAGGACTTGGGGAAATGACCTGAAGCTGAGTTGGGGGAGGATTAGGTTGGATATCAGGAAAAGGTTCTTCACCCAGAGGGTGGTTGAGCACTGGAACAGGCTCCCCAGGGGAGAGGTCTGGGAGAAGGCAGCCATGGGGCTGGGTTAAGAGAGAAGGGTGCACCTCTTCAGTGAATTATATGTAGGTTGCATGGGGATCAGGTAATGGAAATAATGAGGAGATATACTTTGTTACAGCTCTGGGTGGAAGGAGAGGAAATAGGATGGATAAAAGGAGTTGTTGCAGGTTGCCAGGTCATTCATGAAAGAGCTCAGAATTATATATACTGGAAATTTAACATGGACTTTCTTTGGGGGTGGGTGTGTGTATATGATATGAAGGAGGCCAGATACAGCTAGTCACTGCAGGTGGAGAGAATTATGACAACAGTTATTGTTCCTGGATGTTCCAGAGAATGGAAGTATCAACAGGTATTTGAGGAGCACAGCATAGGGCAGAAAGGCACAGTTTATTGCCAAAAGGAAAGACTGACCAAACAGTTCTGACTAGTGACTCACCTCAAACAGACTATGAGCTGTAGACACTCAGGAATGGATTGACAGGCAACTTAGAGGTCCATGCAGCTGGGTCACATCATGGAAACAGTGAGAAGCAGTAACTGCATCAGCAGCCTCAATCTAAGCCATTCCCATTTGTCAGTCCACTTTCTTTGTCTGTCTGAATTATTTGTGTTTTCAGAGGAAAAATTTCTCTGTCTTTATAACAGAGCGCATTGGGTCTTTCTGCTGTCTGTTCGTATCTGCTCCGTCACAGCCTCCAGCCCCAAGGCCCCTTTTCTCTCCCCTTCCTTCCTGTTCTCTGTCAGTAGGAATAATTGCAAGGAAGAGGCAAGCTCAAATTCAAGCTGAGTGTGATCAGTGTGTTTTAGAGGCAAGGAAAGGAGTGTTTAGGATTGGCACACGGGAGCTGATGCAGATGAGCTGTTGACTGAATTAACCATCAGTTTCTAATAAGACTCTACAGAGCACAAGCAGATAATCACCGTCTCCTCTTCGTGTCATAGAATCATAGAATGGTTTGTGTTGGAAGGAGCCTTTAAAGGTCATCTAGTCCAACCCCCTCAAAATGAGCAAGGACATCTTCAACTCGAGCAGGTTGCTCAAAGCTCCGTCCAGCCTGACCTTGAATGTTTCCAGGGATGGGAATATCTGCATCTTCTCTGGGAAATTGGAGGTGCATTTTTCGATAATGCCAAATTTTATCTTTTTACTGAAAAACTTGAAGGCATTGGAGCTTCTCAGTGACCTTCAAAGTGAGCTCTGAGAAAAACGTTTTATTTTTTTCTAGCATTGGTCCCCAACATGACTGAATTTTGATAAAATTCTCTTGGGAAAAAGCAGCCTGTGAGAGACATCTGTGATGAAACCTTTCAGTACAGAGGATTATGCTTTGGTAAAGGGACTGGTAACTGAAAATGGGATCTATGGACTTGCTTATCAGAGAATTTTATTTGAGGAACCTGTACTGGTTTAATTCCTTGTGTGGATGCTCTTCATCCATACTAGGAATTACTTGGCTATCAAGACTCTGGTCCCAATATCACAGCCTTCTTCCATCATATCCTTTTTCCCAGACCTAAGTTTCTGGATTTGACTGAGGTTTGAGATTTGACTAAGCTTATGGGATACATTTCATGTTTCAATATTTTTTCTGTAGCCACAAAAAATACCTAAGTGGAGAGTGCAGGTGGAGTTAATGAACACATGCAATCTCCTGTTTTCAGCAGCTGGAGCTCTTAAAAATGCACCAAAACTCACAAGCTCTGGCAGGAACATATATGTCATATCTATATGTGTTCTATAACATTTGTCAGAATCAAATGCTGTGAAAGATATCCCTTTTAAAGAGTTGCTCATAACTTTAAGCAAATTACTTTTAGTCAGATACGTTTTATGACTGGTCTTGGCCCAAAGGGAAATCTTCAGAAAGTCTGAGCAAAATCAGTTCAGCAATGGAAAAACATACTTTTATATTGAAATATTTGCATAATTCAAGAACAGCTGAAGCTACAAACTTTAACTTGGCTTGTTTTATAGCTTTAATAGAGGAAAGAAAAACAATCCAAATTTGAAGAAAATCACTTCAGCATTTTTCAAGTTATGAATGATGAAATCTGGCATGTTCAGGGATGAACATAGAATTTTCCATTTTTCCCCCCTCAACCCCTGATGTTTGCAGGACCACCTCTATTTAAGGTCATGTTTGTAATAACCTCGTTTGTTAGAATATGGCAGTAAAAATGGATTTTTCTGAGGATTCAAGCTTTAAAACCAGCTCAAGTAGGACTTACTAACTACTTATATCTTCATTTTTTGGGACACATTACTTGAGATATTTCAGGGAACCTATTAGCAGTGCTGGCTATTGTGGTAAAAAGACAGAGGTTCATCTTAAGAATTTATTAATGCATCTACCACGTACTACATAAAAAAAGAGTTTTGTGAATTTCTGTGTGTTATTATTGTTATTTTATCTATTCCATAAATTAAACAGCATTTGCAGTGTAGGCAAGTTAATATGTCACAATAAAACTTGCAACATTACCAACTTTTAGAGCCTGCCTACCAAGCTTTTGATACTGGAGTGATACCAGGGATTTGCCTCTAGGTGTTATTCTGAAACAGAATACTGAGCTAAATAGATGTTGGTGTCACCCAGTACAACCATTTTTAAGGTAATATATACAGGTATGTTCATAAATTAAAAGTTTATATGTTTGGATAGAACTAAAACCTAATCTAAATTAAAATATTGACAAATGATAGTATGTTTTTATGAATGATGAAGCTTCTTTTACTTTGTAAGGATCTGTTAGATCTTAAATATTTTAGTAGATTTTTTTCAAGCATTTGTTTGAGAAGGGTTGTCATAATTACAGAAATGAGAGGTTTTAAGGGCCATTCTTAGATCATGATAGCATGATGCTGTATGCTTTTTGGGGTAATGAAAAGGGCTGATGTTCAAGTATAAAGCCTGGTCCAAACAGAGGGCAGTAGGTTTTCTTTGACGGGTTGTGGGGCAATCACAGAGCAGCGTGTTACCTTGTAAGCCTATCTATAAAACACAGAAGTATTTATTAATATTGACACTGTTGACATTTTATGGTGGGTCTGTTTGCAGCTCCTCTTTCTGTAAGTTACTGAGTATATTGTATGTTCTTCTCTAAGAAGTAGGAAAAGGTGTTATTTTTTTTCCTTGCTTACAGCTTTCATGCTTAGCCTTCCAGACAGGAAAACCTTGACTAGCTCTTTTTTTATCAGCTAGGCTTCATGTGCTTTACACAAACAAGAACAGTACCTTGGACCCGGGGAAACAGTAGTCGAATTATATTACCATGTACTCTCTTTTTCACACGATTACACACTTTCACTCTTCCCTATCTATTTATATTCACAAATGGAAAGAAAAGTTTCAAAACCAAAAGTGGACTTAAAAGAAAAGGAAATTTTAGTCCCCTAATGGTATAACAAATGAGCCAGAAAGCCCAGAAGAATTAGGGTTTTTGTGTCTTAGGAAACCACAAAATCTAAATTAATAATGAATGTTTGTTTATAGGGATTAATGAATAGCAAAGCTGGTAATACCTTTTTGTAACTGAGACCATTCACACTTTCATGCTGTGTGGGAGTAGAAGACTGAGCATTTTATTAGACAGCTGAAACACATTATTAAAACCTAAATTCCTGAATACAGGTATCTTGACTGGACTTAAAAGTGTATCAGCTGTTGCATCTCAAAGGATGCGTATGCACATATATAAATAGATACATGTGTGTGTTTTAGTAATTTCATATTGATTTCAGAAAAGAATGTCTTTTCTAGCCTACAGTGTTATGCTAGTTTAGCCCAGAAATCGAGTGTGAAACTGGGAAATCCCCTTTCCATGTGCAATTGCTAGTAGTAAGGAATGTTCAAGGCAAAACTGTGCCTCTTATTAAACTTAGCTCAAATTTCAGGCACTACAATGAATTTACATTCTGGCATTCTGAGGAAAAAGTACCCCTTTAAGCTGTGGGAAAATGCATGTTTGTTGAAGGACAATAAATATGGGCCAGGGAATATTTACTGTTACACAGAGAACTTCTGTATTTGTTTCTCAGATACAGATACATTGATGTAGGACATCAGGTTTTATACCTAATTCTAAAAAGGATTCTTTGAGACAAAACTGCTAATAGACAAATCCATTGTTTTTGTAGTAGAAATTATATGATGTTGGAATAGCAATATAGAGTGAAAGAGTTGGGAGCAGAACTGAGGCACACCAAAGGTCTGTCTAACCTGATGTTTGCAACAGTGAAAAGCAGTGGGTGCTTGTAAAAGAGGATAAAACCAGAGCAAATCTATAATAATAGTTCCATGTTACACTCCCCTAGCTTCCAGCAAAATGTAGCTTGAGAATTTGAGAACTAGAGATATTTTCCTTGTGCTTAATAGACCAAAATAGGATTTTATCATTCATAGTATCTTATGATAATAAGTGTCACAGACTCTGTGTTATGTAAAGAAATACATTCCTCTATTTGTTTGGATTCAGGCACTTAAGAATGTTCCTGGCTATCTCCAGCTGCTTGTATTGCACAGCTCATCCACAATCATTCCATGTACAATGTCTTTTTACTTTTGATTTTGCAGATCTTTTGCTTATGTCCCCTGCACTAGTCTTTTATTCCAGACTCTTTTTCTATTCTGTTTACTTGTTCTGTTTTGATCCATAATTCTGACACCCTGAGCCACCCTTCACTGCACCTTTTTTCAGGTCTGCTTTCTCTTTGTGAATGGGGGACCAGAATGTTCAATTTGCAAGTGCCTGAGAAATTTACAAAGTGGTTTAATCTTGTTGTTTCCTTTGTTCTATATTTCTTTCTTAATAATTCCTAACATTTTATTTGCTTTTCTGGCTGCCACTGATGATTGATCTGACATTTTCATAGAATTATCTGTTGTAACTTCAAATTTTCATTATGGTCTGGTAATACATGGTTTAGAGCCCATCACTGTGTATTTAAAGCTAGAGTTGTTTTTTAAATGGGCACCTTTTTTACACTGCTTGACAA
This sequence comes from Manacus vitellinus, assembly GCF_001715985.3. Classification (NCBI taxonomy): domain Eukaryota; kingdom Metazoa; phylum Chordata; class Aves; order Passeriformes; family Pipridae; genus Manacus; species Manacus vitellinus. The sequence goes on along the minus strand of NW_021939122.1, from coordinate 3,069,346 downwards.
AGAATTCTATACCCCATTAATGTTAGACACTTTTGCCATTCTTCACACTCAACTTTTGTTTTTACTATCCCGAATGAATCGAAATGTCTCACATGAAGATGGCACATGATGCACTGGAGAACTCCCCTCAGAAATGGTATCTGTAGCCTGGAGGGTGCTACCCCATAGTATGTGCCCACAGTTAACATTGAAACTGGACTTAGGCAGGGGGTTTTTGGTCAGGCCACCTCTTAAACCGCTTGATGCCTGCCTTGCTTGACTCTGGAGAGCAAAATTGAATTAAATTTACAGTAAGCTACTGATTCAGGTGCCATTAAATCCCAAATGGACATTCTTGTTCAGGAAAGAAAGTACCTAGGTGCATTGCAGCTTTTTTAAATTGGTTTGTGGGTTTTGTTTGGGGTTTTTTGGTTGGTTGGTTGATTGGTTTTGTTTGGGGTTCTTTTGTAGAAATTAGACTTTCACCGTTAAAGCATCCACAAAGAATTAATTCATCATAAATTTCTGGTGTCTCCTGTATACATGGCTGTAATACTTTAAAACTGGTATCATTTTACTGGTGACCTGAGTGAATTGTGAGGTATTTGTACAGAAAACGTTACATCAGTACAATATTATTCCGTTTGCTCAAACTATGGAGCAACAGAACTACCTACCAGAAATCCTGAAAAGAGAGAATGGTAGCAGTTAAGCCTTGTGGTTACCAAGGCAGGCCCCTACTGTTCTGGGCAACCATGGAAGGAAAGAGGGTTCACCTTACTCATTCTGTGACTTATGTGGTTCTCAGAGCACAAGATACTGAGACTGGGGTTCCTGGCAATTTTAAACTGATAGAAAAATCCAAAATAAATGCTCCTCCTAGGGCACACATTTCCATCTTCTACTCTTCCCCCACCCTACCAGCACTTCTCCACCCACATGGGGCAGTTCAGCAGTCTGCACAGACTGGCAGAAAGCTGCCCTGGTGAGGTGTGGAGCATTCTGGACTAGCTCCTGGCAGGGTCTGGATGCTGGTGCCAGCATGGGAGGAGTGCATGTGGCATTTGCCATAGAGGGAGACAGGGATGTATCTGCAAGCTGTAGTGGCTGAAGTTGCTGTGGAGCCTCTCTTTGAGTCATAGAACATGGTGTTTTGTTTTGAACTTCCATCTAGCAACAAAGGCTGTAGTTCCAAAGTTGGAACACAAGTTGCTTCAGCATCACCTGATAATACTGTAGAATGATGTCTGCAAAGCAAATACAGAGGCAGAGCCATTGATATGCTATCAGAAGGGAAACAACTCTTTAACATCTCATGTGCTGGAAACCACCAATGTTTTCTCCATTAGGAGAATAGTGAGACAGCAGAATTGTTCATTCAGTAATTGGGAAGCACTGGAACTAATGACAGCCTTCCAAATTTAATTTATGCTTTTCACATACACATGTAATTAATGCAACTTTGTCAAGGTTATCCCTGTTTTCTGAAAATGACACCTACCCCTCTCCACGTACACCAAAGAGGGAATTCTGGTGACCTTCAATTTTTCAGAGACTGTTTCTAGAGCTACAGTGTTCTGTCAGTCTAAATATCTTTCTGACTTTTTGAACAAACTGAAGAAAATCCAAAACTACAGTATTCTGCTTCATAGAAAATAATAATCGTAGAAACTTTTAATTAAATTTATGCTTGAAGTTTAAAGTCCAGCACTGTCCTTTTCTGTGCATTCATTCTATTTTGCTGCAATATTCAGCAATGGACATTTCTCCTTAAAAGCATATGCTTTAATGAGTTGAAATCTGAAACCCGTGCTTTAAAGGTTTACAGTGCATAGGCTTCTCACCTCCCAACACTTAGGGTCAAATCATACTAACAGGGTGGCTATTTTTTGAAATTAATCATGTAGGGGTTTTTTTACCAATAATTTTTAAGAAATAGATTTTCTCTGTATCCTAATTTAGTGTGATTATTTTTTTCATTGTAAGAAATTAAATGTATGGCTTGTTCAGCAGGTTTCATAAGAGATCAATAATTTGTTGCCTTAACTTTTTTTTTCCTGTGGAGATGTGGGGAGATCAATGTCTGTAGTGCCCTAGGTCATGATCAATACTTTTAATAAAACTTCCTTTTTTTTCTCTTTCCTTTTTTTTTTTTTTGCCTTTGTACCTTTATATGGGTTTGCTTTTATTAATGAGCTTTTCCTTTAGTTTCAGACCATTAATGGTTTTCAGATAATGTCATACTGCCCAAGGTCAAGGCCAGTTTGAACTTAAAACTCTACCTATCAGTGTTTAAATCTATTGGATGCTCTTAGATGTGTTAGAAGACATAAGAGTTTTAATCGCTGCTTTCCAGAGGCCCAAAGTTAAAACAAAACAAAATCTTAACCTTCTGGGAGGATGACACATTCAGGGGGTTTTTACATTTCCTTCTTAAATAAATAACGGAGGTCTTGTTTCTGGATCTCATGCTGGCATTAACAACACCCCTAACTGCTGTGGCCTTGGCTGCTCCTCAGTTAAAGGTACTAAATGCTTCATATGGACTTTTATAATGATATACTGCTCATTTGGCAAAACCAGTTTGAAATAAGATAGCATCCCTTTTGTTTATCCCTGGAATTCTGGATGGGAAGGTAGCAAATCATCAAAGTGTGTGTTATCAGCTGGAGTGCTTGAGAGAATGAGATGTTATTGTCTGTGAGGCTCACCCCTGTGTCTTTTGAAATCAATGGAAAGATCTCATTAACTTCATTGGATATCGATTATGGTCATGGAGAACTTAAAACATTCATGAATATTAATGGATTATACTGATCCATGTGTCTTTTTGTGTGTTGTACTTTGTCTGGGATCTGCGATTCCATTTTTGGAGTCTTCCTAGAGGTTATAGGAAAAGCGAACTTTATGTACGCTGAAAGATTTGATAACACATTTTACCTGGAGGTGTCTTCTATGTTGTATGGCACAAGTAAGGGGCATAAAGAACTCCACCTTTTGACCACTGGCACCCAGGCACGTTATCTTCTGTAGGAGATCTCTTTTTTCCCATTATTTTGTCGGAGTTAGCCTGTTTTTTACTAGGCAGCAGTTCCCTTCATAGCAAATCATCACAGAAGAGTTTGAACAGCAGAATCTGTGCTCAGAAGGTGCCCTACAGACTCTTGTAGCCTATCATCTTTAATTTAGAGATTTTATTTCCCATCTTGTGATTACAGTTGAATGAACATTGTAGAAAAGTTTAAATTGTAGCTATCCATGTCATGCTTTTGTCATAAATGATGGAACTTACGTTTTCAAGCCTCTAATCTTCACCTGCTCAAATAGTCCCTATAAAATAATTGCACAGAATGGAAGGAGAGTAAAATGTAGGTATGTATGGTGTCCCTGGATGAAAATTAACTGCAGGAACTGACCCTTTGATTAGAAGTTTCTCTGCTGTAGCATCCAATTGCAGGCAATGAAAGTTGTGGGAAATAGATGGCTGAATAGAAGACAAATCCTTAGCTCCAGGAGGGACAGAGCAGAGATCCTGTCTAGTGGAAAAAGCAGACAAAGAAGGAGGTTTGAATGGGTCCTGCTTTGCCTGACTTTGGGGATTTAGGATTTATTCTGTGTAAGATGACAAAACATCTAGAATTAACACTGAGGGCGTGGGAGGTTAATTGGAGTGCTTGGAAATGGTTAATTGTCTAAAAGTGGAATTGTGAGATTTTATGATCAGTTTGGCTCAGTGATTTCCACAGTAGGTTTCAGAGATAACGCAGAGTGGAATTGGTTAAATGTCATATCTGAAAAGTAGACTGTGCCTGTCAGTCTGGTACCAAAGACCTGGCCTTGACACACCTGAGCATAATATAGAATATGAAGTGGCAGTTAAGATATAAACTTTTGGATACCACAAAAATAATGTTTATGTAGTTGATCCCATTTGAATGAAAGTAGGCTCTGGCTTACTTTCACCATAGCTGTTTTCTTTGTTATGAATAATAAAGTCAGTAAAGTAAGCAGACCTGGCATAGAGTATATACAGACAGCAGATTTAGTGAACAGAATAAACACAGACTATTTTTATATTGTTATGTTTTGGCTATACCTAGTGAATGATATAATAATAATGTTTGTTCAAAAAGAATACAGAGTCCTCTGAAACCAGATTTAAAGTTTGGGAGATTGCTTACATTGATTTTGTTTGCTCTAGTCTGCTACCCTGTGCCCCCCACTGCTCTCCTAATCCATCCTGATTCTTCTGCCTGCCCCCGTGATTAGCAGTCAAAACTAAATCAGAGAAGAGTCTACGGAACCAAATATTTATGTCCCTTGTAATGAGACACTGTGATATTGCACTGTGAACCTGAAAGGATGCCAGGCCATGCGTTGTGGCTGATAGCAGTTGATCACAAATGGAACCACAGAACTCTACTCCAAATTGTTGGCTTTATAAATTTGATAATAAGTACATTTCCTGATAGAATATAAAAGTGCAATAAGCTGTGCATGCCCTCTCTTCCCTCCGCACCTGTCCAATGGCTGAAAGCTGTTCCTACAGTACATTGTCGTCGCTGACAACTGAATAAGAATTTTTTAGGAGCAGTTGGCTATCAAGTGATGGCAAATTTAAAGGTTATGCAAATTGTGCCAGTACAGCCCAGCTTGTTTCAGACCTCTTTTCTCTATTATCATATCAATTGAGTCAGCTCATAGTAGACAAAGCAAGGTTATGGGAACCACCTAGAGCATCATGCACCATTAAACATCAATGCAGCATACATGAACATCTGCAACAAAGATCTTATTAACAGAGGGTATAACGGAAGGCAATAAACAGCTTTCTTCGTCACCTAATTGTAAAAAATTTAATAACCTAATACTTGCAGTATTTATAAACAGCAAGTTGGCCAAAAATTATGTAATTGTGGTGGATTAGATTACAGTACTTATTACCCTCTGTAAATTACTACAAAAATATGAAAATCCATTTGTGAGCAGTTAAACACTTTAGTTAGTAGAGTGCTCAAAATGCAATTTTCTTTTAATCTCTGGTGCATCATGCACTATAAGTATCTCCTTTTTGTACTGACATTTTTATATTTGGTTAAACCCAAATATAAAAAAACTAAGGATTGATTTTAGATTTTCATTTCAAAAATGAAGGCACTGTTGTTTTGTTGTGAAAAATAGAATACAGAAAACATAAACTGGTCTTTTATGTGTGCAATCAAAACATGTTTGGAGGAACAAAGTAAATCATGTTAGATATCTGTACTGGATGTGTATTGTGTGTTGGCTTCTGAAGGAGTCACGTCACTGGTCTAGAAGACAAGAGCATGTGAAGCTGTAGTCTCCAATGGCTTAGGGAAATCAATACAGAAATGAAAATATATTCAAAAAGTCAATAACAAAGAGAAACAAGGTTTGGTTCTACAAGGCCAAGCCAAACTTCTAGGGATAGGCTGGGGTTGAAGCACTCCACTTGCTGGAATGAGATACATTGGTGGGGAATGCCAGCCCTCTTCTCCATTGAGGTGGGGGCACTGGTGGATTCTCTGGGTGAACAAGGAACCAGAGACCTGCTCATGAAAGGTTAGAGCTACAGGAGGAACAGCTACTGCTGTTCCTATTTTGCCCTGAATGTGCAAATGTACAGGCATTTCAGAATAAAAACAGAAAAAAGAAAGAGGAGACTGGATGAATAAACCAATACAGGCTCAAAGGTCGAGTTTGACAAGTACATTCAGCAGAAAAGCCTGCTCCAAATGTTAGTCTGCTCCCAAGCAGCTTTGTTCCTTCCTGGCACCGTCTGCTCCTGACTCCATTGCCACCAAGTAGCGATGATCAGATCAGATTTGTATTTATATGGAAAAAAATTAAGCCTTCTAAGTTTTTGTTGGCATAAAAATCCAAATTTACTAGCTACAATCAGCCTCCTTGTCACCAGTAAACACTTAAGTCATTGCTTTAATCATCAAGAATCAACAGGCAATGGAGAAGGATGGGCTGAAAAAGAGAGTGCTTACACAGTAAGCAGCAAAGATGAGTAGAAGCTTGGTACAAGTATGGATTTGGCAAGTCAAGAGTTACAGAAGTTAATTTTCTTTCCCTAAAAAAAGGAAAGTTTTTCTTCAAAAATGTTAAATTGAAAGCCTTTTTGGTTTTTTTAAATCTGGGTTTATTTCTGCTAGGAAAAAATGACAAAAAAAGCAGTCAAACTGTCTAAATAGCCAGTATATTTTTTCTACTGAAACGGTTCTCAAAGGAACAAGTAACAAGCATTTTTCCATTTTTTTTCCCCGCATTTTTAGGTTGCAGTTCAGATTATTTCACTCTGTAGGCTAACCAGAGGTTTTTCCTGCATATCTGTCTGGTTTTTAAAGCCGTATCTGTTTCTTGACTTTCCTCACAACTTTTCATAACTTAATTGTATCAGCAGAGTGTCCACATTTCATTTATATGTATCTATTTACTTGCTTACCAGTCTTGTGTTTCAGGTTAGAAACTTCAGGGCAGGAATTTTACTTTTTTCTTCTAATACATACCTTGGTGCTGACCTTGATGACACAAGAATACACATTAGGTTTAAAAGATCATGAGTTGAACTTGCCTGGATGCGCCAACTAAAGTTCATTGTAAAATGTTTTATTGCTTCTAAAAAGATCAGTGTGTTGGTTTGTGTATAATTTTGAACTGACTTTAAATTGAATGATTCAGCAATTTAATACTGCAGAAATAATACTTTAAAGGAAACAACCAAGAGTGACAGGCAATGGTAGGAGTTTGACAAGGTTCTGCAGAGACAGAGGCTGAAAATTTTTAATTTTTCTGCTAGGTTAGTTATTTTGGTTGTGTCAAGCAGCCTGACTTTGTATCATTGGAGTTTACATTAAATGACAGTCCCTGTAAAGCCTGTTGTGTACGAGTATACCTGTGTACTACCATGCTTTCAAGGCCTTGGTACACAAACATATGATTGAAGAACCCTTGCCAGAAGCTGTTTGTCAAAACTGCTATTTCAGTAACTGCATCCAAATGAATTTAGTGCACTATGTAGTCAATAATTGTATAAATTCAGGGTTGCGTAATTTACATTAAAATGTATCTGATTTTATTTTTAAAAGGTGGTAGATTTGCCATCCTGTTTACATCAATGGTTAGGGAATACTTTCAAACTGATAAAATGATACTACAGAGAGCATAGTTTGGGGTATTTAATTATCTAAGAAATTATCTGCAACTAATGTAGGGAATATATAAACTCCTGCATTTTGGGACAGGTTCTTTTCTTAGACTGACATAACCCTTACAGAATTCCATTAAAAACCTTGAAGTTGCTCTGTTTTAACTGGATTTTTAAGAGCAGAATACTTTCTTATGGAGATTAGAACAAACTTCAGCCTCCACTGCAGTGACATCTTCTAATAGATTTAAAACCTGCTAAAGCCTGAGAAAATTCATTTAGTAAGCATGTTTCATTCTTGAAAAATAAATAAGTAGTCTAGGGAGATCCTAACTAAAGCCAACATGGAATTTACAAATACTGAATGAGAAGAAAAATATAATTGTAAAAGTTCTAGAGCTTAGCTCTGAGTTAAAAGGATGAAAAATTGAAAATTCTACATGTAATTTGAATTTTTAAATGCAATGCAGTAGAACGTCTATGGTATAGCTACCTCTGAAATGGCCAGTTAGTAACAAATTAATTTTGTTTTAAGGAGAAATACATTAACTTATTTTTAGTAATATTTCTGGGGAAGGCTGTCTCTTTCATTCCAATGGACTGATTTTATTTATGAAACTAAATATAAATTCTCCCAGAAGAAAAAGCTCCTTCAGAGCTGCTCTGTAGTGACCTAATGCTCACTCCTTCTCTTTTCAGTCTTACTGATGCTCAAGTGAAATAGAAGTGCCTTGGGCCCATTTCTGCCTCCACTGACAACCCATGCTTCTCAGATTATCATGTAGCATAAAAAAAGCTGTCATGTAACATGGCATTTATTTAAATGATGTGATTTCTGTGTTCACCACTCTGAAACTGAGGTATAGCTAAGAAAGCTTGCAAGTTTTGACAGGTGTGTTTACCCCGCTAGGGCAATATGCTTAATGTATGAAAAATGCGAGGCAGAAAACAGTTTTTGTCCTACTCAAAACCAAATTATAATGTGGTTTTTTCTCTCTCTCTTTCTCATTTTGTTTTGTTTCTAGCCAGTGCCCTGATAAGCTTTTGGGTAGGAGTTGCTTTGACCTGATTTATAGGTTGATAGTTGTCAGAAGATTCTCCCATAGGAGAATGTTTTGATTGCCCGGTTATGCAGTGGTATCAAATGTGTCTGTAGGATACCTTGAAATGGAGTACAAGCATACAGGCTTTCCTGACAGTGTGTGGGTCAGGGCAAAGAGTAAGTGAAGTGCACAGTCTGATTTCTGAGCTGAAAGGTGCTTCATTATTGCACAGTCCCCATAGCCAGGTTTCAGGAGGCTGAAGAGCACGTGTGAGCTAGAACGGATGTGTTGGTGTAATTTGGACACATGTATGTGATGTATTCCTTACCTTGGACACTGATATTCCAGCTGTCATCTGTTTCTGTGTGTTTTCAATTCTTGAGCTATCTATTTACAGGTAGAAATAGATTTGTTTATATTTCCAATGCCCATATACAACTCAGAAAATAATTGGGAGGGGGATGTTGCTTGGATTTTTACATGTGAGGATCAAATAAGTTGTACAGTGGTCAAACCAATACATGTAGGATTTACAGTGCAGAACGAGATGCTTTATATTTGTTAATATCCAAGGCCAGATCTGGTTTTGTGTCACCCTGTGCTCATTGGTGTGACTCAGCTCCCTGCAGTAGAGCTTGCTCTCAATAGAGACTGGGATCATACAATTCATGGGTTTCATTTATTGTAACCCATCTCTCCTGTCTGCAGGACCGATTTTGATCTGAGCTCTTCATAGCACTCCCCAGAGAGTCACCGTGTTGTATCAGTGAAGTATCTGCAGGAGCTTTTCTTAATTTTGGTGCCTATGACTTCACACCCTTTTCGTTTTCCGAGTCCTCAACCCCTTTCTCAGTGCGGACAGGAATCCCAGGAAGAGGATTTAGCTCTGAACGCTACCTTATGTCTCCAGCAGCCATGCCGAGCTAGAGGAGTGTGTTTGCTGGCAGTTCAGTGGGCGCAGTTTCAGCTCCCTCTGAAATCTGTGCCTGGCGGGCAAATGGCAATACTCTTGTGTGCTTGTAAGGCTTTTTCAACAGAGTTCATTGCCATTCTAAACCTTAAACATTGTGACACATGCCAGAAAAATTCAGCAGCTTGTTCTTTAGGGCAGTTTTTCCATATATGTATGCACATATATATATTAAAAAAATGTTATATTAGCGACAAACTGAAGCAGAACTAGTATTTTCTGTTGACCTCTTGCTTCTCCATCTTTTATCCAAAGTGTTTTGTTTACTTGTTCTAGGAATTATTTAATATTAATTTATTATAAGAGATTTAATTTGAGAGATTCAACTCATGGCACTGGCAAGTGATGATATATAGAATAATGACATTTAAGTCTGTCCCACACCTTTGATGAAGTCCAATAAAACACATTTGGGCCTATAGAAGGTGATGAGTCATTAGTTGATGCTGTTACGTTTGTTACAATTGTAACTAGATACAGAGTTCTGAGTCCGATCTCGTGCTGGTATAAATCAAGAGTTATTTCAAAGGAGTGGTGTTGAATTAACAGGAGTGCAGACAGGATCAGACGTGGATTCAGAGGATACATGCTGTGTGCAAAAATAGTGTTTAATTTCACATCATTGCTATTATTTGATATGTATGAGTGTACAAGTTCCTTTGGATGAACCTTCATCCTCCTGTTAACTCTAATCCTATGAATCACACTTCAATGAGTTGCTATGATTATGTCTTCTGAATAAAAATGCTCTTGACCAGATAGTGGTACAATGTGTATGTCTGAGGAGAGCTGTAAAGGGAAGACAAGTCTCATTTACCTCATAGAAGACAGGGAGAATGGGGTCTGCACACTGTCATTCCCCCCATGGATAGGTATAGGACCATATCTACTCTATGAGTAGAGCCACAGAAGATTCAAAGTCTTTGGCATCATATTCTTTCTCTGTTTCTACTGAAAATGAACTAGTTGTCTCTGAGGGACAGCACTTTGCATCCTGACCAACACTTTTGCTTAGCCAGCTACAGAAAGAATTTTAGTCCTATTGCAAAAGAGACCCGTTACTTGGGTCCTTTATTATGGAAATCGATTAATATTTGTATTACTTGTATTATACTATAGACATTAAAGCATTGTAAATGACAGCTGGTCTGTAACTTGTTTAGGGTAACATTGTTTATTATAGGGATAAAGGATGAACAACCTCTACATTACTAGTTATAAATATTTCTTGGGTACTTGTTGCATTCGTTACAATACCACATCATTTGTTGTGCATTATTAAAATACTTGGTAGAAAATCCCAAAGCATGCAGCTGACTTGCATCTTGTTTATTATGCTATTCAACTCTATTGACTTGCAGAAATAAATTCCTTCTTTTTCTGACAAGCCCTAAATAGCTACAGCACCAGGCCAACAGCAGTGCACAGACCTAGATGGAGGAGATGTTGGCATGCAAAACAAGGCAAACTTAACGTGCACACAGAAAGGGCCAGGAGGGCCAGAGTGTCCACCTAGTGCCACTGTCTCAAAGTCCTAGCCTGAAAATGCAGGATCTCCTTCTGTTTGCTTAGAAGTGACAGGTTGAATCAGCTCTGCCAGGTTTGAAATACATCATCACTGGAAATCTTAAGGATTTCTAAGGGGGGTTCAGCGTGCAGTGCCCTGCCCCACGTTGCCTGACAGCTTTGGACAGTGGTGGGGCAGCTGTGGTATCTGTTTGACGTGCATTATCCAGTGTGGAATTGTGGTGGGAAGAACAGGAACAGCAGCAGTGTTTTACTGTAGAACAAAACAGGAGAAAGTGTTGTTATACGAAGGGTTTTAAGGATGTATTGATGTGCTGAAGAAGGTACAGAGACTTAGAACCTGTAGGCTTCTGGGGTTTACCTTCTGGAGAGAGGTGAGAGCTAAGGATCATCCAAACAGACATGGGCTAGTTTCAAATACTTTTCTCATTACTTACCTTACAGCTGCCCAGAGACATTTATAGGTTTTGAGTTCAGGTTTCTATGTTCTGTTAAGTTCTTCCTGTCTCATTTTTTTCTTTCTTTTTATCTGTTTTTTGGCCCCTGATCTAAAGAAAATTAGAGAGGATGGAGGTGGGGAGGAGATGGGACAGAATTCTGTTTCACAGTTGTTCCTTTTTTTACAAGTTAAAGCTCACAAAAGAATCATGACTGTGACTCCATCTTGTAAGCATCTGTACTACCACTACCAGCCCAAAATCAAAAGATTATTTGAGGAAATAGCTAGACCTTTTTTTGTGTATATTTTAGGTCTCCCTTCTTCCTTTTATTTTATTTTAAAACAAAATTAAGGACACTCCAACATGTTGCCCATAAGAGTTCTGTTACAGGTAATTAAATGTAAGTTTACACATTTAATCTACTTTTAAGAGCAAGAGAGACTGGTAAATGACCCAGTTAAGGAAAGTACTCAGCCTAATTGGATGTAATGATTGCTTGCTGGTGTTTATTACTGTACTAAGAGTAGACATGTAGTCTGTGATTCTAATTTGGTTTAAAGACAGACCTGTAATATTTGCAGCTATCATCAGAGTTCGTTTGTTTCTGTTAACATTGTGAAATAGGCTTATATTCATTTGGGAACTTAAATGTATTAGAATGGAAGGAGCACTGTTTTTTTTTCAGTTAATATTGCTCTCCAATTATCATCTTTCTAGACTGTTTTACCTACAAAAATGTTTTAAGTTAGATATGCTAGCACATATTTTTGCCTGAGGAAAATAAATATAGATTTCACATGTTTGTATGCATAATGCAAGAGATTAGCAATAACTGAATTTACCAGTGAGCTGAATCCTTCTGACTTGTCTGTGAATATTGTCTTCAGCCTATGGAATCACTACATTAATGTTTGGGTTGGATTATTTCTATATCATTCTGAAAGAGTTGACTTCCTGACTAATGTAAAGTCATTGAGAATAGAATCAAAGTCCCAAAATTTTAGATTTTATTATTGCTTGTTACTAAAATTTCCCTAGTTATAGTCACCGTGTCGCAATTTGCACTCACAATTCTGGGCTTCCAGGAAATGATATCCGAGTGGAATGTGTTGTATCACAGAAGATATTTGTTGCTTAAAAATAGAACACTGGATTTTATGCCCAGAGGAGCGGCACTTGGACTTCAAAACACTTACGTAATTATTCTTTATTTCATAAGCTCTCAGAATGATGAATGAAATCAGAACTGACTTTGAAAAGCAAGGCCACTGACAACCAGTGTACTTAGCCAAGGTGTCTCAATGTTCACTATGATGGATTTGGGAGTTTTATACCATAACAGATCAAAAATGAAGTTAAAGCAAAATTAAAGTCACAAAAGCAAGGATATTCAGAATGGAGACTTCTGCTTTATCGTAATTCACCCTGTTGTGCCTGGTTGTTACACAACACAGTTCAGTCAGAGGAGTTAGCTATTTAGGTGCTAATACACAGCACCTAAATACAATGTAATTTAGTGGCAGCTTTAATTCTAACTGACTTCATTTATTGTGAAGGAAAGGAAAAAAACCCTAAACCTCAGTATTCTTTTGTTGATATTTCAGTATAAATTATTGTCAACTATAATGTAGTAGACTCTACTGTGCTAGAAGAAGTTCTCCTAAGGTTAAAGAAAGATAACTTGCCTATTGGATATGTGCATATAGTAATATCTTTGTAATGTGGTATGTGCTCCTTCTGAAACTTCAGTACTTCAAAATATGAGATTATTGCTCCTCTTGAAAATATATATGAAGTTATATAGAGAAAATGTAAGACCCAGAGATGGAAAACTGTAATAAGAAAAAAACTCAAAAACAACTATTCACCGGACAAATTTCTTGATGGTATTTGGGGCTTTAGACTAATTCAGTTACAAACAATTATATCTACTGCAGAAAGAATAAACTAAGAGCTCATAGTGCAATACTTACCTGCACGTACTAGAGGGAGCTGAGGGAAGGAATCAAGACAGAGGAGGAAAAGAAAGGAAAAAGACGATGGTGAGAACTTTCATTTGTACTAGTTTGCTTGAATAGAATCTTATTTGATGCCAAGTCCCATTTACAGCATTCAAAATACAATGTCTGTGCATTATTCACTCTCTGTGCCCAAACACAGACATTTGTATGCATATGCAATTGTCTGCTGTGCATTTAACGTAGAACATCTGTGTGTGCCTGTGCACACTTGGGATGGAAGCAGGTTAGTTTATTACAATGTGGCTTCAACAGACTCATCACATTGTTCATTGTTTTAGTATTATCTAGAGCAAATCAATATACCTTCTTGTGAAATGGATGAATACACTCTGCTCGTCTGGCAGAGTTTAATGTAAGACCTCTCCTTCTTGATTTCCAATTCAAATGAATCCTGTTAAAATTACTAAAAAGCATTGCTCTTGAAGACTATCTTAAGAGCACAACACAGCATTGGAGCACGTTTCTAAATAGCTTTCTTAACAGGATAGAGAGTAGGATGCACTGAGAACTGACTGAAACCTGTTCTTTAATTGGAATATTCATCTTATGTTTTTCATTACCCTTTTTCCTTTGCCTCTCATGGATGGTTGTTGCTAATGCTCCCCTCCCCTCCCCTCCTGGTGGGCCAGCCAACAGTTCCCTCTGGAGGCAGCATCATTATATCTGCCTGGTTCACTTAGTAGCAGATGGTGAAGAGCAGTAGAGCTGATACACTGCATTTCACAGAAACCAGGATCCTTCTGGTACCTCTGCAGCATACACAGACTTGCCTGATTTGAGACTGTGAATTCTTTATATGCCTTCCAAACTAGGTTTCCTTGTTTGCTACTGTGTACATCAGTGTAAGAGCGATTTTTATGATTTGCTCTGTTGCTGGACAGTGAAGAAACTACTCATCTGCAGGTTTCAGCGACTGGAAGATCTATTTTGCATTTTATTTCTATTTTTACCAAAAATTAAGAGAAAACAGCTCTGATGGTTTTCATTTTCGCTGGTTGACAGGCTTTTCTTCCCCCTCCCCTTTTTGTAATTCCTACTGTCTGCCAAAGGACAATCTGTTTGCTCTGAGACAGTTTAATGCATACTGACTACCAGAGGCAGAACTTCCATTGGCTCCGTTACAGGGGTAATTTACACTTTAACAAGGTATTGTGACAAGGTGGTAATTATATTTTTATCACGTCATTATGACATTACCACCTGGAAAGCCATAGCTGATTAATTAGTGGCATATATTAAATTTATAACCCTAGAACTCTAAAGTTATCATACCTAAGTGGTGTAATTATGTTGAACTGTGGTGTGGCAGTGAATTGAAGGTGAAGATGTTGAGTATCCACCTATTGCAATAGGTTTAAGGAGTGCCAGTAGAGGGCAGGGAGCTGAAGGAAATAGTTGGGTTTTTTAAATAAATACCAAGGAAGGGGGTGAAGTGATTGAAATCTTGAAACCAAACCTAGTCATATGGCAAGTTGTAAGGCTTCTTACATATATGGGGTTTTTTTAAAGAGGTAATTTGAGAGCACTTTGATTTACACTTGTTTCTGCATTTTATTTCACAGCTTTATTTTAGTTAATTGACGTATATTTTGATTTTCACAGTGCAGCAATTTCTGTTGATCTTTTGGAGGCTTGTACTGGCCATTCTGGAAGGTACATCACCTCTCTGCAACCAATAGGAAGCACTGTTTTTGGCAGGACACATTTTTCTTAGTCTTGTCCATATGCCCAGATGTTTTATGTTGTTCCTTCTGATTTGCTTTTTTTTCTCTTGTCCTTAACATTAGGAGGTAGAGAAAATAAATTAGGCTGGAAGTAAATAATGAAAATGCCCACAACAAATAGGTTGAGTCAATGTGTTTCCATATCCCTATGCAGTAAATACAGACAGAATTATAAGCCAAATCTATTTTTATCCAAATTACCATGCTGAAGGTCAGAGCTCCAGTTTTGAATTGTTTTGATTTTCACTGTTTGTTGTGCTTTTCAGAGTTGTATTTCCAAGTAACTCATGTTTTATTCTTCCCTTCCTCTACAGAAAATGAAGTGACTACTTTCCCTGTGTTGGTGAGTGATCAGAGTGAAATTGTGGATACCAATGGAGCTGGAGATGCGTTTGTTGGAGGTATTTCTTACTTCTTTCTGTTGTTTGGAGATTATCCTGTTATTCTCTCTGTATAAAATCTACTGATTTTTCATTCAGCTGTCCTTCAAAACGAGCTTCATTCTCTTACAGCTTTTCTCTGCATCCTGAAGTTATATGATTTAATTAAGTTCTGATTTCCAAAGGGAAAGTGTGTTCTGTTACTTCAAAAATAATGTGCCATTATGCTGTACTCTGGTCGTTTTCATGAGATTAATTGTATCTGTCAGACTGTTGCATAAACAAGCTGCATCAAGTACTATATAGTGTACAGAAATCCCTCCTGGCTTAAATGTTAACACATTGTTGTTCTTTAAAACAGGTTGTAGTGAATATTAAACAGTATGTTAATAAGTGAGCATAATGTCTTTGATCATGTCAATTTTGGTAGAACATCTGCTTCCAATACAATTATTTGGACATCAGAAAAGAATGCAAAGGGTTAATTTGTTAAAACAAACCCAGAAAATATCTGGCATTGCTTAATATACATTTGCAAACTTACTATTTTTTTTGGCACAAGCTCTAAGGAAAAAAGAGGATGTTATGTCTATGCCTGTTTTTAAAAATTATTCAATATAAGCCAAAAACCAATCTAATCCAAGATTTCTGTCATTCATTGTAACCTTCATCCATGTAGTTCTGTGATGCACTGTTGCATCCTGAAGGCTCTAATATCCAGTACGTAGTAGCTGTAAGGAGCTCCATTAGTCACTAATTTACTGGAAACATTACCAAAGAGACTTTATAAATAGAATTGCAGGGCTCAGTCTTGTAGCTGTGAAAGGGATAACAAGCAGTGTGTTACCAAATTAAAGCTTCAGAATTGTGTCCCACTTCAATAAAGTATTCAACATAAGCTTAATCTTAAGCATGTGAGTAATTCCATCCTTACTTAATACAGCACTTAAACCAATGATAAATTTTCAGTATATGCTTAAATCTGGCTGAAGATAGGAATGTTTTCACTCATTAGTTCAGTGCTTTCATGAATCAAAAAGGACAGAAATAGAGGGAAACACATTAGGTCATATTATTCATACACCTTTTAGGGCATGCTTGTCACTCTCTATTGTTGCTAAATCACAAACAAGACTAAATTTGAAGCAGTAGGTAACAGTGACTATAACATAAATAAGATCATTTTCAAGTGCTTGTCCTTGTATGCATTTGCTCTGTGCGTCAGCTGTGCCAGTAAGCTGCTGTTCTTGTGGGGGGGAAACAGAGAGATCTTGCCTATTTTGTTTTCCGTGGCAGCCATGTAAATACATGTATTTATTCCCAGTTCTTCAGATTTTAGGCATTTTGAAATCAAGACTTTTTTTTTTTAATAATCCTTCTTATGTTCTTTCTTAGTTTACCTGCAGGAAGACTATTGCAATTAAATAATCAGGGCCTTAAGAACTGCCTGATCTCTAAAAAAACCTTCCTCTTTAAATGACATCCTTTTCCCTGGTACTGTCATAGCTGTTGTTTTTCTGTAGAAGGGCTAAAACATTGACTTTGGTAGTTATTCAGAATATCCTGAATTATGTAAGCTGCATCAGTCTCTGTTCCAAACTACTGCCTTTCACCAGCAGTGTAAGGAGTTCAGGCACATCCTGTCAGGCTGGTCTTGGATCAGTTGTGAGACTCCTTTCTCAAAGGGAAAAATTATGTGGACAGTGTTAAACTCAGGGAGAGAGGGAGGAAAGCAAGGAGAGAGATCCAAAGGATCAACTCTCCTTTGTCAATCTAAGTGTTGACATAATGTGTCTGGATGCAGCAAGCTTCTGTATATTTGGGGTAATCTTAACAAAGGTCCTGTACCCTGTTTATGGATGTATATATATTATTTTCCTCGGTTGCCCCACAAATAACGCTGAGTCATCAGATGCTTTTCCTATGGAGTACAAGTGCAATGCAGGACAGTGCATTCTACAGTTCTCCTTCACTGCCAGGGAAAGGAAGGACCACAGCTGGTTTTCCCTCTGCAATGGAAGTTAGCTCAGCAGTTGCAAATCTGTCTGAACTCCCCTTGTGGTCAGACACTTACCTGAGTATTGTTGTGTGAACTTAGGCTCTCGTTGCACCATATTTCTCTCTCCTGTGACACAAAGCAACATGAGCTTCAGAATATCTGTAGTTCTTCCATTAGCTTCTGGAATATCTTAGTTCTCCTCTGTCACTCCATAAATAATAAATTGATCATTTTTTCTCCTCAGAGAATACATTTTCCTGAGTTTAGTCCAGATGGAAGAATTGGGAGTCATAACACAGCTGATTCTAGTCTTATGTACTTTGGTTCCTTCTTCATGGTGTCATTTAATTTTCCTTCCCATATGTGGGAAATAGGATACTGGACTGGATGGGCTTTGATTTGGTCTGTTTCATTTGAGGGAAATGTCTGTATTTTATCTGTATCACACTTTTCATGTGTTTTCAAAGTACATATTTGCAACAGGAAAAGTTCTTTATTGTCTCCTTACCAGCAAGCCCTATTCAGCAATGTTGGCAATGCTGCTCAACATACATATCTTCTATTGGTTCTAGCATCAAGCCAGCTGCAGTGTTATTGTCCTGACAGAATTTTTATAACAGAATGGTTATATTCTCTTCAGAAAGAAGCTTTTCTAGCTTTTTTCTTTGACTGAGGATTTTATCAGTTGTTTACTACCTAGGCAACAGTACATATAATGTTTTGATTTTAGCATCCTTGTAGTAAAATGTTTCAAAATTAATCCCTTAACTAAAAAATTCACCCAGTGTGATAATATACTCTCCTGGAAGCATAGTTCCTTTATTCAAACAGCAGAGAACAAGATTCCCATGACAAAGTTCCCCATACTTCTCTGTGACCAGTATATTAACATGACTGAACAGTGGTTTTGTTGAAGCAAGTGTTTTGACTGAGTGGGAAATGTGGGATATAATGAGAACTAACCCCATCAAGCAGGATTTATTTTACATTGGGAAGTTTGTTAGACTCTTATGATATTTTGAAAGGTCTTTCACAAAGGCACTCTCTTCCAGAGGTATAACTCACAGACTGTAAGGAAATTCCTTCTCAATAATTATGCCAGCTTGGCAAATCACCCCTCATGTATTTCTCCATGTAAAAGTAGAAAATAAGAAATCTGTTGGGGTTTTTTTACTAGAACCAGTCTAACTACTGAAGGTATTGAAGCCTTAAAGTCGTGAAAAAGTTTAAAGACACAAAGTTTCTGGGCACTTGTAACTCTGTGAGTTGATTCATGAGTTCGGCATTTCTGAACATGAAGCCGCTGGCCTCCAAGGAGAACTAGCTCACCCTAACAGCTAGCAGCAAGAAATACACTGCATTCTTCAGTCAAAATGTGTTTTTATTAAGTTGGCACCAGGAATATCTCTGAATTTCTTGCCTCTTACTGCAGACGTCAAGTCATCTGCCACTCAGGCTGGTGCAATGCATGAATGAGAAACTGGGTTTTAAAATTGCTGCAGGTACCTTTATGCTAAAAACACTTCTCTAAACAATACTATCACATTTCTGCCTTTATTGCTTTCTAGCTACACTGCTACCTTTTAGAAGTTTAAGCAATAATGATTTACTTTGTAGCATCTCAGCACCTCTTGTGGTTTTCAGGGGTACCACAGATTTTTGGTTATAAATCCCTGAAATATCCATAAATTGAAGTTGCGGTTCTACCTCCATGTTCTTACGACGTTGACAAATCACTTGAGCTTTGCTGATGTGGCTTATGTCACAAGAGTCCTCTTAATGGAATTACAGCCTTCGTTTGTAGCGTTTGGGGAGCGTTCAGTTGCTCGTTAAATTAACATTTATTTATTACTAGTCAGCCCCAGTTTGAACCTTTGCAATAATGATAATCAAAGCATATTTAATGACAATAAATAGATTGAAAAATGGGCAGTTTTACCATCTTATGCTTTCCTTTATGCCATCCTGCTCTCTTTAGCCAGAGTAGGTCTGCCTTCTGTTTGAACTCCCCTTTGTCATTGACACCGTAACTAATGAAAACAATAAGCATCTGTTCTGATAGTTGCTGCCATTGTTCCCTGCAAAATCTTTCCCCTAGAATCTGTCTACTCAGTGGAACTGGGTAGAGAGTTCATAACAAATGAATAGGAGAAGGTGTAAAATCAATGTTTCTTCAGCTTCCATCAATATAAATGTATTGACTTAGTAATCTGCTATGATTTAGTCATATACTACATGAAAAGTACTAGAGTATGAAATGGAGCCACAAATCATTTTAAAGTAGTGTGATGAAGCAGTGACAGAATGATCACAGCAAATGTGTATTACTTATCACCATGCTATAAAGATGTTACACCATTCTCAAGGAAAAGAAATCCCAAGGTAGAAGGAGCTCTTCATTAAGCATGGTACAGTGCCAAATACGAGCTGAGAGCAATTTGCCTCTGTCAGTATCAAAGCAGAGGTCAATGGCTCAAACCACCTGTCAATTTAAAAATCTCATTGGCAGCTTTCATGTACTGAGGAATCTCATAAAGCTTCTGGCTGTGGTTTGAAAGCTGCATTCGTTTTTGGTGCACATACCTACAGAATTAGCAGTTCTCTCTCTTACTTGTGAAGCCCAGCATGAGCCTTAAGAGATGGCCAACAACTGTCTCAGCTATCAGAGAACTACTCTGATAGAGACACGGAGAGCAGCAAAAGAGGAATTGTCCTCTTTTATGTGTCCTTGTGTGAGTGGACCTTATGGCATCTTTATCTCCTCTTTAGAGACCACAGGGCTTAGTGAAGATACTTCCCTCCTTTTGTTTCTATTTGAGCCAAACTGGCTCTGTAAAGCCATTCCCTCATCTTTAATATAGACATTAATTCCAAACATTATTTTTTGATCTTAATCTAAATGTCTCTACAAATTAAATAAAGACCTTGGACTTCTAGGAGTTTGCCTAAAGGTCCTCATATTGTTCAGATTTGCCTGTTTTCATGAGGTAAATGCAAATGATTTTCTATAGACTGACATCCAGCTTTGATTTCAGAGCTAAGTAATATTTGGCATACTTCTATATTATCAAAATTTTAAAATATTATCCTTAGTGTGAAACATTCTTTGACTATATTATACATGTACGTATACACGTATGTATATTTGTAAAACCACAGCACAAGAAATAAAAATATAAGTTTGCAAAGAATACATAGTGCACAGAACAGTTGCCCAACATTGCCCCTCTACTACTGAAAATTTGATTGATTCAGAAACCTTTTTGAAAAAAGGTCTGATTCTGTTTTGTCAACACACTAGGATAACTTTGGAATAGCTTGACTGAAGCCAGTGGATTTAAACAAGTATACTCTTGATAAGAATGGAAATGTAATTGAGACCAGTATAATAATTTTTATGATGTTATTCTTCAGAATTCGTAGTTTATGGAAGGAATCCAACAACTTTTAAAATAAAAAGTCATCTCGGGGGGATTTAACATCATCTGAATTGACCCTACCTTAAGCCAGGGGCTCAAGCAAGTGACCTCCAGAGGTCCCTTCCAACCTAAATTGTCCTGTAGTCCTATGAGTTTAATCCTATAGGTATTATGTTCCCAGGTACCAGTTCTTGCTCCTCTGGAAATCCAGCCTCAATCGTCTTCAGAGGGCAATGTTGGTGGCTAAAGAGTAGGAGCTGACTGAATTAAAAAATGAAGTTCATAGAATGAGAATTCCATCTTCTTGCAATAAATCTGATCTAGGGCAAGGAGAGACTGTACTCATGACTTTGTCTAATAAGTCCCTTTTGTATTTCCTGTGAAGCAGTTGTGTGGATGGAAGCATGTGCACATGTGAGAAATTAAATAAGCTCTTATGAATAGTTGCTATATGGCTATTCCAGGAGTGCTAAACATGCAGAAAGATCTGATAATGCCTTCAGCTGAGACAGAGTTGAATGTTTTGTCAGAAAACTAAATTATTAATAAGCTTGTGACTGTATTAAAAAGAAAGTTACTTAATGGATTTCTAGGGCCCTTGAAGATTGTGGAAGAATTTGTTTGCACTAAAAACAAATATTCCTCTTATTTGTTGTATTTTCCTCTCTGTATAAATCTCTGTTGTAAGAGCTACCCTCCCTTCAGTACTCACCCCCCCTAAAGTGTTCTAGATTTGTTGAAATAAGAGTTCAGGGAGCTAGGAATGGTTCATTACTGAAGAGCAGGAGCATGATATCAGAAGCTACTTCATCCACTTACAGAGGTCTTTAATTTTTATAAGGTTTTTATACTTGTTTAAGATACCTTGGGAAGTTGTCATCATTTTTTAATCACGTTTGATAGAGAGAAATACAGTGGATAAAATATCACTGCTTGAAGTACTCCCTTCTGATAACACCAGAGCTCTGAGCTGCATTTTATTTGGCAGCTGTGAGTGAGAGGTATTTTTTTAGTGATATCAATTAAGTATGTATGTGCATGTAACTTGTAATGGCTGATTTTTGCTACAACATTTATCTTCACCAGCGAAGAGAGAGGGGATACTACTTTGCATTGTTCTGCCTTTTCTTTGAGGTAAAGATAACAGTTATGACAGAAAGCAGCACTCTCTTAGTTCTCATTTATACAACATGGCTAATTGCCTCTGAGCAATCCTGAGATCATGGCAAATGAGATATGAAGCTTTGAAATAAAAATACTTTCTTAGTGTCATCAGCATTTTGACTGACAGCCCACTTTGCCCATCTAATACTCCTGGTTTATAAACAGGATACATGAGTATAATAGCTGAGCTGCAGATAGGACATCAGTCTTTGCTTGCTAAGGGATAACTTGTCAACATGTTCGTGATGGCATTTGTAACTCTCTCAGATAAACATCACACGTAAACCCAGGCTATTAGATGACCATGTTATCTCTGTAACTGACCTTCTATGAACTAGAAAATTACTAGATTATATGTTCCTAGGTGATTTTTCTCAGTCTCAGCTAGAGGCACATCATTATTCTGATCAATAGTGTAGCCAGTCGCTAGTAATTCCAACATTAGTGTTGGCTCAGTTTAGAAATTTGCCACAGTTTGAATTGTCTCTACTTAAACAAAACCATGAAAATAAATATAACTCAGAAAAAAACATGGAATATTTCTGTTTTCTTTTTTAATTCCCTACTTCTCTTTTTACCAATTTGCCATCCTAAATTAATTCTTTGGAAAGAATACACTCTGACATTATACTTAAAACTGGTTGCAAGTGTTGTCCAAGTATAATTGTGATCCAATCTGGTTTAATTGTTTTGTTATAATTGCTACCCTTCTCCTGGTTTCTAACTGTTCCTCTTAATTTTATTACATATGTATTCTTTATCCTAATGTAGTAACTTAAATATGATAATTCACATTTTCACCTATTCAATGTAAAGGCAATCCAGAAAAAGACACAGTAGAATTCATGTAAGGCAGAACATTAGTATACTTGCTGTCATTTTTTAAATAACGTGTAGAAGTGAGAGATCCACTTAAAAGGATCAGTGTATGGAATTAAAAACCTTCAGAAGTTTCTAATTAGACTGAAGCAGGACCTGATCCTTTTAGCCTCTGTGTCTCTTTTCCTGTCAGTGACACCGTCAGCGTTAAGGGAGCCTCAGTACACAGCAAGAGGATTAATATTTTGCAAAATTGGGTTTTAAAAGGTGTAATTTACCTCACCACAAATTCAGTGACAGTCTGGACAGGCTTTGTAAGAAATAAACGTCAAATAGGTTGCATACATTTAAAAAAACAAACCTACGGTGTTAAAAATAGATTTTCAAAACCAATTATAAAGTTCCAATTTTTGCTGTAATAGCTATGGGACAATTACAAATTGACTTAACGCCTCAAAGCAAATCATCACCATTTAAAATACTTTGTCATGCCTACTATCCCTACCCTCATAACATTTCATTTTATGTTAATGTGTCATGTGTAAGAAAATCATGTAACGATAAAGAAAATGTTCATATGGAAGGTTAGAAATTACTTTAATGAGTTATTATTACCTTGCTTGCAGACTGTTGGCAATATTTTTGTGTTATTTTAATGTATTCTGAGTAGAGACAGAGGCACTCGTCAGATGGGATCATCAAGAACATTCCCCTGGGAATCAGGGCAGGATATAGTCCCCTAAGAAATGATGTGTCAGATTAGGCTGATGCTATATTCACAGGAGATAAAACACCACACCAGGAAATATAAAAATACTCTGAAATATGTTGTGTGTTTCACATCTAATGTGCCTTGGTGGGGTGGTTTGCAGATTGACACACTGGCCATAAAGGTACTTCTCAGACTGGGTATTTGCTAGCTGGGTCCTTGCTTGCAGCTGCTCTGTTATATAACAGGATGGTAACGTCTCCCAGAATTTGTTCACTTCCCCCACACTGAAATGGGTTCATACTTGAAGTGGGAAGATGGCAAGATTGCAGTAAAAAGGAATTAAAAGAAAAAATATGGTCCAAGTTGAAAGCAGCTGTAGTAGCAGTGCTTGTAGGTTGGTTTGCCACTGATCTCCGACTTAGCAGAAAGGGACATTATTGTTACTGGTGATCGTAAGTTATTAGTATCAACCCAGGACTTTAACAGATATTTAAAGAGGCAAAACATATCAAATGTCACTGTATTAAAATAGGAGCATTATTAATATAATGCTAGGGTAGGCTATTTCAGCCCACAAAAGTCAAAAAATTCATAGGCTGCCTAGCTCCTGTATTCCCACTGCATTGGGTGTTGCTTTTTGATTCTCTTTTCATAGTGCTGGCTTGGCTGTGTGGAAGCACACCTGCAAATAAAACCTTCTGGAGAGATGGTTGCTCTGCAAACGCAATTTCAAATCTCCTGGCTTTTGTGCATATGAGTCTCAGCTATGGAGTTACATTCATGTAGCCTTTTTTGCACTTGAATATATGTTAAAAACTGAATAAAGGATAGTACATATTATTCCAATTTATTATCCTTAGAAAGTCATTATTTCTACATTCAATTAGGGCAGTTCTCTTCCTTTTATTCCAAGAGGTAATGGTGTAGTAATCTGCACTATTTAATATCAATGCAACAGATCTGGTTTGAGGCTCAGAAAATTTCCTCAGGTACTAATAAAAGAAAGGTTATTTCACTCTGCTGTCTCAAAAATTACTAAGAAGAATTTTAGGTTTTGAAGAACACTCTCTAGAATACTTTTAGGAAAAACAAAGAGAAATATCAGCCCAGAAAGTATTTTTTTCAGATAGAGAACATAATTCCAGTATTTCGGTTGGCATGTGCAGTACCTTGAATACTCCTGGTAAACTTGGAGGGTGTTTTTTAATCAAATGTTTCCACTGGAGGCTGGTGGAGACAAGCCTAATGCAACCAGATTCTGATCCTAAAGGAAATTCTCCAAAGCTCATCATGTGGACTTAAAAATCAAAAATAGGTCTAAACCACGAGAAGTTATGACTTGGTTATCAGTTTACTCAATCACATCTTTCTTGGAGCGTATTATAGGCTGAAATGGTTCTTTTCTTGGGCAATAAGATGCTCTAGGGAATTTAATAGAAATTATCTGCAGCAGATTATATAGAGTCCACTAAGGATGATTTATGTGGAAGGGTGTCAGACTAAAAAACACTTAAGACTCCCCTCCAGCCCTGAGCTATTCCATTTCAGAAGGTGGGTAGTCCACAGTCAAGGCAGTGATAGGAAAACTCCCATCAGTCTGAGTAGGCTTCACATGAGGATCTAAGTTTTCTCAATCCAAGGCACAGCCTTCAGGACCAAACCACTATAGAGTTACAAACTGATCCTACTTGCACAAAAGCATCAGAGAAACAAGACTGCTAATTTTCCTTAGAGGAAGCCTCTGATGGGCCCAAGTGTCTATAGAGGCCCTAGGAAGTATGATCACACCTTGTTCTACAAGCTGCAGTGAGCTGGTCTGGTAGAACCAAACAGTGGTAATCACATATGCAATGCAATGAAATTATTCAGCCTTGAGTAACTGATTCCTAACGGAATAACAAGGATGTAATGAAGTTTTATTTCGTTTTTTTTTATTGTCACATTTCTGCAGGAATCTTTCATTAACATTTTCCACATGTAATGGTTTAAAGCATTAAGAGACCGAGTTCTTTTTTTGCTTTGTGTATTCAACACCTCCTCTCCATTCCAGGAAAAAGCTGCTAAACTCAAAACACTCCTTTCACTTATTCATAGTTGTCTAGTAAATGCAAAGTTGTTTTATTTGCATGTGTCCATAAATGACTGTATAACCTCAGACTGAGGAAGACGTATAACCATCTCAGTGATCCTTACAGAAATTCAATGCATTCAAAATGTGTCCATAAATAAGAAGAAAACAAGAGGGATAGGGACAGCAATACCAGTATTCACTGCTTTTCTTAAAACATGCTTGGTTTGATATTCATGCTGATGATTAGAAAATAAGAAGTTTCTGTAAGAGGGTTGTACACAGGCAGTGAAATGCATTTAGCACGTGACCATTTTATAAATAAAGTAAATATAGACTTCTGAGACATTTTATTCCTGATCTCATGGTTTTGTCATTCTCTGGAAGCAAAAATATTGACATTTACCAGGCTGTTTGTTCCAGCTTTCTGATCTCCTGCAGTTTATTTATATAACAACCTTATCGATGAGCCTCTTACTCAGCTCTCTAGGTTTAACTGAGTTGAGTCGATTTGTTACCACAGCTTCAAGGAGCTGTTACAGAACAAGCGAGACATCCTAATAAAGCTGTAAACGTGTTTACTCAAACATGGTATTGATTTTACTTGGAGAGGGAGAAGCTAGTGCTTAGCATGGTGTCAGGGAGGATGAATTTAACTGCAGTTTTTCATTGTCATCTGTCATGGTTGTGAAACACTAAGTGAAGCCACAAGAGGATAATTAGAATTGCCAGAAATGTAGCCCCTAAAATCAGTTAACCACTTGAGATTTTTGTAGTTTAATTAGTTTTTATTAAAACTTTCCTCCAGTGGTATAGTCAGGAAGGGTTTTCTAATGTTCTTTTCAGTGAGAGATTTCAAGGTTGCCACTTGTTAGATATACATCTTAAATTACTGTTTTTACAAAAGGGTTGGTAACCTTTTTTCTCTCAATTGTAATTAGCCTGGCACTACAGTTCTGTATAAGCACAGAGCCATTTTATTTTAAAGGTGAGAGAAAGACACTTCTTCATATACATATACATTTATAGTTAATAACATATGTGTATGTATGGAATAATGTTTACAGTAAATTTTGAGAGAGAAAGTGCTATGGTGTGTGAAGGCTGAAAGAAGTATAGTGTATTTGAAGATGCTTACATTTAATTTGTCTTATATACTGTAAGTCTGATGTGTCAGACCACGGTGCCAAAAAGACATGACAACAGAAGCCAAATCCCACCCTTAATCAAAAACGTTTCCATTTAGAATAGCCAACATTTGGTTTGATAGCAATGGGCAGGGCCTCTGGCTTACCACGGTTCTTGGCTGTAATATCCACCATCTGCCACAAAATTAAAAAAGGAGAAACCTCAGCATGTTGAGGTACAGTCGTTCAGTGACTATTTTGCGGAACCAACTGATGCCAACATCTTTTACAAAATCTAGGCTGGCTGGTTGGCTCTTGGCAGCAGCATTGCCAACCACCTGATTACAACTGACCAGGCTCGTGCTACCACAACATTAACCCACTCCAACAGTGCTAAAAGACATCCAAAAAAGCCTCAGTCATCAGCTACAAGGCTTTACATTGCTTGGGTAATATTTCTTGAAAACTGCATCTTCCCACACTGCTGGCCTGGAAATCTAGTGGGATCACATAAAAATAGATGAGCGTTCAAGCAACTGTGATAAATTCTGTATATGAACAAGAGTGTGAAAAGGTGCTTGCAACTGTCCCCATGGTAGAATAACACCATTTTAAAAAATGCAGTTCACAAATTAGGCTGTAGAAATTTTAAGTACAAAAAAGAGGAGGCAGCTCAGCTGTTCATGATCCTTTCTGTGTCTGGGACAATTTTGCTGGTGAATGGCCTGGCTAGCGTGGATTATATTAGGTGCTTCAGGATTCAGCTGGATGCAGAGGATTGTCTGGGAACATCACATAGCAAAAGGTTTTGAGGGACTCTGACTCAGGGTCAGCTTGTAATTGTTTATAATTAATGCATTTGATAATTGGTTTTTTCTGCTTTTCTCTCTTGTATTAAAAAAACCAAACAAACAAGCAAAAAAAAACACATTAATTTTGCCATGGGCATTTTATAAAGGTTGGAAGTGTGAGAGAAACTGCAGAAAGACGAGTAGTGGGGGAGCTGGGTGACGGAGGCTATAAACGGATTTCCAGCCAGCATTAGTAATTAACAGTCATTAAAATTAATTGTCAAGTGTACAATTTGAAATGAAACATTTGGCTTCAATATGAGCTGTTTTTAAGTGTTGTTAAACCATTACTGAAGCAGACCAGAACTGTTTTAAAATCTTCACTATCGGACTCCCACATTCCTGCCCAACTGCACTAGCACTAGGCATTCGTTCAGAATTACCACTGATAATTTGGAAATAAAACTTCCAGAGAAATCACTGACTTTGGTGAAATTGCCTCTGAAGCGTCTGTTTTCCTAGAAAATTGACTTGGTTCTCCTTTAATGGTTTTTAAGTGCTACTCTGCTCTTAGGAGTAGCAAAGTTAAGACAACACCTTTTGTGTCAGTCAGTGGACTGTCTTGCTGTTCTTTTCAAAATCATATTGACATTCCCAAAGAGATTTGAGCTGGTTTCAGTGAGGGCTTTGATTTGGGTCTGGATCTAAGGCTCAAGCACTGCTTCTGGCATTTAACTTACAGGACTTTCCATTTGGTGATAAGCACAAAAAAGAAAAAGGCAACTTGCTTTTTCCATCCCTCATTCTGTTTGCAGACCTCACAATTATAAACATTGTGTTTGAGAATATGTAGCAAGCAAGCTAGAGATAATAAAGATTAACTCTCAATTATTTCAGGCACACTTTTCAGAGCAAAGTGATTTCAGAGTTGCTTTTCTCTACTGAGCAGAAAAGAAATAATTAAGGGCCAAAAATAGCTATTGGTGTGTTATAATCACTTCTGTCCTCTGGGAATGCAAATACATTTTGCACCACTCTAACATTTAAAGCAACTTTTGAAGCAAAGTTGTCTTTTCTTTCTAGGAAGATAAGTGGGACAAATTGGACACAGTATCAAATAAGTTCTTACCATGACTAGGTGCAAGGTGGTTACTTGGCTGTCCATGCCCATGAGGGACAAAAGGCATCCCATGTACTCTGAAAGCTTACCAAGAGGGCTCATTACAGCAAGGTGGCCTGCTAGACATCCCGCAACTGCCTCTTCTCTTACCCCATAAACAGTTACACACGTTGGATGTCAGGGCAGGAGTCAGACAGTGGGAAAGCCTCGAGTCTGGCTCTTGGCCTTTGTGTTCTAGTGTGAGGAGTGGTACACAATGCATGTAACATCATCCACAGCTTCAGCAGTGCAGAAACACTAGTACAGAATAGCTGCAGTTAGAAGATGGTAAGCAATATTGCCTGAAGGTTTTTGGGGAAAATATTTGAAGTGAAGCTGTCTTGTGTAGCAAAATGTACTACTGCTTTCTGCACTCCATTCCAGTGATAGCCAGGGACTAGTTCAGACCACGCAGAAGTGAAAGTAGATGCTGAGCTACTTTAGTATGTGCTGGGATGATTTAGTTCTGTGATCCCAGGCCTGTGATACAGGATCAGAGTTCGGTTCTGCTGTTCTGGTCTGTGAAGTTGTAGGAGTGTAAAGTAAGTTTGAAGCCATGTTCATTTATCTTTCTGCATTTCCAGTCATGGCACCTTAAAGAGATTACACAGTTCAACTGCTTATCATCTTCCTTCCACCACCCTGCTCACTGGTCAGGCTCTTTGAATACTCACTAACTGACTTCAGTTTAAATCAGCTGGGTTAGCAAAGATCCACTGTTCAACAGCTTACTGCTTAAACTGATCTGGCTCATTTTGACAGGGTGTCAGGTTATACCAGCAGCAAAGAAGCATAGTGAAAAACGGGGGAGTAACTACTTCAGCTGGAACTCAGAAGTTCTGAATCCATTCCTTGAGAGTGTGACTCATGGGGTTTGCATCACAGTACCTTATGCACTGGAGGAGGCAAACCCTGAATTACATTCTGACCATGTTGCTTTTTACAGCATTAACTAAAATGAACATTCTGCAGCTAAGGCAGCCAACCTGATAGAGCTCTTTGCTTCTCTGCTCAAACAACAGTGCTTTCTGGTGTTCCCTCGGGGTCTGCTTTGCCAACTGCCTCGCCTTACTATGTGATGTAGTTCTGTGTTTGTGATATGTGTGTTTGTATTGTCATTCGATGTGTTATTGTGTCAGATACTACTATTTCTATTTCGTCTATGAAACACAGACCTTTTAAGAGAAACTCGACAGACAAGAGAATGGTTTGAGGGCAAACTCCCCACTACAGTTTCTTCATATCTCATATATGACAGCTGTACTTAATGTCATTTCTCCACCACTCTGAAATCACAGAGATCTCTCATTTCTATCCCCAATTAGAACAGGATGTTTTTTCACCTGACTCTGCTTTCAATAAATCAGAATAAATAAGAAGTAGCTTCACTGAAGACAAAAGATACATACTAGCTTGAAACTACAGTGAGCCTGGGAGGTGGTGACAGTGTCGGTCTAGTTGGTATTGAAAAATAATTCATGTTTTATGGTCTTCTACTCTGTGGATTTTCTTATCTTCATGTATGTTTGTTGCCTTGATCATAAATGTAGAGGACAGTTGTTCTTTCTTGTATAAACCTCTCTCTGAATTCATGCTCTGCACAAAGCCTAGTGTTTGCCTTTGGAGGCCTGCCCAGTGCATCTTCGATCCTTACTGAGTCAGAAATGGACTGTCTTAACAGCCTCATTTTACATATGGTTACAACTTGCTCTCAAGTTTTAACCACCCAGAAGCACACTGGCAAGCTCCTGCCTCCCAGGCAGTTTAAATTTAATGATTGACATTCTCCACATATCCAAGAAAGTTTCTCCTAAGAATGCATGTTAATGTAATGGAGAGCAGACCATTTTCATCTCGTTATTCAGAAATGGGCTGATTTCTGCCAGGCATGCTGTTTGAATTTCTCAACTGTTGCCCAACTATTGCAGCTGGACCATCCTGCCACAGTTGTGTTGTCTGTCATCCCTGACTGCCATCAGTGATAGCACTCACAGTGCAGTTTCTTCCTGTTTCAGATTCTTATCTTTGTATTGTATACTGATAACTCCTGTCTTCTTCACTTTTGCTGGTGGACTTAACTTTTATTAGTGAAGCATTCATTTTTTTTCCCAGCTACTGTCAGTCAATATCTGTGAAATTCCAGGCAATATGTAATTCCCTAGAAAAGTATTGATATCAAAAACATACAAGTTTTCTCCTGGTTGTCAGATAATGTACCTACTCTCTATGGCCTCCCTATTCCGATGAAAAGTATTTGATTTATAGATTTTGTAGTTTCAAACTCTTCTTCCATTCAGTGCACTTTAGAGAAAACTATACATCAACTAGGCTTCTTTTCACTACCACTCATGACTGAGAAGGCAAGATAGATCTTGATAAGTCATGAAAACAGGTCTTTCGCTCACCAGTATTATCCTTCATTAATCTAACCTTAGTTTTCATGGTTTACGTGATTTTTAATTTCCAACAAGCAGACATTATTGCATAGGACAAAATATTTTCACCGTCTTCTAAAATTATGCTGTAATGTGCCACAAAAGGAAATATTTAGAAAAAGAGAACTGATTGAATGAGAGCTTCACAATACAATGTAGAGTCTTTGTCCCAACAGGAACAAAGATGAACAGAGAAAGTGTATATGAAAGCAAGCTAGCAAAACATATCAGCTTTGAATCAAAATTTGTAATATGTCAGAAGTTGGTACCTGTGATCTACATAGTACCTAAGAGAGACATGGTTTCAAGATTACATTTGTGCTGTCAAGGCCCAAAGCCTGAACATGACACAGAAACTGGAAATGGTGGATGAAAGCTTTAAAAAGACCATCTTTCAGCTTGCTAGAATTCTGATTTTCTTGGGCAAGACTCACTTTCCATCTGTGATTGGATGAGGAAGAGAGATACATCTGAAACATATTAAAACCACGATAAAAGTGAATAAAATATTACCTTTAGAATGACAGAATGGAGTTTTAAATTATAAGATACTAAATTTACTTTTCACATCTTGAAAAGCTCTTCCAAATTTAAAATACATATTTCACCTCTGCCATAAGTTCTGCCATGCGTTCGATCACAATAGTTTCAGCCAAGACAAAATGTTTCAGAAATGAGGGACTCAATCCATAAAATTTCTGGTGCTGCTCGTACTTGACTTTTCCAAGTACCTTTTCAGGACTCTCTGCTTCTAATCATTTAAAGAGGTGCTCAGGTTTTCAAAGCACTTGGCTCCCAGTGAATTCTGGCTTTCCAAGCCGTGCATGCCAGGGCTATGTTAGCTGCAGCTGTGAACCACGTGCCCCTGAGAGGCGCTTGGTTCTCCGTACAGTTTGCTCTTTGTGAAGGTATCTGCAGATGCTCAGAGGTACCCACTGCTTTTGAAGTCTTAGATTAAATGTCCCATAATCAAAGGCAACAGATGTCATCTAGCTTTGCTCATCAGGTAAAGATTTTTCGCCTTCTTTGCACTGCGAGCACCTGTAACTCTGAATATAGATAATGTTTTTCTATTACATGCCTTTCTCTTTTTTGGCGAAAAGCTTGCAGACAGTTGTGTGTAGCTGTAGCCAGTAAGAACAGAAGGAGCTCTCTTGAAAGAGAGCTCCTTCAAAACTGCTTCTTTGTTTTTAAAATGGCCTTTGAGGAATCAGGGGTTATCTCCGGAAAAGAAGAGAGCAATAACTCTGGTAAAATCATTTGGAGGACACTAATAATGATCAGTCTTTATAATCTTTAATTTACTTGAAGCCACCAAATGGAGACTTCAGATAGAAATAGCAGCAGCACCACTCCAGCTCTGCAGGTCACTCAAGCACAGTCCTCAATTTAAACTAGCCAGGCTGCCTGTGTACGTACAGACAGACCAGTATTTCAGTGCTTTTCCCAGTGAGAAACTGATACCCCCAAAAACCCTAATCTAACCATTTTCTTCCTTCTCTTTCGCTCCCACTTTGTTCCATAGGTTTTCTGTCCCAGCTCGTCTATGACCGGCCAGTGACCGAGTGCATCCGGGCTGGACATTACGCAGCCAGCGTAATTATCAAGCGGTCAGGTTGCACCTTCCCAGAGAAACCTGACTTCCACTGATACTGGTGAATTGGAGGGATCAAGAGTAACATCTGTGTTGCCATGGGATTGCTGCCTAAATTTTTCCTCATTCCCTTTCCTCACCTTTCCGATACCTGCATCAACGCTTCTGTACTTCTGTTTGTTGTATCCTAAACAAAATATATATTTCTATGGTGTTTTCCATTTCATACATCTACAATGTCTCAGTAGTCTTAACTTTTGGAAACAGTGCTAAGTGAAGCTTATTATCTCATCCGTCAGGAAAAAATGTTCTATTTACACTGTTTACAAGGAAGTACCATTTAAATGACACTGCTGATTAACACCATTAAAATACTTCTGTTGAATTCTCTAGTTTGTATCCAGCTGTGGCCAAATCCCATTCAACTTACATGAAATCAACAGACCTGACTTTATTTGTCACTTAACATTATAAACCAGGAATTGTTCTTTCTATACAGTGGAGTCAGACCAGTGTAAAGAGCAGTGTAAATGTCCCAAGAATTTCCATATGTACTGGAGTGTACAAGATCTGGCCATCAGATCCAGCCCAGCTTCCATGAAGTACATCACTGTTTTGTCCTTAATTTAAGGACCTGATCCACAGTTGATATCATGCATTCAGTCGTCTTGCACTGATGGCAATAACTTTGGGTCTGGCCCTATGTGAGAGCAGGCTCTGGCCACTTTTATCTGTCAGTACATCTATAGGTCTATAAGTACAGTCACTTTTATCTGTCAGATGAGCTAGCAGATAGGTACTTTCAGTGATTTCAGGGCAGATGCATGAGTTGATGATGAACATAAACTTACAGATAGGTCCTATCTCCTCATGTGAGCTTCCTAGAGGCTGTATTAAGGTACACATAATGAAAATGAGGTACAGAAATATTTATGCAGGATATATTGACAGGATATGCCAAATGGAATCTCTGAAACGCACATTTTTAAACTTTTAATTTACTTTGGATAATTAAGCAATATGGTGGATTTTGTTTGTATTTACAGTATTCAAGGAGGTGATCTTACACTGCATTCATTACTTTGCTATGTAATTTGATACTGATAAATAAAAAATAATTGTCATACAGTAACTCCTGGTTTGGTATTAGTATGTGTCTGTCTTTTTTTCATGTATCCTACTGAAATGGGAACAAGAAATGGGTGCTTAACCTCCAGCACATGCTATATCTCAACATTTTATACATGACTTTCAGTGTCTAGGTTGGTGTTCATGGGTGATATCAGCAGTAAACAAGGGAGAGAACATCAGTTTGGTGCTTGTACCAAAGGAGAAATGAAAACTTAATGGCTGGGGTTCCTCAAAGAGTGTAAAGTCAGTGCAGGGTTCACACTTTACTGCCCAGCATGGAACAAGGGACACACAGAGACTGAATGTTGTTATTACAGTTTGTGTATTGCAAGGAACATGGGGAGAAATCAAGGCTGGGATCCCAGTTCCCTTGTTCGGCCCAGTATCCAATCTGACACAATGGACAACAGGCTCTGTCACTTCACAGTTCACCTTGTGGGATTTCTGCAGTACATCAACCAGCAACTTCTGAAAATCCTCGTGCATCCATGGAATGCCATCGTCACAAGCCCAGGGCACTGCCTGGTGAGTACTGCGTGTCCTTCAAGGACTCGGGCTCTCCTCTTTCTCTGCCTGAGAAAGGCTGTGTGTGCAGGCCTTGTCTGTCTGCAGATCTCCTGAACAGCTTTGTGCAAATCACACTTGTCTGGTTTCCTCATAGTGCTCTTCTCAGAAGAGCTTTAGACTTTACATTTCTCATATTCTAGTGTAGGAGAGGAAGAGAAATTAAATGTGAGAATGAAAACAGAACTGCAAAGAAAACTAAAAAAGTACAGTGTGCATGGTCTTCAGACTTTATGGGTTAATCGGAAGATTATTTTTTTACATCTCATGGTTAACTTTAATTATTTAACTTGATGTATCCATGTGATATATTTTAATCAAGAAAGGCCAAAGATGGATATGTTGCAGTCCTTGCTTTTAATGTATGGTCACATATGCCATGCCACACTTACTGCATGACTTCAGCTGTTAGTAAGGAAAGCCCCAATGATTTAGTGGTTAAATTTGCTGTTCCTGTTGCTCTGCACCCGTGACACTTTCCATTCCTTTTGAAACAACTTTGTCAGTGTCCTGGCCTGATAATTATGGCTCATTTAAAACAGAATATGAATATGTAAACATCGTTTACCATAACCAAGGAAAATACAGGACACCATAACTACCATAAAGGAAGGGAGGACATGTAAAGCAAAGTAGTCATAATATAGCAAAGGATTCTCTCTCTTTCTTTCTTTCTGTCTTTCTTTCTTTCTCTCTCTCTTTTTCTTTCTTTCTTTTTTTCTTTCTTTCTTTCTTTTTCTTTCTGTCTTTCTGTCTTGCCTTTTCCTTCCCTCCTTCCTTCAGCCATTCCTTAGTTTCAATTCAGGATGCAAGAGAGTCAAGTCAGAGGTTCTGTTCTGAGCTTTCCTACTGATGTGCTTGGTGAGCTTGTGCTCCTGACATTTGGCTCCGAGTGTCAGCTACAAAGCATAATTTGATGGCAGTGAGAGCAGCTGAGGAATAAACTGCTACCCAATTCATAGAAGGGCAATCAGAGTCTGATCTGCTCTGTTTAGCTATTCATTATTTCTCCAATATCTGTCAATGCATATTTTTGGATGATATATAGCTACTTAGAAATACATTGCCAAATCATGCTAAATAATTTCAGTTTGTGCTGTCAAATTGCCTGACAATTTCATTCTGGATTCTTTTCAGGATATGTGTTCCTTTCCTTCTTCTTACTGGTACAGGGGAGATTTATCTATATAAGGTATGATGGTATCACCCTTAATATTCTCTCTCAGAAATAGTCTTCCTCTGTCTACCATCTTATTCCACACAGAGGCATGTTAGAAAACTGGGCTTTCTGAAAAACATCACTGAAAGAGTTGTCTGCCAGTGACATGTGCCACTGTCTCAAATCCCAGATGGGATGACTGAAGTGACTCTGTCACTGAACTTGAGCCATTATTCAAACCCAGAGTTCTTACCTAGGTTACTATCAGGAAAACAAATATTGGAAATCCATTTCCCACTAGTCACTGGCCAAAGCATCTCTCATTTAGATAAAGCTTCCCTTTTGCTGGAAATAAAACTGTATCTCCTGTGCCCAGCATCATGCATTTTAGGCTTGTTTTAGTACCAAGGAAGTGGGTAGCAATGCTGCTGAGATTAACAGGCAAGGAAACAGGCCCAGTATTCAGAAAACTACATGCTAAATAGCTGAAAAGACCGAGGAGCTGGGAATCTGGAAATAAAGGTTGTGCTTCTGTTTCTGCAGGTGATCAACCATGTTCCTTTGTGCAAATCACTTTCCTCTCTCTCAAGGTCTTTCTGTAAAGATGATAAGCTCAATTAGATAGTGAACTTAGAAGTGAAGCTGGTAAGAATTCAAGTAGGGCACTAACAGCTACATTGCTGCCTGTGCTCATTGCTGGTCTTTTGATTATTTTAATTTTCTCTTTTGTATGTGAAGTAATGTAAAGCTATTTGTTTACCCTTGAAAAAATAGTGGTGGCTTTTACTGCTTGTGTGAGGGTTAAGGCTGGAGAGACAAAGGAGAGGAAAGGGAGGGTAAAAAGCTTTACTTATGTGACAGTGAAGTAAAATATGCTACATGAAAATGACAATAGAAATGCACAGTGTTTTAAGATGACAAGTCTGGGAACAATCTTTAATTTAAAGGGTCTTATCCGCAGTTTTCATAAAGAAATGTTAATTAAAAGTGTGATGACATGTTTGGGATTTAAAGGAAATCATTCTGCAAAGGATTTATAGCAATCACAGCTCCAGAGCATTAGGATTACAGATCCTTGTGCTGTTCCTTTTCAGTGATCATGTGATTGGCCTGCTGTTAAATATAGCTCCCATTTAGCGAATTGAGACAGGCATGGGAAAGGTAGGGAGAGTTTCCCTTTAACCAGCGGGATTTCAGAGGTGTTGGAGATTATACAATTCATTAGTTTTTACATAAGATCAAAGGGAAAGAGGAAGTCTTAATTTGGGCACCAACTGCTACTGTCTGAAAGTCTTGCAGATTAAATGAAGAAGAGAACATGTGCAGTGCTAACTGCTTGTGTTAGAGCATGAGGCTATTGTTTTATATCTCACTAACTCATTGTTCTCTTCCCAGAGATAATTCTCACACTTAAGACCTTCAGAGATAGTTATGTCTATTGTGAATAGTTCAGCAACCAACTGGCTCAGAGGTTATTGCCTAAGCATCTTTCCCTAGGTATAATCCCCTGCAAGGTTTTTTTCTGGGCAGTGTTATTAATCTAAAATGACTGCTAACTGACTCCTGTGTCAAACATTATTCATTATGTGCTTTAAATGCTTCCTGCAGAGGCCAAAATAAATTTTGCTTTTTAAAAAGCGGACCACAAGGAGTGCCTATGTAGGATATTTCCTAAAAGATTAGACTCAAAATGGCAGATGAGGGGAAAAAATGGTGCTCAAAACAAAGCTTCACAATTTAACCAGGGACATACGAAATGGACAAACCTCAATTGCCAAAACCTGCTTTTCATATAGAATTATCTCTAAGTTGTTCCTGGGAAAGAAAACATGCAGCCTTGCAGGGCAGGAAAAGTACTTTTATGAAGACATGAAATAAGTGACCTTATTAGAAAATGAAGACCAAATTAACATAATTCTTAAAAGCAGTAATTCTTTTGTGTCTTGGGTTTTTTTCAGGTGTCACTGGTGTTGGCATAAAGCACGAGGGGTTTTTTGTGTCAGTGGCACTGACAAGCCTTGCATGTGTAAATGACAGTATGGGGAGAGAGACAGACAGATAGATTTGAATAGCAATAAGGTGGGTTTTCTTCCAATGTGAAAAGAGCATGGGATTCATGTGTACTGAGATGAAGTATAGCCTTGCTGCACAGTGCAAATATTTAATGCTGTTCTAACTATCCCTTGGTTATTGGAGTGTGACAGTTAATAGCCGTCAGCTGCCAAATGCAGTGAACAGTTTGGTTCCCCAAAAAGAAAATGAAAAGTTAAAAAATGAAGCCAAGTCAGACTAGAAACCTGCAAATCATAAATGTGCTGTAGCTTAGCAGGCAGATCATCTCCGAACTTTAGAGCCATGTCAACCTGAGCTGCTTCTCAAGTGAGAGAAGGATGGAGTGCATCTGTCTTCAGGTCCTTGCTTTGCCAGGTACTTACAGGCAAGTTTTGGCTGGGCTTGCTGCCTCCCAAGGCCCTGGTAGTCTCAAGTGACATTTGTAAAGGAGATTGAGTAAGGGCTGGAATGAGGAAAAGCAAAGCATTATCATTATTCTGGATCAAATATCTCAAATCAGTGGTGCAGCATAAATGCACAGAAAAATGGAAGAGCTCTTAAACTGAGAGAAATTGTGTGCTTGGAAAGCCTCCCTGTCTGTGGTGCCATGGAGATGGTAACATTGGAGTAAAATATTGCCCTAAAAGAAGCATTACTGTGGAATAATAACAGAATATGAGAGAATATTTCAAGAAATAGGTTCAGCTTGAAAATCACCTCTCATTCTACTTATTTTTCTTATTCATGCCAGAAGTAACACTTCACCGTACTTAAAAATTGCTCTACTTGGAACATACCTATTTTTTGGGTCCCTGGGAATAGTCACATTCCCTCTTCCACTATATGTTTGCTGGCTGTTCTTCTGTGATGGTAAGTACCAAACATAAGTGATTCAAAGGCCATGCTGCCCTCGCTACAGAGAGGACAAGGTAGAACAGGGAGCTGAACAACAACTCCCAAAAATCTCTGCCCACACCTCTGCTGGCTCTAGAGAGAAGTAGGATGGGATCTACCTACTCTAAGACTGCTGGCCATCTAAAGCAGGAGCAGGGGGTGGGACTGCTCTTCCTTGGCCTTTTCCCTTTGTTGGTATTAAAGGTTTCACAGAAAGGCAGGAGGAGGGAAAAGAAATAACAAACAGATAAACAAAGCAGCAAAATCTAAACCCATCAGTAAAATTACTCACATTTAAATTTCTTTGATCTCAGTTTCTTAAAATTGTTTCAGATTTCAGGTTTATGATGATTCT
This sequence comes from Manacus vitellinus, assembly GCF_001715985.3. Classification (NCBI taxonomy): domain Eukaryota; kingdom Metazoa; phylum Chordata; class Aves; order Passeriformes; family Pipridae; genus Manacus; species Manacus vitellinus. The sequence goes on along the minus strand of NW_021939122.1, from coordinate 3,030,646 downwards.
TCTAATCTCTCCTAATCATATTAATACTTGAGGTAGATATTGTGCAAAACCACATTGCTCGTCTGCAGATCCTACATACCTTTTGTTTCCTTAGGATTTATCTCCTGAAGTATTTCCCTGCAAACACACCTGCCCCAGTTAGCTTTATAAAAAGAGTAGATTTGAGGTTTTTTAAGGGGTGAGGCAGTTACCAATCACAGTAGATTTACCCAAAATTAAATTGTTGTCATATCTGTGGATCAGTGAATTGTAAATTAAATGATCGATCCAACTTTGGGCTTCATTTTCAGAGATATCACTTATTGGTGGGACTATTAATGGCACTCAAGTAACTTTCAGAATTTCCAGGGTTCTTCTGTCAACCTGTCACATGGACAGACCTATTTTAGTCTGGCCTGTCCTAAAGCATAGCCAGCTGCTGTGGCTGTCTTGCAGGGTAAGGACAAAGCGCTTTCCTGTTTGTCTCCCAAGGTCAGTACAATAACAAACACATTTTATGTCTGATAGTAAAAAGCATTTATCAGTGCAACTTTTGCATTCCGTAAATGGTGACAGATTTCACAAGATGAACACTCTGGATTTAGAGAAGGCTGTGCTCCAAATACATGGTGTTTTGTATGTATCCTGAATACATACATGATATATTTAATTGCCTAAAATTAGCACTAAAGCGACCTTTTGAGACTTGATGTTTATTATGCACCACAGTGTTTCAGGACAAAGCAAAAAACAAGATTTTAGCATATAACCCAGCAAATTCAGCTTGGAAAGGAAGAAATTAATTTGGAATGACTTGTCATAGTGTGTTTACTATAGAAATTTATGCCAGCTCAGAAGTTAGCCCTTCTACCCCCCAGCAGCAGCAGCAGCTAAATTGGGCCATGGGAGTCTCACAGAGTAGGGAGGATATTTGAGTTTCCCTGAGGCTCAGAGTTCTGCCCTGAAGAAAGCCTCACATATTGTTGTCTCAAAGAAAAAAGATAATTGTAGTGTGCTTGGGTATTAACTGGCACAGTATCAGGTCCAGCTTTGCAGTTAGTGTTGACATGCAGAAGTACTGTGTCATCCTGTGCATGACATATCCGCTCACCTCTGCCTGACACAGTGTTTGCTTGTCCCTCTTCATCCTGCCTACAAAGTCACAAGTAGTGTGTTTTATTTATCCTAGACTTGGAACTTTTTCCTAATGACCTCATTTTTCTAAAAGAGATAAAGATGGGGCAGCGTGGGGGACATCTCCCCTGTATCATAGTTCATACCTTCTGAGAAAATCAACTTCCCTGAAGACTCACTCACTCTTTGATGAACTGAGGATGGAAGAATTACTCTGTGCTAAAAAGGCCGGTGAGATTTCTAACAATCCATTGTTGCTTATGCCTCTTCCTATATTTCACACAGTAGTGAGAAATCAACTCTGTTATACCAGCAGGGAGCCCTAGGACTGGCCTCTTTTCTTTAATTGGCTTTAATTCTTGCTCTTTAATTTCCCTTGGATATACCCTGCCCTTTTACTTGCCCATGCTGATGCTGTGGTATCAAATGGGAGCAGAGCACAGGACATTGGACATTGCAGCCCCAATGGCAGCTGAGTTGTACAGCTGTTGGCTACTGCATAGAGCAGCAATGGGCTTGGTTTACTTCCCCTCCAAACACCACTGGCAAAAAGAAAACAGACAGAAAAGCCTGTTGCACAGGCCTCTTGCCTCTCAGTTCTGCTCATTTCATGATTCTTTTTAGCTGTTCCTTACCTTCCAAATCTTAGCTGTGAATACTCATCTTTAAAAGTAAAGCATGGTGGAAGGGGCCTCCATACAGGACTCCCTCCAGCTACCACTCCTGCTGAATAAAAAAGGTTGCAAAAGCAAGGATTTGAATGAAGGACAAACGTCACATATGCTGTGTGCTATGGAGGACAAATGCTGCATACAAAATATGTTTAATTGCTGAGTTAATTATCCTACTAAAGTCTAAATGTTGGGTTTTGGCACTCCCCCCCTCCTTTAGTTGTTTACTTTTATCAGTTAGAAAATAAAAAATCAATGTCATGAAAAACATAATTATATTCCTACTAATCTGGAGTATTTTCTCATTTGAGTACTGCAGTCTGATGCATTTTATCACTTTCCATCATATTATAGCAGTGGAAATTGCCGGCTAAAAGCTATGGCTTTAGAGCAAAAAGGGGGAAGAAGCAAACCCACCCCAAAGCCATGTGCCTTGCCAATCAAATCTTATTCCTAATGACAAAGCTTCTGCGATTTCCTTCTTGACAATACATGAATAGCTAGTGAATAATTGGTTCAACAGGAGCTTCATCAAAGTCCAAGAGAGAAAGCAGGATATTTCATGTGAATAATTTGGAATGACTGGTAAAGATGAGGCATTATTATAGGATTGCCTTCTGCTCCACAGTCAGAAATATGCAGCCTCTTCCTCGTTGAAGTATGAAAACATTTTGTAAATAGTTCTAGCTACTCCCAAGTGGTGGATGATCTTGCTACTTAGTGAAATGACTTTTTGGTTGTTACTGTTTGTGGATTAAATGCACTCATTCTTTACACAAATGGAAAGTAAGTGAGCTTTGTCCGGGGAGCCCAGCTGTGGACACATCCTCCCACTCCCAGCTCAAACAGGTTTTGGTTTAAGCTTCGAGTGCTTCTCCTCCACCACTGCAGTGCAAAGGGCAGTGACACTGACCCACAGAAACACAGACCTGCAACTCCCTGCCCTGCTCACCCCACCACCCTGCAGCACCCCGTGCCACCCGCTCTGGGCTGGAGAGCCTGTACAAGGGAGGTGCATCAGGCCGTCCCCAGCGGCTCTGCCACTGCCACGTCCTCAATGGCTCTGCCACCACGTTCTTCCTGGTGGGAAAAAACAATATGGAAAGCTCAGCCTGGTCAGCAGAGTGAGTGTTGCCCATGAGAGTGGCCTGTGGTCATTTACAAGAACAAAGGAGTCCACACATGGAACACACCTCAATGTGAACAGCTCCATCCTCCCAGCGCTCTTCCCCCGACTGCCACATAGCAGGGCAGCACAGCACAGCAGGGTCCTGCCAGCAAACCACACAGATACTTGCACCACCCTCCCGTCAGCAAAAGGCAAAAGGAGCAGAGATGAGCTTGAGATTTCAGGGAATGACCAAGCCATGGGACTGGGAGCTGACACCCTATAAACACCAGCCTTTTTTTTTAATTGCACATGTGGGCTCCCTCCATGATAAGAGCCCAGTCCTGCCAGCCCCAGTATTTCTGACTACAGGCAATTAACCTAGTGGCCTTGCTTTGGATTTCATATGCCCCTAGGTTTGCCATATGGCATCCTAAACTCTACATATACCTCAGATTTTAACAAACCCCCATTTTTTAAAGGAAGGACCAGTTAATTTCTTTACCCTGCAATAATGCTTCACCTCAGTGAAAAATCATGCAGTGATTCTGGCAGCCTCTAAACTAAGTTGCCTGACTCCAGCCATGTTGGATGGATGTGAGCTCAAGATGGGAAACTCAGCAGTAGGGCAGCCATCTCTTAGTCTGTACCCCTGAGGACAATGAATCCTTCTCCAGTACATCATCCCAAGGCATCACCTGTGAAGCTTTAAAACAGTCAGTGAAAGCATTAAAATATCACTTTAAAGATAACCTCATAAGGTCATTCAGTCTTGAGGCAGTGCTTTGCTAGTGACACACAGTGTTGGGGTGTAGGAATTCAGAGCTTCTTACTGTCTGTTGAGTCTTTTTTAAGTTGAGTTGAAGAGAGCCTTGAGACATACCAGTAAGATTCTAAGTGCCCCCAAGAAAACAAACCCACATCCCAGCTGGACCCTTTCCTAAAAGGTTCATCAGTCTGTGCCACAGTAGGACCATGGTGTAAAGGCAGGTCTTGAGGAGAGCATATTGGATGAGCATCTGGTGAGAATGTCCTTATATGTGCCAGTGGACATACATGCCCTCCTGCTCTGGCCTCTGCCTGTTTTGAGAGGAGCCAAAAATCAGGGAATTGATTTTTCACCCACTATAGCACAGCACAGTTATGCTAATGTACAGAAACATACGCTACCTGCCAGGATCTGGTTAATTCCTGCCAAATTCATGACTGTAATAAATAACAACAGCAATGTTGAACATGATCCTACTCCTCTAGGCAGTGAATAAAACAGCCTTCCCAAATCAGAGGCTGTGGCCCAATGTCAAGTGGTTGCAACTCAGCCAACTCAGAGCAGCTGAGGAGGCTACATACACCAGAGGAGATTCACTGCAGGGTAACTTGCAGAGGGAGAAACAAGTTTCATTTGCTGTGAGTGCTCATTTGCATGGAGAACAGTTAATCTGACCTGCCCATTTACATGCTAAGGCTCCTCACCCCATGTGTGCTTCAAATGTGGAGCACCACACTACCACTGCAGGACTGAGACTCTCCAGAGGGCCTTGAGCCTTGCAGACCATACTCTGCAGTTTCTGAGTTTACAGACAATGCCCATGTTCATTTTCATATGCTTGTCTACTTTTTAAAACACTTACCCCATCTCTTTCTCTTTTCGCAGGTCTTCACGTGGCTGGTCAGCCAAGTGTGTATTGCTGGCATTAAATGGCCCTGTCTGAGAGATGAGAACTAATAGCATCGGGGTTGGTATGTGAAAAACATCAACAAATTCAGGACATGCAGCAACAGTGAGCGGGATTTCTGTGAACAGTTTGGCCATTCATTAACAAAAAGAAAATATTTGTCATCACTTTTCCCCAGAATGTTTTTACAATGGCAGCTGCTACCTGAGCTGGTATTTGGGTTGCTGAGCAAGTGAGCAGCGTCCTAAGGAAATAAACACACAGGCAGGTGTGCAGCCATGCTCATTTACTGCTTTTTGAGGGCAGAAGAAGGGTGATGTAATTAGCAGACACATGTTTAAATTTTTAATTAAGAGTTTTAATGGATTATTCACTGCCTACCAGAACACACATGCTTTTACTTTCTCACTGTTTCAGGCTGGGTTCCTAAGGAAACCAGGCTTAGTCAGTCATGCTGCTTGCCTGCCAGCCAGCCTTCCTTCCTAATCAGTGTTGAACTCTTTAGGGTTCATGGCAGGCGAACACCACTTTTGTGGTAAAATCATGACTGCATCACAACACAGTGGTAGGGAAAGGTCTAAGCAGCTGCTGCAGGAGTTTAGCAGTAGGCACAAATAGACTTCTTCGAGGAACAGTGCCAAGTCTCCAGCAAAATCAGCTGGAGCAGAGGGGGGAAGGTATGAGAGAAAAGAAGGGGCAGAAGAAAAGAGGATCCTGATATGTTGACCACAGCTTCCCCAGACTCCCTCTGACTTATTTATTGTTCAAAACAGATTTTTTAATATTTTTTTAGTCTCATGCCACTTGCTGGTGCAGTGATACTCTTCATGGTGCCTGTGTGATACAAGTTGTAACATTGGTCCAAAGGGCACATAACTGAAAGATCCACTGGACTCCAAGAGTTGCAAGTGCACAGAAGTTATTTTCTTCTGCTTGTGAGTTCATGGTATTTATTTCCAGGATGTCTCTATACTTTGGGTATAGAAAGGCTGGAGGACTAAGAACAAGATTTTCCCAAGTTTCCAGCCCTGAAAGAATGGAAACAATGCAAGACTCTTAATGTTGCTCCTTCCATGGTTCAATAACGTAAGTGATGGGTTTGATTCCTGGATGAATCCACCATTTCTGCTCTTCTGTGAAGGAAGATGGGTTAATGTTTTTGCTGAGATCATGAGTCTTTAAAAGCCATGGAGATTTTGAGAGGAACAGCCTGTCAGGGAGCAGCAAGAGCTGGCTCTCTGCAAGGGAAGGTGAGCTGGAAGCTGAGCACACTAACACAGCTGGCAGAGCAGGAGTCTCACCAGTCCCACAGCCTCCAAGTGAGCCAAGCAAGGCAGGTCCAGGGAGGGCAACAAGGATCAGGCACAGCCCAGTGAACACCAGGCAGGTCCGTGGTGATAAGACAGGTCTGGGATCAGGCTGGAAGGCAGCAGCAGGGCAGGGTCTAGGTTTGGAGCAAAGGGCCCAGAGCCAGGGACAGGCATGGCTGCAACTCAGCAAGAGCTTTAGCTCAGGTGGGGCCCAATGGAAGGAGCTTAGCTTAAAAGCAGGTCCCACAGGAAGTGGTATCAGGAAGCAAAGGAGCTGGGGCAGCTCTCAACTCCACTGGCTCCAGGCTGGCCCTGAGCCCAGACAGTCAAACAGCCAGGAGGGGACTCTCAAGGCCCTTAGACAGGGCTCTCATCTCTCTGTGTTTGCCCTTGCTGAAGCATGGAATAAGTCAGAAAGTTGCTATGTGATGTGGAATGGTCCCTGATGGCTTTAAAACCCTTAATCTTCCCTTTTGGATTTAGGCTTGCCAAATATAACTGCTGCTTGTTGCCTGGTGGTCCAGTAAATGGTTTTTCCAAACCTATGGTGTCTGAGGAAATCATGAAGCTATTCAGAACCTGCTGGTGAACGTTCTGGTGGACATGGGACAGAAAGGACCCTGTCCTTAAGCACAATGTGAGATGGATGACCACCATGGAAGTCCAAGGTGTGGAGTCATAAATACTAAAGCACAGAAGCTGAGCAGCTAGAAATGAAGCACATTGTTACAGCCAAACAAGAATAAAAACTAAAACAAGAAATAAAACAAAAACAAACAAACAAATAACACAAAAAACCAAACCAAAACAAAAAACCACACCAAATCAAAAACCCCAAACACCAAGCTCTTTCTGTACATGCAACATTTAAGTGGAAAAGTGATTTCACTTCACCCATGCAGCCCCTGTGCTCTCAGGGCTATACAAACTCACCTTGCATCTGGACTGGGGTCTTACCTGGGATCTGAGGTCTCAGCCAGTCCCAGCACAACATTAAAAAAAATTGAATGTTGCAAAGCAAACTGCCAGGGAACTCCTAGCACCAAACTACAAGAAGATTCTTGTCCCATAATTGGGATCTGCATATTTGTCGTGATTGTTTTGATTGTTTTGCTGCAAAATACCTCAGCAAAACTACAAAGGATATATTTGACACCTATTGCTGACAGGCTTTTCTACACCATTCACCAAAGTGATGTTTCGTGTGCCTCCTGTTCTATTTGCTACATGAATTATCCATGCATTAACAGAGTTTACAATCACTTTCATTTTGTTACTGTTGCACTCTCAGTTCATGGGTAACTTTGTTTATTAATTCCTTCTCTCCAATTTGCCTGAAGGGGACGCTTTGTTCTGCACCAGCCCTGTCCTGACAAACTGTGTGGTGCCTCTCTGGGGGAGGTCCATGCTGTTAGCTCCATTTCCAGGATGGTCTAGGGAGGGATGAACAGTTGTACCGGGCTACCGGGTTCTATGGAAGGTTCTGCTTAAATCCCAGGGTACAACATATGCCTGAAGGACTTTCCCACACTGGTATCTCTGTCAGAGCTGCTGTTTGAAGGGATGTGGTAAGTCTCTTGTTCAGACTCAGCATCTGTTGCAAAAGATGCATTTACACTGCAGTCAAAAAAGACACAGCCTGAATCTGGTTGCAGAAACAATCTTGGAGCCTTAGGATCCCTCCCCACTCCCCCAAATCGGTTTTGTAGATAAAGTAGTGAAAACAAATGTTGTAGAGGCAGAAAGAATTTATTAATGTTATGGAATTAGTAAGTAAGGTCCCCTGGGAAAATGTTTTTGGAGGTGCTGGGGCCCATCAGTGCTGGTCACTTTTTAAACATCACCTCCTAAAAGCATAGGAGCAGCAATTCCCAAATGTCAGAAGTCAAGCAGGTGAGGCAGAAGGCTGGCTTGGCTGACCAGGGATCTTCTCTTGGAAATAAGGCAAAAAAGGAAGGTGTATGCCTGGTGGAAACAAGGTCAGGTGACGTGGGAAGAATTCAGGGGTGCTGCTTGCTGCTGTAGGGACAAAATTTGTGTGGCCAAAGCTCAAATGGAGTTGCAGCTGGCCAGAAATGTGGGGGACAATAAAAAGTTTTTTCAAATATATTAATGGCAATATGCAGCATAGAAATATCATTGGCCCACTACAGGGTGACGACAGTCACCTCACAAACAGGAACAGAGACAAGGCAGAGATGTTTAATGCTTTTGTTGCCTCTACCTTCAACAGGAATGACAGACCAAGAGGGTCTCAGTGCCCTGAGCTGGAGGACCATGACTGCAAGAATGATCAACTCCCAGTCAACCCTGAAATTGTGCAGGATCTGCTGATCCACTTGGATCCCTACAAATCTATGGGCCCTGACAGAATTCATTCCAGAATACTCAAAGACCTGGCTGATGTCATTGCAAAACCTCTCTCGATTTTTGGGAATCCAGAGAGGTCCTAGCTGACTGGAAGCAGGTGAGTGTTGTCCTGATTTTCAAGAAAGGCAAGAAGCAAGACCCCAGAAACTACAGGCCTGTCAGTCTCACAAAAACAAAAACAAACCCAAAAACCAACAACCCCCCCAAAAAACTACAAACAACCAAAGAAACACCAAACTCAGAAACTGGCAGCTGATAGGAAGAAAAAAAGTCTTTCAGGATGCCTTTCAACAGGAAAGCATATATCAAGGGTTGAAGCAAAAGAGAATAGGAATATTTGGCTGGACTTAAGGTTGGTTCTAATAATGATTCTTCCAAAAGACTACTTAAATTCTCATAGCAAAAAATGTTTGCCAGTCCTTTTCTATGTGAAATTTTATAAATCAAAAGGTAATGAACACTGTAAAAAGTCCTGAAATTATATGGATGAGTTTTCCAGTGAGCATCCCAGAAACTGTAAATGTCATGGACCCTTTAATTTTACCTTGCTAGCATCAGCACAAGACTTCCATGCAGTATTGCCTTCATGGGAACTGCTCCCATACTCAGATATTTGCAGCAGCATTTTGTGTGTGGCAAACTCTTGCAAAATGTAAGGTTTTCTTTTCCCTAGCAGTGCAATATGCAAATACACTCCACTGATGCAAAACTGAGCCCACTTAGTGCAGCTTATCATACTGAAATAGCCTCATCAGTGCAAACACCCAGCATCCTCTTACCCAGGCTGTAATAAGATCTCAATGACATATACACGGGTTTGTAGGATCAGGTTATTATTTGTGTAACATTAAAGTCCTACTCTATCTGGCAGGCAAATGTATGGCACTCTTCATGGCATCTATTTATAAAGAAAACTTGAAGATATAGTGCATCTCTACAGCAGAGCATATAAGCATTAATGGCCTTGACCAGATTCACCTGGAGCCTCCCCAGCACCCCACCCCTGGCCCAGGAGCCCCATTCCAGCTCAGCCCTAGGTTATGTAGTAGGAGTGCTGGTTTCTAGCTCAGCTGCAGCCATACCTGTGCCTGGCCATGAGCCCTGTTTATCCAGACCACAGCCACATGTTAACTTCGCAGCTTGACCTTGACTTTGGCCCTGCCTTATCACCATGGACCTGCCTGCTCATCACAGTACCTAATGCAGATCCTGTCAGGCTTGACCTGGGACCTGCCTCATCACCACGAACTTGCCTGGTAAGTCTGACTTTTGGTTAAACTGGGCCCTAATCTTTAGGTCTGCCCTGCCCTGCTCTCTCACTGCCAGTCCTGCCATACCCCTTGGCTCCTGGGCTGCAGGGAGCAGCTGCTCCCTGACATGGTACTAACATATCATATGTGTGCCCAGGAACAAGAGCATGAAATTAAGGGATGAGTTACAAACTCTAGAAAACTTGTTAATAATGGAATCCATATCTTGGCACCCTTGCCACCATTAAGATGGGCCCCATGAAAGATTTTTTCTAGTGTGTCTCAGACTCTGCTTCAGCAGTATGAAATATAGATCATGAATTAATTAGAAACAATTCAGTTGCATGATCATAAAATTGTTTTTTTTCCCATGAATGGATGTAACTCATCTGTCACTGTCACAGATGCTCAGATTTGTCTCTGAATTAGACTCAGGGCCTCCTGAGTTTCAGATTCTCCCTCATTAGAGATTTTAAAATTTTTGGGGGGAGGTTTAAATCTGTCTACTCATAGGAGATAATAATTCTGCCTTGTTAAATACAGCCATAAGGCTCCCCACATAACAGAGAAGCCTTGTACCTAGAACAGTTGACAGGCTACTTCTGCCCAGCATTGCAGCAGTGGACTAGGGAACATAGAACTACAGGCTGGAGGCAGAAGCCCTGAGGAACCTGCCAGCTCCAGCTCTTACTCAGTTCTTCCCATGGCCCTCAGCTGAGCATGTCACATGCAGCCTCCCTTTTTGCTGAACTTGCAGTGACTGCTGTATTCCCTTGTAATTCTTCATAAGAGGACAGACTTTTGTCCCTGGCAGACACCTGTCTGTCTTGAAGTATGTGCAAGGTATGGAGCGCAGATTTTCTGGACTAGTGCTAAAGAAACCTTTATTGGGGGATTCTGGTAGGTAGTGGTGCTTCTTGATCTGTATGGGGAACAGTTTTATTTCTTCACTGGCTATTGTATCTTTTGATGTTAAAAAAAATGCTGCACTAAGCCTCATCAATTCATAAAGTAGTGTTGAAAAAATGTAAGATGCTGCTGAAATCAACTATTGCTTAAATCCACATGGATCATGCAATGTCTAAAAACTTCTTTCTCCACAACCTGGAGGAGATGAATTTAAAAAGCAAACAAACACACACCCCCTCACACCTGCAGCTCCCCCAAGGTCAACATGTAGTCATTCAACTCAAGCAGTCAGTCCTGCCTGTAAAGAACAACACACTTAATATTGCTGGAATCATGATGGAGATCACGGTGGTGTCAGTTCCAAATAAAGAGAAATAAAGATTCGTGTTCCTGTCCCAAGAGAAGACAATTGGTTTTGAAGGGTTGTCAATCTAGAAATTTCAAACAAAAATGTGTACATGTGCCAGCAAAGTCAGTCTTCTGAATGTATGAATAACCTTCCTCCAGGCTGGATAGTGTAGCATGAAACCTTCTGAATGGCACAACTGAATGTGGTGCTGTTTGTTTGAATCTTTCAGTTAAAAACTATTTTAAAACAGGAAGATAAGTGGCTACAGGTTGCTTAATTGGCTACTAGTAAGGAAAATGGCAATTGCTTACCCAAGATAACCATTTGCAGTAAACACTAATAAAGAAGAAGAACTGATTTAGGACTGTAATTAAGGTTGCAGTGGCTTGAAACACAGTAGAGAAAGACTTAGACTGAACATCAAGAAAAAACACTGGAAAGCTGCAAGGTGTTTATTCTGTGAAATGTTGGGGAGGAATTGAGGGAACCTTCCCCCAAGTCACTTTAAAGTAGCTCACTGAGAGAAGGGCAAAACTGAGTTATACGTTGTTCTGGACCTTTGTTTGCACATCATCTTTAAATTTAAGTTCTAAATGGTGCATTTTAAGGAGTGGTCCTGCTGAAAGAAGTTAAATTTGCCTGGCTTTCCTCATTTGGATCTATGTTCTCTGCTTCCTTTCTATGACCCTATACTTGGAACATTTATGGAACTAAATCATCAACCCAAAACAAGTAACTCCTTTCCTCCTACCTTCTCTCAAAACTTCTGAGAAATTATGAAGAGAATTTTAACTAGATAAAATCCAGGAGATTTCAAATTGAAGAAGGTCTTTCTGTTTAGACAGTTGTTATTGATGTTACTGATTAGAATCACAGTAGTGCTGAGGTGTCTTAGCTGAGACTGGGGGGAAAGGGAAACGTCTCTTTATGCTCTAGAGTAAAAAGACAGCCAAAGGAGGCATTACTGTGTCTGTATGATAGAAGATGAAATTCTGGGAGGTTAAGGGACTGACTTACTGATAGGCAGCCTGTAACAAAAACAGAAAGTTGAGACAAAGCTTCTGGGTGCTTTGTTCCAAACTCTTCCCCTCTGCCAGGGAGCTTTGTTAAGGTAGGTGTCTGAGAAGTTTTGCTGTTATTTGGCCAGTACATTGCTGCCTTTGCACAGTGGAAACTACAGTGCTTGGATCAGATGAGCTTTGTGGCATGAATTGGAGCCAGTTAATGTAGCTGGCTGTGGGTTAATTCTTTATGAAATGAGATTGTTGTTCATGTGTGTCATGCAACTGCACTCAAGAGACCTGATTTTGATTGCTTGCATTACCAGCTGGGAAGTCAGAAGTTTGTAATTTTAGAAGCAAAGGAGAAATGTAATTTCCTGGACTTATATATGATTTTTTAAAAGCAATTTTCCAATGTCTATAGAGTCAACATGTAAACTCAGTGTTAATTCTTTTCTAAGAGGTTAATTGTTACAAGAAGAAAAAAGCAGCATATTGAAGCAGCAATTGAAATTGAGTTCATCACTACATTCAGAACCCCCCTCCCAAGATGAACATCTTGTCTCTAATAATCCTCAGCATTTATACAGACAGGAGCATTTCTGAGCTCCATGTCTGCTTCACCAAGAGACAGGTTAATAATATCTTTCTTATTTCACGAACAAGAAAACTGTAGCAAGGAGCTTTCAGCAAGTCCAGAGTCAGTGCCATGCCTTTAAAACTCAGAAGACCCTGCTGCCCACTATTGTATTCACTCTCTTCACCTGCATGATTTTCCATTAGACTCTTTGTCTCTGATAGTTCCAGATAGCTGTGGATTTGAAGTCAAGAAAAGATGGAGGGGGGGGGGAAAAGCCAAGTAGGACTGGAAGAAACAAAGGACCAGTAGGCTGAGTGGGCAAAGGATGCTTTTCTGGAAATTTCTGGGTTTTAGAAATATGTTATTGTGTACAATTTATCTATGAAGATGTCACAGCTATTTACAAATATTAATTACTTATTTCTACTGAATCCTTCTGCAGAAGGTAAATAAAAAGATCTCATTTATTGTCCTTTCTGAAATGTAGGCATTCATTTTTCCTGGGTCTAATACTGAATGTTCTCCACTTAGAGATAACTATTCAACTACATTTATGTTTTAATTTTAATCAAATTACAGTGTTGAATTAAAAACTCAACATTTGCTAATAATAGACATTGTTTATTGTGAGTGCTCATTCTTTGAGATGCTGCCTGAAGTAATAATTTCTAATTCCACAGGTTTACAATTTAAATGGTATTTCAAATTCTACCACACCCAATTCTTAGTATAAGGAAAACCTGTAGTATAATAGATGGTTTGATAATATCTAAAAAAAAAAAAAAGTCAGCAAGCCCCAAAAATAGAAAATGCATGTGTCCAGTGCAAATAATTTCCCATTTGCTTATTCAGTTTTACTACTCCGATGTGTCTTGGCATTTGTAATGACAGCATTTGTGAGAAAGCTAGTTTTATGATGTAATGTGGGAATTTATTCCATATATTTGTAGATTCCTTTTCCGTTAGGTAATTCGGTATTTGCTTTCTTTTTTATTCTTTTATGTATCCCTTGCTTCCCAGAAAGAGCACCGAGGCCACAGATGAGCTCTTTATTTAACTTAAAATTATTTTAATTTAGTCCAGAGTTTCCAAAGATTAATTATTTGGTATGTTCTACTTCAGATTGTTTCATTTTCAGGAAATTAATGTTCAGCATTACTTGGAAGTGAAGGAAAATGAACAGATCATTTATAAAAGCCTGCCATTAATACCACATATATATATTTCTATTCCTAATGACTAGGATTTAATTCAGCCATACAAAATTAAGCCCAAACATGCAAACACTTAAGGTATGATAGTGAGCTCCTCAGCCAATGGAAACCTTTAATTGGGTTTAAAATATTTGGGATTATTCCCTGAAGCAGATGTGTAACTTCATAAACACACATGTGAGTATCCCACCAAAAACTTCAAGACTATTCAGTTGCAGTCACATATCTTGCTCAGACCACAGCAAAGCTGAGAGAGGATTGATTGAGGTTCTTGGTACTACCCTCCTCCTCTCCCCAGACTGCCTGTTCAGACATAATTACATCTGTAATCACTCCCTAACTCGATACAGTTTGGCTTATACACTTTTAATGGCAGGTCATTTCTAGGATGTCTGAAAGTTCTTTGCACCTTCTGTGGGGCTGCTTCCCTGTGAGCAGGTGACAATCCAGGGGATGACTCACTGGACACAAGTTAAGCATCTGACTCCTGTCGAAAAACAATAAGAGTCAATTGACTCTCAGCTGAGCTTTTTGAAAACATCCAACTTTGCTCTCAGGCCACCCTTCAGCTGAATATAATGCATAGAGAATGCTACTAGTTGCAGTGGAGCAGAATATTCATCTTAGTTGTTAGCTCAGGCAGCATGATATCTCACTTAGCAGCAATAAGCTGTGTTAGAAAAAAAAAAAATCTGGCAGCCCAGAATTAACAGAGTGGGTAAAATACTGTGAGGAGCAAGAGAGGCAGTGGTGGATGTTATGGAAAGACATAGGGTCTGATTATCCAGGCGTTGAGAGGGATGGGGAAAAATAAAAGAGGGGATGTTCTGCAGCTTAATTAATGGAAAGAGGCTTGTGCATCTGACAGCAGCCCCTCTGCAAGGTGAATTCTTTCATAAAGAGCCTCATTCATGAGTTGCCAAGACATCCACAACCTATTCTTGAATTCACACAAAAATTAAAAGCAAAACAACTGACTGGCTAATTTAGCTACTTGCAGGATGCAGCTGGTGCTACTGTTTTCACAAAAAAAAGGCCTTTTCCCTTCCACCTCCTAACCATTCCAGTTTTCCTCCCCACCCCCAGCTATTTTGTATCCTGCTGCACCAGTGAGGAGTGTGACAACTTCTGACTTAGCTGGCACTGTGGGATATCGAATAACAAAGGGGAATAATATCAGGATAACAGAGGGGATCTGGCCAGTGCTAAGGAAACAAACTCACTGCTTACCCAGGTCCTGCCATCAGCTGAGAAGTAGAACTTCCCTTTTTTAATTTTTTAATTTTTTTTTAGTAAATAAACAAAGGGCTTCATTATGCTAGATAATGCAACTCCATCCCTGGAATCTTGATAAATCAACAGCTACCTATCCTATGTACCACTGAGGAGACAGTTTGTGTAGTTCCATGTGTATGAAGACACTTCATGTTTCCAGCAGTGATATATTATTACCTTAGTTCTTCCTAGCTACTACTTCACATTCTCATATTCTCCCTGACACAGAGAAACAAGTCTCTCCTGCCCCCCAAATCCCTTTTCGCTCAGATTTTCCTTCCCAAAGGATATTTAATACAAAATCCTTCTGTGCGTGACAATAATTTAAAAACCAGGGTTAGTCAGGTTAGGAGCCCTAATACAAGCCACTGGCTATTTTTAAAGGAGCATTGAGCAAATCTAAAGGTTTCTGAAAGGGTAGTTGAAATGATGTGGTATATTACCACCTGACTCTGACAGGCCTCCTAGTCTAGCTAACAGAGGTAGAGTTGCTCCAGTACCGGCAGCTATGGGAAGTGACTGAAATAAATTGTTTGTGCAGTCAGAGCTTTATTTAGCAAGGGAACTTCACAACTAATGCTGCCAACAAAGAAAGTAAAGAAAACATCATACAGACATAGCTAAAACTCCAGCTGGAGATAGCAGCATGGTCCTTGAAACCAGTCAAACTCCTCTTGCTTCAAGCTGCAAAAGGAAAAGATTAAAGTGGATGTTGCTCAATTTCCAAAGATTGCAAAGCAGACCTAAGGATTTCTAAGCCTGGGCTCAGCCATTTCAGAGCTGTTTTGCTACATAGATTATTTCCCAAACTCCCACCCTTGGTGAGGAGGTCAGTGAGCCAGGAGATGCCGAGCAGAAGATGAAAGAGGAATTTCTCCAACCAGCTTTGCGGTACATGAGGGCTTTCTTTGTCCATTGAGTCTGAAAAGTGGGGGGTGTGCCTTGCAGTCATATTTCTTACAGGTATGGTGCTGTTGTACAGCAAGAGTTGGGCAGCATTGGAATAGTCTCCAAATTATGCAGCTGGTAATAGCCTTTCTGGTCATTACAATTTTTTCAGCTTCTTAATAGGATTTAAAAAAAAATATAGTGGAAACTGGATGAAAATGGGATTAACAAAAGTATGGTCAAGCTTTCTCCTACCTCTTTTTCTCCAGGTTTCTTGGCAATCTTTGACTAAAGATAGATTGCAACAACTACAAATCTGGAAATTTTCCCCTGGCTAAAACTGAACTGGAATGTAGTACACCCACATCACAGTTGGAAGTTGTGAGGATTCATTCAGTTACATTAAGGACTGTCAGAATCCTTTAGCAACTCAAAGTAACCTTATTTAGCAAAACTACCTTTGCAGTCTCTTTTATTGACTTCTAAGTACCGAGGATGGCTCTCTTTTCATTTGAAGCGCTCAGCAAGTGTGCTACCAGCCTTTTTGGAGAAGCTTCAGCCCCCCTTCCCCTCCCCCCTTCTTGTCTAGTTGGATCTAGAGAAAGTTATATAAGTCGTGTTCACTAAAACACAGACCAAGAGAATATTCCAGCAGTATGGAGACCACAAAAAGCTGTTGGGAAGCTGTGAAAGGGATTTTGTGTGAACTCTAAAATGAATCCCCCCGTTTTGTAAAGTGACAACCCAATATCCCCAAAGGCGACAGCGGGAGGGAAACCTAAACCTGTCGACAAAGTCAACCGGTAATGATTGGAGAGTTAATTACTTTAGAGCTCACAAAGACAAGCTGAGGTGTTAAAATTGCTCCTGCAAACACCAGCATCCTCCCCTTTCACCTAGACTAACTAATCGCAGCAGGACCGTAGCAAGAAGGACCTGAGCAGTCCCTGCTTATGGCAGCTTTCACTAGCAAAGTGATCTTTATTCATTTTCAATTCTGTTCTTTATCTCATCAGCTGCCCTCACAAAGTATTACCGTAAACGTGTTTAAAAACACAAAGCTGCATCGAGTTCAGTGATGCTGGTTGACACAGAGTCCTGCAGTATCCCAGGCCTTCCTCTTGGGATTAGCTTCACGAACACTACTCTTGCACACAGTAGCAAAACGCTTCCTATCCTATCAGTGCTTTTTACATGGCAAAAGGAGAAACTTAAATCCAGTGCAGCTATAACTAACAATTTACTGTGCTAATCCTTTTTTCTTCAGCAAATTTGTTTTGAGTCACACTTTATATTAAGATTTCATTTGTGAGGTTTAACACAAGATTAGCAGGTGTTTCAAAGTAAAGTGTGTAGAGTTTAAATACATCAGTAGAGTGTTTTAGACGATGATGAGCTATTGTTGTAAAAAACCCTGTTGACCCACTGGACTCATAACAATTGATTACCATCTATTAAAACATCTCTTAATCACTTACTAATCCTTTATCATTTACAAATAGAACCTCCACTTACAGTACTGTGAGATACTGTGAAAACACCAATTTATAAGACACTGCCACGTATAAGAGTTTCTTCTGCTTTGCTTTTAGCCTTTTCCTTTGCATTCCTAAACTCTTTTTGTCCCACTGCTTCTCTAACATGTATAATAGTTAATGCAACAAAAAGACATGCCCCTGCTAAGTTTTCAAACACGTGTTAACAGTCCACTAGTTTCCTTTCCATGACTTGCACAGCTACTCTGTAAGTGGATCTCTTGTGGCTAGAGTAGGGCCCAGGGAACTCAGGTGATCATGTTTTTCCTGAAGCCAGCACTCTCTTCTAACCACTTTGCTTTATGCTTTGTATATCTCTGGTTGGAGAACAGGAAAAATAATATACATTCACTTAAAGAGCTCTTACAGGAACTAATTCATTAAGGATTGTAAAGTGCTTTGATATAGCAGTTTGGTATATTTGCCAGAGTAGAAAGAAACATGTGGGATTTATTATAAAAAGTCACTGTCTTCATCCCTGTGGGATGACAGCTGATCTACCACAAACACTTATTTCCAAATTACAGTATTATGCCAATTACAACTCCTGAATTGAAATTGCTATAACATTTACCTTATAATCTGCTAGTTTCAGGAATTAAAAAGCTCCTGAATCAGTAAGATGGCAGCAGCAGGCTATTTTATACTATTATTCAATTTTATTAAATGTAATAGATGAGACAGCAAATGATCAGAAAATATACCCAGAGGTTATTCACTTTGTCTGTGTATAAATATGTGAATGTATATATTAATGTAATCTATAGTGTTTAAATTGGGCAGTGATGCTCTGTTGTGTGCAGCAATGCACATCCTTATGCATAAACCAAGACGTTTTCTGACTGCATTCAGAGTTAGTTTTGTGGCTTAATCTTTCAGATTTAATTACAATATAAAAGGCTGGTAATAAATATCACAAATGAAAAAAAGAAGAGGCTGTTTCAGTTCAGAAGGAATGTGAGGTTGAAGGATAGGGTTACAGGGAAGTTGCTGGCAGATGAGCTAAGTAGAAGAGGTGTTATAGGTAAAGAGTACATGTGTTCAGCTCATTGACAGGGACATGCTGGGGTGCAGAGGCTGGGAAGAAACTCGCTGCACTCTTAAGATGAATTTTGTCCCCAAGGTCACTTCTTTCGACAGCATATGCCAGGAGCTGCAATTTCCAGGTGACTGTAGTCATATATGTGATTATGTGTAATAACATTAGAAGGAACATCCTGGCTTTGTTGAAGTCATAGGAAGTTTTGCCAGACTTTGGTGGGGGTCAAGACTTTACCCTCTAGAAGCTCCAAAGATAAATAGGGATCTGTCACCATACCAACACGGACAACTGTATAATTGTTTCAAAATATGTAACAGCCCCACTAGTTCTAATGGAACTGCATCAGTGATTAAAGCTCTCACAGGGAAATTCTTAATATGGCAGTAATTTCATGCACAAGAATTTTCTTACTGATTTCGAATGAGGGTTCAAACTCTAATTTAGCATTCTTTTTTGTATACTGATGAATTTGTTCTGAATATGTCTGGGCTTCATTTAAGCAGTACTCTCCAGCATGTCTTACACCACTACTATACATATAGCAATTTTCAGATTTTGATTTTGAGAACTGAATTTAACTCAGACCATGCTCAGCCATTAACTTCTTGCTTTCTCTCACTTGGGATCCAAAAGATAGCAGCATACATGCAATTTTACAATAATCCTAATGACTTTTGGAGAGAAAGATATGCTTACTACATGCACTACAATATAGATGTGCAATCCAATATATTTTTCCCTGGGGTGTGTGTAGGGGTGACTATCCTTTAAATAAGTTTATTTAAAACATAATAAAAGCGAAGAGAGTAATAGAACAAAGTGAAATGGGCCACAGTACTTCTTTCTACAAGCAGGCACAAGAGAGTAATTTTGATTTTAGATACTTTACTTTTAATACCAAGGACATCTTTTTAGCTGATGGAATGGATGTATTCAATGTATAGGTGTTTAGGCAACTGTTACTGATCAGGGGAATTAGTTGTTGTACTTCATCAGTTTTAGGTGGCTATGGGAGAGAAATCCCCCAAAGTCTGACCGTAGAAGATATACTAAAGTGTTTTAGAATTTTATTGCTTACACTAACTTTGTTGATGGGCTTATAACTTTTCCATAGATATTTTTAATATAGGCTTGAGGTTTTTTTCATACAGTAAACCAAAAATATTTCTTATTTAGATTACAAACCAAAATGCACACAACATATTAGACATTCTCAATTGCATTTAAAGTGTTTCAGGTATTTATGTCTTCTCTGTGTAAAATGCACTGTCTCAAACTGAACTGCACTAAATTCCCACAATGTCACTTTTTGAAGTTATTATTCTGGGAAATAGTATAATTTACAGTGATAGTGGATCTAAGTTTGCTGGATGATGATTCATGTATAAAGAGGGTCACGTGCTTAACTTTACAATTTACATAATGTTAGGTACACAACAAATGTCAAGATCCATAGGAGTCTCTCTTCAAACAAAAGATTCTTGAATATGTTAAAAACTGGAACACAAGACCCAATGACATTGTCCTATAAAATTTATTTTTAGGAAAAGGGTTATATTAAGAAAAAAGAATGGAATTATTTAAACCAGAGATTTTATGATTTTTCTCTGTGCTATTACTTATGTCTTCAACACACTTGTAATTTCAAAATGGCCAAACAGATTATCCAGTTTTCTAGAGTGTTTTGTTTCCCGAACTGGGATGTGGCTATGCCAAGTTTCAGTTTCAAAAAATTATTTTTATGTTTTTACCACTAACCAAGTTGTAAATTTCCCAGAAAGGAAAAAAAAAAGAAGTTTATAATGGAAATGTTGACACAACACTCAGAATAGTGTTGCATATGTGACACTCTGCTACAAATTGTGCTGTAATGATTTATATTGTTTCCAATAATTTAAAAGTGATTTTAAATCACAGCCAGGTCCTGCATAATACATAAACCTTGACGGATTCTCCAATGGGCATTAGGTCACTACACATTTCAGTTTCCCACTCTATGTTTAAAAGGCTGCATCTGGAAGTTAAAAGACTAAAACCTCAGTCAATGGTTATGGTATGATAGATACATGCTGGAATATTATTTTCACCCAGTAGCTTTCTGTAAGTAGGTCATACAATTTTACAGTGCTCTGAAACATTACCAAAGATTTTCCTTTTACAGTATCTCCAGCAATTGACTCTGAAAAAGTTGCACTAAACCTTAATGCTTATTATTTTATAACGGAAACTTTGTTCACTTGCCGGTTCTCATGCAGTACATCATCTAGGAAGGACCTTTGAAATTTATTGTACGAGGTAATTTTCCACCCACTGTAAAAGATTTTTTTAAAAAAAATTATATTTATATTTTTTTCTTTGGGACCAGATATTTTTAGAAAACTTTGCAGGCAGGCACCTAACACAACACATCACCCACAAGATGGGGAAAAGAGGATGTTGAGGAAAGACTTCTGAGATGGTCAAGTTTGGGAAGATGGTGGGATGTCTACTTGGTTCTTGCTTGAGTAGATGTTCAGGTAGGAGATTGCCTTTTTCTCCTTTGTGTGGTACCGTGTGGGATGTACCCCATGGTATTTTGTCATGCCTTGCTTGGGTGAAAACTGGTGTTTGGGTAAAAGTGGTGTTTGCTGGACGTAACTGAGAAAACCATCACATGTAGTACTAAAACTTTGACATGGTGAGTGGCCTTTGGCAACACAGCTCAAGACAGGGTGGAGAAAACGTTTAAATGAGTTTTAGGTCCATAGGTGTTATCACCTTGTTCTTTAAAACGCATTTCTCGTAACATCTTGTTCCATGTACAAACTCCATGGGAGGACAACATCTGTGACTTTGCTCACTGTGCTTCCATCCCTCGGACTAATTATGGTCGCCTCAAACACAGCCCTCTTTCCCCCGGACCGGGAGTGCTCGAGCCCTTTGGGAAGCACTGGCTCTCCAAAGCCTGCCTGTGGTGGTGCTCCCACCGGGACGTTTGAAATCGCCCCATGTTGGACGGGAAGCCCGGCGCGACCCCCCGAGAGCGGCCAAGGGCCCCCCGGGAGCGCCGGTGGCCCGCCCCCCTCCAGCCGCCTTCCCGCCCTGGGGACGCGCCGCCCCCCAAACTTTATCGCCTGGAATCCCCCTTTCTCTCACCCCCCCCCCCCGCTTTTTCTTTTTTTTTTTTTTTTTTTTTTTTTTTTTAGGGAAAAGGCTAGGGGGGAGCTCAATTTCCCACTTGCCAACAGCAGATAAAAAAGTGGGGAGGGACCTCTTCTGTCACAGCCTATGTAGATTAACCTTTCAATTAGCTGTTATCAGGTCCTGTGTCTTAGCACCAGTCCCCGCAATCTGCGTCCGCCCGCACCGGGGAGGCTGGAGGTCTGGGGTGGGTTTCTGTTTTAATTTCTAAATTAATGATAATTGCTCGCGTGGCTCCCTTCCCCCGCCGAGAGCTGAACGCGTGTGTCTGATCTGCCCGTCCACCTTTTAGTATTTTGGAGTGAGAAGAGGAGCCCCGCGGAGGAGGAGGAGGGGAGACAAGGTATTCTCTCTGTATTCATCTTCTTTTTTCCCCTCTCGCGGAAGGGCTTAGGGAAGGTAACTGGTGCAATCAATCCGCTGGCTGGGGATTCCCTCCACCCCCTCCCCGGCTCGTCTGGCTCTCCTGGCTGGGTTTCTTCAGTGTGTATGTGTTTGGGGAAGGGGGTGGGGGGAGGCTGTGTTGTTGTTGTGTTCCTGGCTCTGGTTGCAGCCAGGAGAGAGAGCGAGCGGGCGAGCGAGAGACAGAGCGGAGAGAGCGAGCGAGCGAGAGAGAGAGAGGAGCCGCGATCGCGTTTCAGGGGCAGCACATTCCGCAGGAACCGCTGCTGCAGAAACACACACGGGCAGAGAAAGGAGGTCATTGCAAGCAAAGGGGGGAACCTGCATCGGAGGTCAGATTCCCAGGAGTTTATGTGGGGGATAACAGGGAGCATGCGATGGGTTTTGTTTTGCACTGGGTGACAGGCTGCAATTTGCCATAATAACCCCCTTTCCCTCCCCTCTCCGAGCGCAGGGGGCTTGTCACTAGGCTGGGTACTTTTTTTCCTTTTGCACTGGAGGCTGATGCACGTGTTTGCAGACACTTGTGCTGGGTAAATGCATTGCAATGCTCTGCGTTTTGCAGGGGAGGGGGAGCAGCAGCAGCAGGAGGTGATGGCTGGGTTGGATGGGGTGGGGAGAGGGGGAATGGAGTGGCGGAGGGAAGCAGGGGATGGCTGAGGTTTTTGTGTTGCATGTTCCCACCCTGTCTTTCTGAGGCGGTAATTGTTCCTTCGCAGACGGGGTGACAGAGAAGTCCCTGTGCTTCGCATGGCGAAACTTGCAGGGACCTGCATGTGGCTGTAGAGCTGGGAGTCATTGTCGTCGTCCCCGTTCCCACCCCCCTCCCTTGGCGGTGTGGGGTGTGTGTGTGCGCGATAAGCGGCTGCCAGTGCCAGGCACCTTGGGAGGGTTATGCTGGGAGCACGCCGCTCCATCTCGCCCGCCCGGGCGAGGGGCAGGCTCTGAGGCACGCGCGTGACGCTCAATATTTAAGGCCGCTCATTAGTGTGTGTCGCGCGCCCGCCCGCCCTGCCGCGCTGGTTCAGGCCGCCGCCGGTGTCTCGCAGCGCTCGCCCTCCGAACAACTTTCGGCAGGGAGCGGGTGGGGCGGCGGCGGGGGGCAGGGCGGCGGGGCCGGGGAGCCCGGACGGACGGCAGAGGTGGCCAACGGGAGGCGGGATTGCGGGAGGTCCCGCCCCGCTGGCGGCGGGTGGACCAATGGCGAGCGCCCGAGGCCCGGCAGCGGGGCGGGGGGAGGGCGGGACGCGCGGGTGTGTGGCGGCGGCGGCGGCCAGTGGGAGCCACGGAGAGCCGGGGCCCCGCCCCTTGCCGCGGGTGGGCGGGGCTGGCCTGGAGGGAAGGGGCGCGCCGCCTGATTGACACCCGCGCTCGCCAATGGGAGAGGCGACTGGTTGCTGGGCGGGACGGGCCCGGTGTGGGCGGGTGATGATGGCAGCGCCCCGCGGCCAATGAGCGCGCAGGCGGCGTGCGCGGCGCGGGCCAATGGCGGCGGCGGCGGGCGGGGCGCGGGGTAGGTAAGTTTTAATGAGCCTCCATTGGGCTGTAATCAGTGTCATGTCGGATTCACGTTAAGTACAACAGGGCGAGACAAAATGGCGGCGTAGGTGCGCCGAGCGCGCGCGGCGGCGGCGGGGCGGGCGCGGCGGCGGCGGGCAGCGCAGAGCGGGGCGGGCGGCCCGGCGGCGGCAGCGGCCGAGGAGCCGGCAGCAGGGGGAGCCGCTGCGGCGCCCGGAGGAGGCTCCTCCCCCGCGGAGGTGAGTGGTACCGGGGGGGTCTCACCTGCCTCCCGCGGGGACACGCGGCCGCCGCCCCCCGCGGTTAGGTGCGGGTGTCCGCTCGTCCTCGTCTTCTGGCGGCCGCCCTGCCTGGCCGGCGGGGTCGCCGCGCCCCGGGGAACAGAGCCTGCGGGATGGGGGTCCCTGCCTTTGGGATGACAAATCCCGGATCGGGGCTGGGAGCGCTCGGGAGCCAGCCCCGGCTCGGCCCCTGTCACAGGCAACAATGCCTTGGCCCCGGGCTCCGGGCTTTGCACGTCTCCTTGACTGGGGTGTAAGTTGGGGAGGGGGATAGTCCAGCTGTGATGCCTCGTTTGGGGAGTGATGTTCTCACTGTGTGTTCTTTGCCTGGACCTCACCTCTAGCACTCTGGCACTTGGAAATAACCCGCTCTGCAAAGAGCAGATGGATACCCACTCCGTTGCTTAAAATCACTGTCCCAAGAAGAAGTGTTTCCAGTGAAACCCTCTTTCCAGGTGAACTGCTGGCACTGAATATGACCTTCCTGCGTTCCTCGATACCGTGTTGTAAAGTGCTCAGAACTTCAGTGGGAGAGGGTGGGAAGGTTGAATTTGGTGTCATGATGTGCTGATGCCGTTCCCTCCGGTGGCGCTTGCTGCTGTCATGTTGTGAGATGACAAACCAGATTGTGGGGTATCTCAGAGCACAAACACTTCCATCAGTTCGGTTCACATGTGCCATTCTTCTCTCCACACCCTCAAGTCTTAGGTGTAGTTTTGAAGTTACTGTGATGTGTCCACATCTGTCTCTTTAAAGCCTGTGCAAGTGTCATTGCCCTTCCTTATTATTTTTGGAAACTGTTGTGTAAAGAATAAAACAATAGTTGGCTTTATGATCTGAGTAATTTTAAGGGTGACATGTGTGCTGGGAGTCCTTGCCAGGATCTGCTTTCTTCCTGTCTTTTTGTAGGTGCATGTATTTTGCAATAGTGAAACAACTATCTTGCCTGTTTTGCATCATTAATTGAGATGGGGGTGGAATACAGAGTTGATTAGTTGCAGAATTCTAAGCAATGGCTTGGAGGAAAGGAGAATGGCAAAAATGGAATGCAATGGCAGTCTTCTCTTCTTCCTTCTCCTCTGCTGCAATCCTTACCTGACCCTGATGCTGCAGCAGAGAGCTGGCCCTGCTGCTGCTTCTCCTGAGTGTGTGCAGAGCAGGTAGGAGGGAGCAGAATGAAACTGTGCTTCACAGGTCACCCTCAGGTTGCACAAGTTGCTGTCATCTCCCCCTGCTGCATCCTCTTCCCCGGCCTTTTATTTCTTCTTTTTTTTTTTTTTTTTTAAATACCTGTGTTAAGCTCAGTTTTTAAAAGTCTAACTCTGTTTATGTTTAAGACAGTCAAAGCAGATTTTTTCATTCATTTTTCAACAAAATTACTTTAGATTGTATGTTATGATACCTGTGTAGTAACTTTGTTTTGTTTCTGGGAGAGAGAAGAGTAGCTTTTTTTGTTGCTGTTTTTCTGACTACACAGCTTGTTTTCGCAATCTGGATCACTTGGAAGTAATTCCAGGTACTAGTTCAGGCCAAAAAACCACCTTATTAGAGGATTATGGGATTACTGATGACACCTGAGATTGAAGTGTTCAGTCAGTGCATTCTTTAATTATAATCAGCTGTGCAATAGGTGTGTGCTTTATAAAGGACATATTTGCATTCATTCTAAATCCCAAGCTGCAATTTTGCAACGTCTTTGTATTTATCTGATAATTTATGACCTAGGTAAAGGGACAAGCCTTGACTAGAGATCCCTTTTCATATTTTAAAGGTAATGTGTTTTATTTCACCCTCTGAATGCTTATGTTCTTCAGCTCTTCGGTAGCAGATTTACTGTCAGACTTGGTCAGTAATATAGTACAGTCAGACTTTCTCAAATGCTTTTATTTTCGAAGGAAGATACCATAGAGTAAAAGCTGAAATATGACAAATTATGTAGGAAGAACTTAATGACTGTTGCCATGAAATTTGGAAGTTGTCCTGTGCATTTAACAGAATGGAAAATCTAATCTGTGATTGGATGGTGCTGTTGAGGCTTTGAGTAAAAGTTAGTCAGCTACAAGGGGAGGAAGATTAATAAATAGACATGAGTGCCTGATAGTAATTTATAACCACTTCTTTAAAATTAGTATTTCCTCAAAATCTATTTGGGTAATCATCACACTTTTTGTATTAAATGACATATGACCACTTTTTTGTGCTTTTGGTAAAATTACATTCTAAACTTAGTAACCTGAATGTAATTTTGAACTTCTGTGTGTCCTCTTATGTTGAATCTTGAACATTTGTTTCTAAAATGATTTGTTTTCTTTTTATCCAGTCACTTGGCATGTAAACATGTGTATTGCCAACCTTGGATTAATCTGTCTAAACTTGATTTTTGAAAGACCTTTTTAATGTATAGCTCCAGAATCACTCACCTGAATTATTTTGCTGGGAAAGATGTTAGTAAGAGGTTATTCTGAATTTTACATATGGTGGACCTTGTCATACCCGTTGTGGAGGTCAGGGTGCTGCACTTTAGGTACATATGCACTCCAAGTGGCAAAGTAACAGAGGCTCTAGATGGTGGCAAAACAATTAAAAACTTGGATTGGATGTGCTTTGCATGGTTTCCTGAGGCAGAATGAACTTAGATTCTGTTGCAAGGTGTGAATTTAAGATGTCTTGATTTTTTTTCTCCTGAAATATCCTGTTCTGTGTGTTGGAAACTCTGTGTTCCTGCTGATATACTCTACTAGTGTTGATTTAGTAGGCTCCACCATGCAGGAGGTTGTATTACACATAGGGAGTTTTAAGTAAATAAGTAAAAATTTAGTTCTGAATGTATATGGCTGTGAAATTCCTGTACCAAGCAGCAGACTTTATATGAAGATACAGATTTATGCTAACCTTTTGCCACAGTCACTGGCCAATAAAAATTCCTGTAACCCACACGTTACAGCATTTATACTGAAATGTTCCTCGGTTTCCAGGTGCTTGGAACAGACCCTGTACTGTATGTTCTGGAATTTAATGGAAGTGATGTGGTTGCTTGTATGAAATTTAATACAACAGTACTGCAGTAGATGTAAAAATGAGGCAAGTACGTCTGACTCAGCAAATGCACTGTTCAGAATTTAATTAAGTCGTGACTATCTTAATGAAGACTCATAGTAGAACAACCTAAGTAAATAACTGTACAGGTAGCTTTCTAGGAATCTGAGGTTTTATATGTAGCTACAGAGAACTTCCAAATCTATAGGCAGAGTGTATCAGATAGTCTAAATGTGAGTGAGCTTTGCTATATAGAGTTCTGCTGTGTTGTGTTACTGTATTTTCAGTGTCAGATATGTGAGAATTTGTAGGATTCATAATACCATGGAAACTCTTTTCTTCCCTGTATTTGTCTGCATTTTGTAGCTACAGTGTTATTTTGGAATTATCTGACAACAGTGAACATAAACAATTCTGTTAGGAAAAGAATGGCTTGTGGTAGCTGGAGTAAATTAAAATGTCTGTTTACAGAACAAGTTATTGTTTGATTACAAATACTTGAAATACGCAGAACTGTTATCAAATACAACTTACATGAGTACAGTCTGGAAGCAAGAAACAGGATCCAATCTATGTAGATCAATAGGGTTCAGTATATGAGCCAGTTAAACATTCAGGCCCTGCATTTGCATCAGGAATGTATCTTTTCAGTCTGGCAGTAAGTTGAATTTTCTAATTTATAAATATGAAAATGTTTAAGCTTCAATCAGATTCATAAAATGAATTGATTAATATTTTGACTATTTGGACAAAGAAGAATTTTATATTCACCAGTAACCAGCTGCTCTTTTGTTCCTAATCCTGTTTTATAGGTATAATAATGTGTGAAACACGATCCGGAGTTTGTATTTAAAGACATTTTTGAGGCAGTAGAGGGAGGAGAAGATATGGGACCAAAAGTGGGGTTTTTTTACTCATTGTCTTCGCAGTTGCAGAGAAATCTTTTTAACAGTTTGAAAATAATTTAGGTTGCTGCATCAATTTGGGTTTTTTCATGTTTATAATTTACTTAAGTTTTTGAACATGGTTGAAATGTGAGATGACTTGAATACATGAATAAAGATGAAGTCCAAGACTTGTGTACTTAAAGGTGATATTGTTATTTATAGGCTGCTTGCCATAGCTTTATAAGTGTAGTTGCAGATTAACTCATTGTAGATTTTGCTGTGAATCTTCTACTTTACAAGATAACCCATTTATTGAGAATGAAAATTTTCCCCTTCTGTTTTTTGTTTTCCTTTGATTCAAAGTAATTATACAATTTGGTTAATGTCTCCAAGTTCTCTCACATTTCATGACAGAAAAAAGTAATACCTCACATACATTTGTTTACTCATTAGGCAACTAGTGTCTTAGTTTAATTTGTGTGACTTTTTAAATTTTTTGGAGTTTTTTCTTATATTTTCCTACAGAATGAATAAACTCCTGATCAAGTTTTCTTTCAGGTTTCTTAAAGTTTTTGTAGCCACTGAATTTTCTACTGCAGTGATGTATTCCTTAATAAGTAAATAAAATTGTTGAACTGTGAGTCACCAAAACGTATTTCGTCAGTATGACCTCTTTATATATCTTCATGCTGACAGCTTATTTATGTGAAAATGCCTCCTGTTACTTTGCTTTCATTTCTGTTCCTAAGAGTTTGTATCAAAAATGCCTCTGTACTGCATGTCTTAAAATGAGAAGTACCTTTGTGATTCTTTTTGGGTTTTTAGGGTGCCTAAGTATCAATGAAGGATGTAATATTTGTAACTTGTTTCTCATATTTTGGTTTTGATTTTTGAGCTGTATAATTGACATGGCACGACACTTAGAGACAGCATAATGTCAGAAAAGGCAGTGGTTAATAATTCATCTTTCATTGGTTGAGGGTTTGTGTTTTTTGTTTGTTTGGGTTTTCTAGTGCTTGTATAATCCATGCAAAAATGATTTGTGGGCAATTTGATTTAGAGAATATTTTCAGATCCCTGGCTGAATGGAAATTGTCCAACAACTCAGTAGTAGGTTAAGTGTTGGGGTAATGGAGTTTTGGAAAGCTAAGTCCACTGAATGTTATGAGAAGTAGAAGGATTTCATGGTGACTTGTCCATTGTGGAGTGGGAATTGGAGACTTTTATGTAATCTCACAAAGATTTCTGCATAATGCAGCATCTACAGTATGAATGCAAGGTCTGAATGCATTCTGTTTCTTTTTAATACTTAACATTAACTATATTCTCTCCCTGCCTCTTGTTTTTTCTTTCTTAAAGGTTGCAACAAACTTTCTTGTAAGGACGTACCTGTACCATCACGGATGAATACTTTCTACCTTTCCATGACAGTAAAGTAACTGGAAGGTTCAGTCAGCAGGTATTTCCCTGCCTTTTCCAACTCCTCAGGGTGGATATTTTTGCGATGCCTCCAAGCAGAGTCTGCAATCCTTTCGTTTGTGTTTGAGGTGTGAACAGCCTCTGTAAGGTCTGCTAAAAGGATAAGGAGGAACCTCTATGGGTAACTCTTGGCTGGAAACAATTACTGGTCAACCATGGTAAAACTTGCCAACCCTCTTTATACGGAGTGGATTCTAGAAGCTATACAAAAAGTTAAAAAGCAAAAGCAAAGGCCTTCTGAAGAGAGAATATGTCATGCTGTTTGTGCTTCCCATGGATTAGATAAGAAGACTGTTTCGGAACAGCTGGAACTTAGTGTTCAAGATGGTTCTATTCTTAAAGTTACTAACAAAGGTCTTGCATCCTACAAGGACCCAGATAATCCTGGACGGTTTTCATGTGTTAAACCTGGCACTATTCCTAAATCTGTTAAGGGATCTAGAGGAGCTTGTAATGAGCTTCGTAATGTGGATTGGAATAAACTCTTGAGAAGAGCAATTGAAGGGCTTCAAGAGCCTAATGGCTCCTCCCTAAAAAACATAGAGAAGTATTTGAGAAGTCAAAATGACTTAGCAAGTATTTTCAACAATCCTGCCTTTCAGCAGAGGTTGCGCCTGGGGGCCAAACGTGCTGTGAACAATGGGAGGTTACTGAAGGATGGTCCTCAGTACAGAGTGAATTATGGCAGTTTGGAAAGCAAAGGAGCTCCAAAATACTCCAGCACCTTCCCAGCTTCTCTTCCACCTGTCAGCCTTCTACCCCATGAAAAAGACCAGGTAAGTCTGAAAAACGAGCTAATGCAGTAATGCAAAAATTACTCTTGTTATTCTTTGTTTATTTACCTAATGCAAAAATAGTATTTCTCCTTTTGCTTTATTTATCCATTTAAATGTATATAAGTGAGGATGCATGTCCAAGATCCATGCAGAATCAGTTCTGGTAAATGAAGTTGACTTAACTCCCTATGTCTTGTGGTTCTGCATTGGATAGTTTGCTCTGTGGATTTTTGATAGATGAACAGAGCAGCAGGGAAGAGTACAGCTGTATGCTCTGTTGTAGGTGTGAGATTGTTCTGTCTTTCCTGGCAGACTGGCGTAGCTGAAATCTGCAGTGTAATTTGACTGTGGCCTTTTACCTTCATTTTCTACCTGGATATACTGATTTTCTTGTGAATGTGAATCTGAAATGGGACTGGTAGGACTTGTGATGTTTAAGGCTGTTGGAATTATTATTTTTAAAGGTATTTGTATCATTAGCTTTAAAATTGTTAGCTTTAGAATTACAATTAATATGAACTGTAGTTAATTAAAATATTCTAGTAAGAGGAGTGAAGGTTTTTAGAGTGACGATTTAAGCTCAGCTGCAGGATTCTCCTCCTGTTTCAGTTTTGTTAGACTACCTACGTGGGTTTATTTTTGCTATTACTTGTGTCTTGTTTTAAAGTTAATTGTTTACAGAGTTTAAGCCCTGAGGGAGAAAGGGCTATCAATTAGTATTTTGTTTATGAAAGGATAATGTCAAAGACATGTCTGCAGGCATTCTTTGATCATTTCCTATTTTGTGTGGTGAAGTGTGTTTGGAATTTTCAATGTACTTCAGGGGAAAAAAAGTTACCTGTTGTAGTCCAGTTGGCTTACTTAAAATACCTGGAAGTTTGTGGTTTATTTTTCTCCACCTCCCCTTTTCCCCCCTTCTGAGTGGTCAAGTTTAATGGCAGTTGTTTTAGACATGAAATAATCCAGACAGCTTGTAGAGGTGCTATCAGTGTCTCCTAGAAACTGCATGATGGCTTTCACTTGTCTTTTTCCTTTGGCTGATTGTTAGATGCTGGAGGGTGCTGAGTATAAAGTGCTTGTGTTAGAATTATTGAGTGAGGTCTGTGAGAACAGTTGTTTATGGAACTGTCAGAGGTGACACTACCAAGGTCAGTTGTTGTGGCTTGATTTTTGTGAGCTTCCCTAAATAGATGTTAAATATCATTGCTTTTATATATGGATATCCATCTCTCCATTGGAATTCTTGGATATTTGAGGGATTCATGGGGCTTCATGCTCCATAATCAGAATGGAAATTCAGAAGTGCTGCATACTGTGCAATTACTGCTGTAGCCATAAATATTTAATTACTTGTAGTGGTAAAGCTGTATAAGTACTTTCAGAGTTTCTGCTGTAATTCTGACACTGTAATGGCATGAGAAATTTGAAGGCTGGAGTACTGAGCAACAAAAGCAACATGAATTCCATGGAAACAAAAATCTCCCTTGTTAGGCTACCTACTGGGACTGGCACCCATTGCAAGGAATGTTAGTTGGGTCACAGTGCTGAAAAAGTCATTACTGCCACATTAAAATACTGGTATAAGGATAAATCTGTCTTCTAGAAGTTAGCCAAACAAATCTGTTCTCTAGCAAGTGCTTTGGCAAGAAATAAGCTTTCATTTGGGTGCCTCAAAATTAGCAGTGTGACTTGCGTGTTTAAAAACTGTTCAACATACGTGTTTTTGCATGACAAAAATAGTTTTGATGTGAGGTTGGTGAATCAGTAGTTGCATATTAGTGTAGTGCACTGTTTAGTTGTACTAGTTGTGGCCCAGGTTACGGGGTAAATATATACAGACTTGTTGAAAATACATGATTTTTGCTGTTTGTCAATCTGCATAGCTTTAAATACTCTTAAGGGACAGTTTTGAAAGTAACTGTAAATAGATTGTCCCTGTTACTGGGATGTGACTCCATCTTCATTTGAAATTGATGTTAATTCTGGAATAAGAAAAATGACACTGTTAGGCTGTTTTTACTGGAAATATTTAAGTGACAATATGGGGCATGTCAAGATTATTTATTGAAATTTATACAATAAATGTATCCAACTGGCATCTCTTGGGAATGACTAGTTCTTGAAGAGGTTAAGTATTTTAAAGTTTTTGTCTCTTTCTCTAGCTAGTGCAAGTAACATATGATTCTTTTGTATGGCTAATTTTGTATGTTTGGGGTTTTTTTTGTTTTCAAGTATTAGAGGTGAAGTTCTAGTATCTCTTCTGTTGACTTTGCTTGAGGAGAAGGACAAATGGAAGGATGTGCAGAAGAAATCTGTTTTGATGACTGTGGAAGCTTGAGTAATTTTGATTGTTTTTCTTTCTTAATGCATAATTAGCATGTCATCGAGATGAGACAGTTAAAGGATTTGGTACACTGGAAGTGCATCAGAGGTCTCTCTTTGTCCATCTGATCACTCACACTCATAGTACCAAAGGCAGACTCTGAACCTTTCTTCCTGAGGGAAAGGTGATCAGAAGAGATATAATATGACCTGTGTGGGGGAGGGTGGTTGTGTTGCTTTGGGGCTTTTTGGTTTTGGGATTTTTATTTTTGTTTGTTTTCACCACCCACCCAAAGCATCAGAGTATGTAGTGCACTGAGAAGATAAATACTGTTGCTGTGCAGTGCCACTGAAGTTAGTTTTGCAGAGCTGGAGCCTTGACTCCGTGACAGGAGTGTTGAACGTTCTGCATTCTGTGGAGTACTTGGAACAGGGAGCTGGAAATACTAAATCTTTCTCTTAGTGGTGATGATATGGAGCTGCTTTTCTTGTCTCTGTATTAACTGGGTGATCCATTTCAGCTAGAATAGTCCTCTTGTTTCATTGTATATAGAAGTAGCTGCAGTTAGTTACAGCAATATAGCTTGATTTACCATGTTTCCTCCTGTTATCCACAGGCCTGGAAGAAAGCATTTGTGTAAAAATGGTATGTTTCCTTCAAGTGTTATTCTGACTCTCCTGGATTTGGGCAAAGGTATGTCAGCTCTGAGTTACAGCAAGAGGAAGCAAGCAGTGCAGCTGTTGAAATCTTTTTGCTCCATCCCTCTCCATTCCCTAGTATGTGTGGAGGTTGCTTTTCCACCTCTGTATGAAGAGATACAAGTACAAGGCTTATGGTAGGACAGGTTCTGTTGGAAGGCCAGTAGCTATCAGCAGGTATAGTGTCTAGGCTGTACATCATAAATGTAACGAGTAGTATAAAT
This sequence comes from Manacus vitellinus, assembly GCF_001715985.3. Taxonomy (NCBI): domain Eukaryota; kingdom Metazoa; phylum Chordata; class Aves; order Passeriformes; family Pipridae; genus Manacus; species Manacus vitellinus. The sequence continues at coordinate 2,997,551 of NW_021939122.1, read as the reverse complement.
TGTATTTCAAAAGGGCTTTCCAGTTATCCGAAGTATTCTGGTGGTTACATGGAGGTATTTTTTATTTCCTAAATCCCCCCCTGCCCTCAAAACCCCCCTCAAACAAAGAAACAAAAAACCCCAGAAAAGCACACAGACAAGAAAGCAGAATAAGAATTAATTTTGTTGTGTCAATTTGATCTCGTGCACTTCACTATATTGCGGTGCATAGCTAAACATTGTAACTGCTCTTATGTGCTCTTCCTTATGTTCAGAGTATCTTGCATAGATGTCTTCTCTCTCACTTCACACCTTTTCTCACCCAGCATTTTCTGAAAAGGGCTGTATCAGTATGTTAACCAGAAAATGCGGTGTAAAAACTCGTTACATAGTAGAGAAGGGTGTGAACAGGGAGGAAAATTGAGTGATACTTAGCTTTTCAATAAGCATTTGAAGATTAAAAAAAACTTCTGAAAATGCAGCAAAGTGGTATTTAAAAGTCATGGTTAATTTTAAAAAGGGTGTTTAATTTATCTGTAATGGCATCAGTTGTAGAAAGGCAGTTTTGCTTGTGTTTTCTGAGTGTGGGCTGTATTGCTTCCTGTTTTCCTTGTCACTTGGATAGCCACTAGGAAGGTTCTACAGTTTGGGAACCCCATGTAACCTACTAGATCTTAGGAATTAGCCATCTTCTGAGCACACATGCCATGTGACTGTAAACTCAAAGACACAGATGTTTGTAGGCTGTAGGCAGCACTTTATTTGCTTATGTTTAAACATAATCTAGAAGGATAAATCCAACTTTAAAAGGTGAAGAGGCAGTGGCCATTGTAACATTTTCAGAGGGCTTTAGGAATGTGTAGTGTACCTCAGTAGTTATGTCTCTGTGTTCAGAATAATTAGTACTTAGAAAATAGCAGTTCAAATGGAGATGGCTTGATCTTGGTTCTCTTGAACACTCTCTTGAACAGCTCAGCAACTGTGGTTTCCATCTGATTCTTGGCATGAAAATTTTTATTAATCCCTCTTTCACTTTCAGTTTGTCTTTCTAAGCTGACTTTCATGCAAACCCGAACTTGTTTTATTAATTTTTTTATACCCTGAACTCCTATCTAATTTTGTTTTCACTGGCCTACGTACATTTAGCTTTTCAAAGTGTAACTTGGCATGGGTTGAATTTCAGTTTTCTGGTATGTAGCTTGTGCCAGTGCAGACACTGGGTGTTCCTCCTTCTGTCTTTCAGGCAAAGGGCCAATCTATAGCGAATTGCTTTTTTGGCATCCAGGCTCCTCCTTGCTCAGTTTTTCAGCTTCCTGCCTTCCTGTGGGTAGGCAGCAAGACACTGTTGGTTGAGACTTCTAGTTGCCTCTGTCCTCTAGACTTTCCTAGAAAAGGGAGGCAGAAAGGATTTGCTGCTCAATGTATCTTGCAGACTTAGGCGTAAGGGGGTATTTTTAATGCTGAACTTTGGGAGCTGGCTCTACATGGTGTCTGAGCACCAGAATACAGTGATGGGGAAGTTTCTGCAAGAGAAACTCAGACACAACCTGAGTTTCTCTCCTCAAAACATCTTCATGATGCCAAAAAACTGACGAATGTTAGCGTTACTTGACAAACAGTAAGTCTAATATTTGTGCTTCTTATTATCTCAATAAAAGATACTTTTATTTCTTGGAATGGTGGCCTGCACCTTTCTGTGTATAGCTCTTGTCCTAGAAGTTCTGGGATGATTGCTAGACTCTGCTGCTCTCAGGGATTTTTTTTTGCTATCCCTGTAGCTTCTGAAATGCTAAAGGTACCAACTCCATGCACAAACCAGGTGAACACTTGGAAATGGATCTTGTTAACACCTGAGATACTGGAGCTTACCAGAAATTGAATAATGACTTACCCCATCTTTTGGGCACTTAAAATTAAAAGGGAAAAGTCTTGTCATCCCATATTGTGAAGAAACAGCTCATGCCACTCTATAGGTGGATATATCTGGCTCTGGAGGTTTTTATGTGTTGTACAATTCAGCCCATTTGGATCAAGCCAAGAAGCATGCTTGTGAAAGTTTTCTTGAATTGTATGGTGTGAAGTAAGTTAAATACTGCTGTTTCCTGAGTTAGATTGGTCTACTCTTTCATAAGGCAGGGCAGAGGTTAGTTTTCAATGTCTGATGTGAGTTAGTTTCTGCAAACAGGTCATCTGTTTGCAGTATCCTGTAGAACCATGAGAGAAGACCCTACTGATTCTTTTTTTCCCCAGAGCTGGATATTCTGAACATAGTTTTGCATGGTGTGCATGGTTCTTGTTTACTGCAAGGAGTGATTCCAAACCTTATACTGCAAACTGTTTAATTGTAAGGCTTGCTAAAATTTGATTCTTTTGGTAGTTTCCATTAAAAATTAATTGGTGTGATGTTCTGCAGTAAATCCTGTATTGAAACTGTCCACAGTGAGTTAAAGAAATCCTGTGTAGATCCAGCACTTTTATTCATCTATGCTATTGTCTGTGAAATCTTCTGTCTTAACTGGGAGTGACATTTGATCCCTAAACTGCAGTTAGAGGTTTTACTCTTTGCATTTTTCCTCCCAGTCTAATTTCAAGTCATAGGACTTTATGGAAGGAGTTGCTGTTGTGCAGTGGAACATCAGTATTAGGGCTCAGATGGTGGCTGTAGAATTTTGAGCGTGATGCACATCAAATCAGGCATCACTTAGTTCAGAGATCCACTGCTGTCCTTTGTGGTTACCTGATAAGAGACAAATCAACTTTTAAACTAATGTGACTTCCTTCAGTTGCAAAATCACTTGTGTGTGTTTGTGGTTGTTTTTCCCGATCTACTCATCGAGGAAAATTATTACTGGTGTCCCACAGATTTTTCTGTGGCTTTTTTTTCTTCTCTGTTCTTTGTGAAGAGGTCAAAGTTTTGAATTTGCAGGCACGGACAGCCTTCTTGTAAAGAATGCTGTGACCTTTAACAGGGATATCTGTGTAGGCAACTCCAGGGCTGCTGCACTTAGTTCTAGGTTTGTGTGGATTACTGGGACTTCAGTTTGTGCTGTAGATAAGATATTACATAAGGAAAAGTTTCTTGGGGTGAGGGAAACTGTAGACTTGTAAATTGTTTACTCCTGTGTTTTGTCTCTGCAATACTATCTACATGTGTGCAGCAATTTTTTCATTCTCAAGTATTTTGAGTTTAGCAGGACAGTCCCATTTATCTCCCGTTGTGGTTGGGGTGGTAGTCCAGCAGTTGCCAACTAATGCAGTACTAGGTAGTGTAGGCTTCAGACTTCTGGTTTTAATTGCAACAGGACTCGGGCACAGGAGAAAAGCTGTATATGATCTCAGCAGAGGTGTCTGGGAGGCATAGCTGATGTTCCTTCATCTAGGAAAAATCCTTAGCTTAAGCTGTGATAAGTTTGCCACACATTTTTCACATGCTCTCCAGGAGTTAATTTCATTACTGGTGGCATTTTGAAGTTGGCTTCAACTTCACATCTGTTTTTTCCAAAATGGTGCAGATGACTGACTGTAGTTTTAAGAAATAATTTTTATGTCATGTCCGTGTATCCGTGGCAACACTAACTAGCAGTGTTTACATTTGGCTCAATAAAAGACAAATGTCAGTGGCACCCGTGTTTCAGGCATTGAGTACAGGCAGTTCTCAACTAACAAATATGTAAAATCATGGAATTGTTTAGGGTGGAAAAGACCTCTAAGATCATGGAGTCCAACTGTTAACCTAGTGCTGCCATGTTCACCATTAAACCATGTTCCCTAATGCCACATCCACACGTTTTGTGAACGCTTCCAGAAATGGTGATTCTAACACTTCCCTGGGCAGCAGGGAAGGGAGTATAGTGGAAATTGTCATAGATGTGTGGGACTGTTGTGTTAAAGCACCTCTGCCAGCACTATATGTTGAGTGATCGTAGTGATGGAGTCTACTATTTCTCAGGTGGCAAAAAAAAAATGCCACAGGTTGCATCAAGGGAAGTTGCAGATAGATGAAGGAAAAAATCCTTTAAAATGAGGATGGAGAGACATGGAACAGGAACTTGGTAGTGCCTGTGGAATCTCCATTCTCAGAGGTGGTCATAGCTTGACTAGGCAAGGCCCTGGAACACTTGAGTCTGGTCTTGTTGAATGGTATGTTGGGTACATGCTCCAGAGTTCTCTCCCAGCCCAGAGTATTCTATTTTAACTTGGGATTGAAAAGTTTTTTGCTGCTTCAAACTGTTGGCTAATAAAACAGAAAGTATAGTTTCTTAATGCAAGACTATGATGGTGATTTGCAGACAGCTGCATCAAACAGCCAAAGTGTAAGCTAAAGATGTTTTAAGAAAGGTGGAAACTTCACCTGGGAAAAACATTGCTGGAGAATTCAGTGTGTTTATTCTGGTGGTTTGTTTTGCTGTGAGTTTTTGATTTTGTTGTGGTTTTTGTTTTGGTTTTTGAGTTTCTGTTTTGTTTGGTGTTGTTGTTTGTTTAGGTCGTGGGGGGGGGGGTTTGTTGTTGTTAAAGTTTGTTTCATAGATGCATTTGGTGTGTGTTGCTTTAAGAAAAGTGAACATCCTGAACTGCTTTTTTGAGACTCCCTGAAATCAGAAAAAATAAGAACTTTTAGCTTTATATATCAGACTCAGAAGGCTGGGTCTAAAGCCTGCTAGGGTTTATTTAAGTTCCACCATTATGATGTGTGGATACCTTATGTGGTGCTGCTTGGAGAACTGTTGTCCTTTATATTGATCTGTAAAAATGTGAGTAATGCCTAACTTGCAAGTACTGTGGAATTCTCTAAAATGCTTAGGATTAGTGGATAATGAGCAGTAGTCAGCAAAGATGTTATACAAAAGTACAGTTAAAGGGTGATGAAAAAGTCAGTGTTTGAGCCTGAAAAGATTCTTAAGACCACAGTAATCTCTGTTTTAATTACTGAATTTAATAGTAGCTAGTTAAGTTCTGTGCTTTTGAAGGCTGCTATCCCTCCTTTCTGTTCCAGATTTAAAAGATACTCATCTTTGATTTCCTACTTAATTTTTCTGTTTTGACCTCTGAACACTACTATACCTGCTGTAGGAGTCAATCTAAACAAGAATATATTACTGACAGAGGAAGAGAACAGTGCATTGATTCCTGCAAATAAGTATTTGGTTATCAGTCAGTTTATAAATATAAACATGGAGGTTATTGTAATAAACAATGGGGTTATATATAAACATGGTATTTTCTGATCTGAATATTTTTGTTCTGCCTTGAACTGTCCAGCTCTCTTCCCTTTCGTCTTTATCCAGGTGTGAAAACTGAATGTCACTCAAAACTTGTTAATGCTATTTTACAAATATTAATCCTCTTTAGTATTGGAAAATTGTATAGTAAAAACAACGTCTAGTTATTATTACGTATTTGGCATGGATTCTGCTGATCTAGCACAGTAGCATTTCAGATTTATACATGTTTACTGAAGGTCTAAAAACTACAGATAAACCGGTCAAGAAATGACTAGAGAAAACCATTCACAGGGTAGGTTCTCACATTAGCAGCATGTTCCAAGTGCATATAAAATGGTCAGTTACTGTGCTTGAATGTGTGTATGTTTAACTACCTGAAAAAGTACTGGAGCTCACCCTCTCTTAGAAACCAGTGACTTGTTCAATGACTAATTCATAGAATTTCTCTTGCTGGATCACTTGACATGCTTGTCTGCTGTTGCTGGAGGAAGGAAATTGTTGGTACTTACGTCCAATAATTTCTGGGCTTTGCTACTTGGAGTTCATGTGACGATGGGCAGTTGTTTTCACTTTGTGAATTTGTGCACTGTATTTAAAAACCAGTGAGAAGCTGCTCGTCTTGCAGGCCTGTTTTTGGCTTTTCAGTAGAGGGTTGCAGAAGTCTTTTCTGATCCGAACATGAGATGGATGCTAGGAGTCTTTTATTTGGAATAATAAACCACTGGAGGAATCTTCCTCTGTGTTCCAAACTTCCTGTAGTGCTCTGAATTCAAAATGATACCTCAATTCTGCATGTGAATTTAAGGAAATAAACGTGGCTTCTATTCAGCCCAGGATTGACAGATTTTGTTTTATGTCTTCTAGAAGATACTAGTGATGAAGGGGCATGTATTGGAATTTTTTTTTTGGTACCTCTCTTTACCATTGACATCTCTGCCTTCTTAAGTAACATTTCCAACATGTTTATTGAGCACCTTCAGCCTGTTATGGAAAAGGTAATGATAATTTTCAGGGTTAGACTAGAAGTAAAACTGACTTATCTGTTCTTATGTTAATAAACCTGCTGGAATTGACTTAATTTGAGAAAACTATTCTGGCAGCTGGAACCTCTATTCTGCCAAAAAAAGCTGGATGTTCAGACCTTGTGGTATGAACATGTCATATAATTTTCTGTATGTAATTTTAAACAAAACTGCCCATAATCTGCTAACATTAGCCAGAATATGAGGGATTTCTATTGTTTCTTTCTCAGTATTGTCTTTGGATGTATTTTGAAGAGACCTCTGAACAACTTGAGTTCTAGAGAAGAACGTCTAATATAGCTGGGGACAAGCTTTTTCCATTTCCTGATCTCTGTCTGGTGGTAAAATTTTAATTTACATGATGTTTTGCTAAAACAAGAGAATTTCTAATTTTATTATAGCTTTTATATGGAATTTACTTGTAAAGATTAATGCCTTAAAATTTTCTATTTGCTTCTGTGTAGCAGGGGAGGGAATCATAATATGAATAGTTTTAGTAGCTAAGTAGTTTTAACTTTGAATCCCTTATTTTGCTTTTCCCATCAAAAATACTTACCTTAGTGTTTAGAAGACTTGTGTCTTAGCTTTCAGTTTCTGACAGTGGCCTTAATAGGAAATTGTTTCCTCTCCTCACTACACATGCATTTTTACTTCCCGGTTACTGATATCACTGTGAGGCCAGCAGCTTTAAATAAAGTTAGCTTTTGTCTTTTATGTGCATAGCCATAATGACTCCCATTGTTGTTGCTTTCTTAAGCGATGACAACTTGACTTTTTTTTTTTTTTCATTCAAAGTATATATTTAATAGATTTTACCAATTAGAGAAGACATCTGTTTGGAGATCAGTAGCAATCAAAATCACTTATGAAGAAATTGTTGGCTCGTGATGCATCTAAAATATTTCTGGAAGTTCAGCTTCTTTTAGCTGTTGCTAAGAGATAGATTTTCATTGACATGAGTGATGTAAGGACATGTCAGCATGCTACCAGTTGTTTTATAGGCAGTTTAGCCCTGCCGCCTTGCAGATGGTTGGAAAACCCTCGGTAGTGGGTAAATGTGTGCTGATTATCTCATTGAATTAAGGTAACCCTTTGTCACTCAGTGAATTCTGCAGACCAGGCACTGAGCAGCTGCTCTACTGTTGAATTCTGGATTTGGTGAATACAAGGACTGTGCTAAAGGGTGTTTAGTCCTGTTCCAGGTACTGAGCATTGGACCACTGTAAGAATTTTTTTATTTAATACTACCTTTGCTGTGTTAATAATCAGAACAATCTGGTAAGACAGTATCTTCAACATTTTAACAAAACTGTGTTTTTCAACTTCATTGTCACCACATGTTCATTGATACTTTCAAATTTTGAATACTTTCAAATTTTGAAAGCTCTGCCTTTCTATAAGTGGTGCCAAGGGGAATAACTCTTGTTTCTGCCTGATAAGGCTTGCCTGAAATGCATTTTAATTAATCTGAATGATTATCAAGTTCATAAACACATTTATTTTTGATTACATTTATGAATGTGCACCTAATCTATGGGAGTATATTTAAAGGTCATAGTTCACTGTCATGTTAAAGCTTCTGTTTAAACTTGTTTCTCCATCCTTTAGAAAACAAATTATTAGGCAGTATTTTATTAAAGACTGTTTTCAAGATTTGAAGTATTTAGTTTCTAGAATGATTTTTGAAAGGAATTGGGGAAGGAATTAGAGAATTCCCCAGACGGTGCTTGAAATACTTGAATTGCAGAAAGTGAAAATACTGCAGGACAGTTAGTGTTTATAGACTTTCAAAAAACAGTTAAGGTCTTCAAATGAGTGTAGTTTTGTCCAAGAAAATTTTGTTTTGTAAGCACCTGAAAGGTGAGTTGTTCTGAGAATAATTCAGTTGCTTCAGAAATACAATGGATAAAATATAAAGGGAATAAGGTGTTGTTATAGCAGCTATGTATAAAGGTGTATGCTTGTATACCATGTGTATAGAAGGGAGTAATATACACTCTTTGGTAACATCATAATGGATTGTAGACTTAACATATCTTATAGAGAATTGCTTTCTCAAGGCATTATGGTCCTTCAAGGAGATTTAAAAACAGATTAGAAGTAACTGTGTTTGGTATTACAGTACCTCTTTTTTCCAAGGTAAGAGTAAAAAAGAAAAGAAATAAAGGTCTATGTGTAAGGGTCACAGTCTAATGTATGTTATAGAAAAATGTTTGAGATCCAGTTTAGGTTCATCTTCCCTGCTCTAGTTCAGTGAAACTTTGACTTCATTCTTGCAACTGTGGGGGATTAATTTTTTTTTCCAAATATATAGTGTTTTAATGGATTCTTATGCTTCCTCTCAACCAACATCACATACTGATTAGGCTTCTGCCAGTAAACAGTTGCCCATCTTCCATGCTGTTTCTATTGAAACTATATTGTTCAAAAACTAGAAAGTCTAGTTTGACTGTAGTGAAAAAGCTGACTAAAAATCAATATTTGGACTATAGAATTTAGAAATGAATCTATGTTGAATGAATTTTATTTGTTACAGAAAGCTACAGTTTTACACGATGGGATATGATATTCTCAAGAAATCTTTGCAGGAAGCCCAGGAGCTGAAGTGGTATTTCTGCAGCAGAGAAAACACAGTGAAATGATAGACCTTTGAAATAATGAAAAAAAAAAAGGAAATTACTTAATTTGCTTAATTTGTTTCTTTATCCCCAGTATATTTTTTCCCTAATAATCAAATTGATTTCCATTTCTGAATAGTGTTAAAACACTTAGCAGAATACATTCCATCATAAATGTTTGAAATAGCTGCTCAGACTGAAGAAATCACTCTGTTCTTGTATGTAATGGAATTGTTAATGCATTTTTTCCCCCCCTCACCTTCTGGTTTACTGAAATGCTGACTTCTAACTCCAGTGTATTTCCAATAATTCCTCTCTATTTCTGTTGAGTATCTAACAGCTTTCTTTTGTGACCTGGTTCATGCTTTGAAAGTTAATTGTATAAAAATCTGAGATATCACCATAGATAAATATCTTTAGAAAATGGTCATCTTAGCACCTGTGAGATTTCCCCATGTTAAAACTAACTATTGCAGAATAGTATATATGAAAATTAAGTCTTTCATCTCTTAGCAACCTTTCCTAGGTTATACTGGGTGACTAAGGTAAAGTGATATTAATGCTTTCTTCAGGCAAATCAGACCAAAGTAATGGCTCCTGCAGTGTTGTCTGTCAGTTGAGGGCCTGTGGTCTCACTGGAGATAAGGATGAAGGTAAGGCAGCCTGTGTGTACAGCTTCCAGTGTCACAGTTGAAATGACAGCTTATGACACAGCCTTAGTTCCAGCACTACTGTTTCCTGGTGCTGTTACAGTCTGGCCCAAAATGGCACAGATAAGCACTGTGCATACTTGTTACAACTTGGAGAGTTTCAGTTGCATGATCTACCAGTCCTGTTTTTAAGTCCTGTGATAGAGTGCTTGCTTTTGGGTAGCTTTTTAATAAAATAAAATATTGCAAAATGCCACAGCTGGAGAAAAAAAACCCTGACTTCATAATACTGAATGTAAACAGTTTCCTTAGAAGGGGTTTCACTAGGAGGAGGTACTACAGGGAATATTGTATATTGCCTTATTATATCACTCCTCATTCAAAATGAGCTGTTAGACTATAAAGCCAGTAAGAGACTAATGAAATTCTTATTTGGGGCTGATTAGCAAAGGTACAGTGACAAGTGTTTTGATACAAGCAAAACAGCAGTAGGGAAGCATGATTTAGAACTGCATTTCAAACTAAGACAGCAGCTCTTGCTTGTAAAGAGCTTTGTGAAGGTGCATTTCTTCTCCTGTAGTAGGTTGATATGTTGACTTCTGTATAGAAGTGAAAATACCAGTTTTCCTAAGTTTTTAAAATAGTTCTACAAGACAGTAATATTTACATTTTATTTGCAGTTTTAATTTATTTGTATTCACAAACCAGTAAAAAATTAGTCTACAAAAATATCGTTACTAGTAGATCTTTTAAATTCCATCACAGGTCTATTTGATACAGATTATACTTGCCATAAGCACTTACTCTCTTTGTGGCTATTACCAAGGAACAGAGGATTAGTATTTATGCTCACTGCTTGGTTTTTTGTTTTTTTAGATGTGGGTGTCCATGTACTTTTTTCAGGCTTGTTCAAGAGTAGCGTAATCTAGAAAAAATAACCCACTTAATGAAAATAATAGCAAAACACAGAGGTTTGGTTTTTTTTTTAAATATATTTTATGCTGACATGGCAGAAGTGAGTTGAAGGTATTTTTTGAGAATGGTGTTGGTTGTTTAGTCTCATTAGTGTATAGCTTGAGTGAAAAGCTATAGTAAATACTTTATTAGCAGCTTCCATGAAGGGTACTGACAAGTATTCTATCAAAGTGAGAGTCAGGAGCATATAATCTATATACAACCAGTTCATATGACATATAATTTAGCTACATTCTCTGTAGCTGGTAATACAAAATTACCAGTTTGTATTGAGACTTTATACTTCTGAGGTGATATCAGTATCAGTGGAAACAATATACTGTGATTTTTTTTTTTTTGTTACTTTTGCAGTTGCTTCGAATGCTTCTCCAGTGTTAATTAGGATGTCATTAATACAAATACCACAAGTGATAGAAGAGGCCCAACTATTGTGTCAAGATGGACAGATTTCTTTCTTCTCAATTTGTGACTGCTTAAGGAACTTGAAGCCGAACAGTATTTATTTCTTTGTACAGCTGTTGCTGACTTTTCCCATGAGGGAACCTTTGCTGATAAGATCTTAATATAGCTTTTGTGGTTTGACTGCTCATGATTAGGGGAAGGAAAAAGCCAACACTGATTTGAGTTTACCATTGTGGTATAGAACACAGTACAGCTCATGCTGTTTCCTGTCATGTCATAATCTTTATTAGGTTCTTTTGCAGAGTTCAATATTTTAATATTTAGCCCACAATAATTCGGGAAATTGGGAAGCATACATAGGAAGTGTTAGACTGCTCAGCTGCTGAAGGAGGAAACAGTGCTCTCTTTTTCACCTGTTTCACTGGCATTAGCTTTTTCCACCCACCTACATGCGCTCCATCATCAGTTCACACAGGTTAAAAAAATAGCTGGTTTGAGGCTCTGACTACATGTGTGTATGTCTTGAGTGAAGTGGAATTGACTAAAAAAAATACAGGGATAATGTGCTTTTTAAGTTTCCAAAGTTTTGGGAAGGGACTGATGAGTGCTGTCCAGTGGTATTTTGTGCTGCAGGATCTGCAGTGGTAGTAGCACAGGTGAGGCTTTAGAATAGGTCTAGCTAATGTGTCAGCTCAAGAGCTCAAGCTTTTGTAGCTGGATTAAAATGATCTTTCTTTGATCGTAGGTTGTAACACTGGATTAAATTCTGCCCAAGTTAAATAGATAATCCATTAGAGTAGAATCAGAAGACCGAGTGGATTCAGTGAAGACAGTTTTTTAGAGCTTAATTTAATGCTTAATTATTCTGACTCAGGAGAAGATTCTGTCTTGAGAGATATCATGGGGATGCTCTATTTGAGGGTGGAAAGGTTCTTACCTAGATTACAGGAAAGAGCTCTTCTGCAAACAAATAAAAAAAGATGGAGTTATGTTAATAGCACGTTTCTTGGAATTGAGTAGCCTGATTCATGCTGCATAAGCATTTCTTTAGTACTGTAGTTTTTTTCTGTTTAATGTGCCTGATGTAAGAAGATCCTAACTCTCCTTCAGGATATAACAAGTCAAAAAGTAACCTTTCCTAATACAGGACCATGCTATCCTCAACTTTAGTTACCAATATACATTAGTTAAGATCATATACACTTAGCTTAGAATTCATTTTGTGGTCACTGATTACAGGACTCTGAAGACTAGCCTCACTAGCTGTCTGATCCGTGTCTAAAGAATACATTTTTCTTAAGGTTGTTTTGTTTGAATTTTTGTCTTGAACACAAGTATTCAAATATTTTTAATGGAGTGCTCTGAACTCCCCATTTTGTTACTAACATTGCACCACAAAGGTCAGTTTGTTCCTCCTAAGTCAGAGCATACTGAAATTGTAGTGCCATGTAATTAAAGTACTTCTTTTGCTGTAAGGCTTTGCTGCGGGTTTGCTTTTGTGTTTGTAGCAGATTAACACAAATGTGTCATAACTGATACACTGGAATGATTTATGTTAAGTGATAAAATATTGGGCTGGAAGGAAAGGATGATGAGCTCATTTATACTGCTGTGCTATTGCATCTTGTGGCCATCCTCTAGAATTTGGATGAGGTATCTGCCTTGATTTTTGAAGTCTTCCTGAATTTGGTCAGTACAGATTTTCATGTGCAAGATCCATAGTGACCATAAGTATTTGCATTCTTCTGTGGGTTGAAAACCTGCATTATCTTTAATGGTGTAAAACAGGAATGCCAGATCAAGACTTAAATGCGGAGCACAAGTTTTGAGGTGGCATCTTCTCTCCTTCCCTCTTTTCCCTTAGCCCATGGCTCATATAGCTTCATTTGAATGATGCTTCAGACAGTGCAATCACACCAGCAGATGCTTGAGACAGCTTTTCAACTGCCATCAGTACTGGTGGGCATCTATGTGTGACAGCTTCTGGAGATGTTTGGCTAGTGTGTTATCCTTGATAAAATACATTCTCTCTGGAGGAAAATGTCCTCAGTGCTAGCAGGTTTTTCTATCCTGGCTGTTGGGATTGACAAGTGACACATGTTAAAAGGGCAACAACTTTTGGCAAAAGGCAGAATCTTTTGTCTCCTAACCAGAAGCAGCTTTGTTGCTTTTTGTTGTGTTTTGGGGTTGGTTTTTTTGTTTTTGTTGTTGTTCCTAGTAATACGAAGAAAAATATTTGAAATTGTCTGAAATTCCAAGCCTTCGTGAATATACCTGATGTGAAAATGGTGTTAACACAACCTTAAGTCCACAGCAAAAAGCTGTATTATGCAGTGAACGGGTGATGTTCATTAAATTCCAAGCCGAGTATGGGAAAAGAAACCCCAAAATGTAAAAGGAGTGTAATTTACTTTTATGCTATAGAATAAAGGGTAGAAGTGAAGGGGTAAAAAATACTACCTTCCTATGAAAGTTGTCTTCAGTGTGTATGCACAGCAGTATACAAACTGTTGGATTTCCAAAAGCATGTTTTTCTCTTTGCTTTTTTACTTTGTAGGGATAAATGCCACTGCACAGTACAGTTGCAGGCTGTTGAGTCCTGTCTCTTCTGTATTCTCTTTTGATTAATGAATCATCAGATTTATTAGTGGTCATTGAGACTATTCTTGATATGTGTTGAGGGCCAATAAGAAAGGGCTTCTTGACTTTAAGACTTTCAGGCATTTTATGCTAAACAAGATACAGGTGTTTTCCCAGATCTTAATGTTCTTGGATATAGATTTTTCAGAAACAGATGAAAACATCTCAGCATTTCTCATGACTATTTGAAATTAAGTACTTACTGAATCGTCTGTTGTCTTCCATGCCTACACTGCAGGGGACTGCCATTTCAAGCTGTTTGGGTAGAAGAAATTCTAAGAACGCGCATTTCAGGTTTTCCCAGAAGTATTTAGGAGGATCTAGCATGTTGGTCACAGAGATTTGAGTCAGCCAGGACACTTCCTGCTCTCCATTGGTCCAGGATGGTATCTGGCATGGCTGGACTTCCAGAACCTCTATCTGCATGTCTCATTCACAGCTGTAATCAAAAGTAAATGTAGTCATTTCTAGTACTAGAGGTAAATGAATCTTCAACTGCCTTTCAGTCTCTAAGTAATGAGTCTAATCTATTGCAATAAAAGCTCTACCAGTCAATGAGTGTGGTACTTTAAGTAATTCTGTGGTCTAAATCTAATTACTGTACAGTGCTTTTTAAATCAAACTTTTACTGTCTGCAGGGCAAAGCATCTTAAGCCTTGTCAAACTTAAACTGTACATTGTGTGGAATTTTTTTAGGAGTGATAACTATGATCCTGTCATGTGCAATATGTTCTGTATTTACAAGAGAAGAATTGCAGCTGTTGAAGTTGGTCAATTATATAGGAAATAATGGGATCAACTGTACTGGGATGCCAGAAAATAATTGAGTGTGTAAATGAGAGCCAGACTCAGTAGTCTGTGACATCATACAGTGAAGGCAAGGTTTTAATGATAAACTAGGTACTAATTATGAAGCTTTTTCTGTGCTACAAATTAGCTAATTTATAGACTGCCAGCACCTGAAGAAGGAAGTCTCTTAGGGCCAGAGGCTTGTGTATTATAACATATTTATTGGTTTGATAACAACTGTATTGCATTATCTGTCCAATTTAACCAGGAAGTATTTTTCTTATCATTTAACTGTAAATCTCAAGAGAAGAAAACTGTAGAATGTGATTTTACATCCTAATGCCACTTAGCAGTAGCAATCAGGAATTGATGCAAATAAGTTTTAAACAGCTGCCAGGGAAGAGAATTTTCTTTCCTTCTCAGAAGTGATTTTTATATGCCTTGAGGTACTCTGCTTTTAACGTATTCATACACAAATATATGTGTACAAAATGTTCTATTTGCACCACCCTTATTTATACAGGGATTTACCAACCTTATTGTCTTGTGAAGACTGACAGACTTTGATTTTAAAAACAGAAAAATGAGGTGCAAGTTTGAGTGAGGATGGAAGGGAAAAACAGAAGGCTGCAGAGAATGAAAGAAAAGTGAATGAAGAAAATACTATCTTCTTTAAACTTTGTAATGGTAATGTTTGTTACTGAGAGCAGCTTCCTTTCTGCAAGCACTGTCAGCCATTTAGCAGTGTTGAGGTTTTTTCACTTATTTTTTCAAGTTAGTTGAGTAACTTGATGATAGCTGCAGCCAGCTGCAGATACTTGGGCCAGAAGATGCAGGGTTGCTGTAAAAAATGTTGTGGCACCATGTCCAGCTGCAGTTGTTACTGATATGCGGCCTCACCTCAAGTCCTGTGAGCAGTTTTGGACACCACAGTGTAAGAAAGATATTAAGCCATTAGAGAGTGTCCAAAGGAGGGCAATGAAGATGGTGAAGGGCCTGGAGGGGAAGCTGTATGAGGAGCAGCTGAGGGCACTTGGTCTGTTCAGCCTGGAGAAGACTGAGGGGAGACATTTCAGTCTACATCTTCCTCTTGAGGGGAAGAGGAGGGGCAGGCACTGATCTCTTCACTTTTGTGACCAGTGACAGGACCCGAGGACATGTCCTGAAGTTGTGTCAGGGGAGGTTTAGGTTGGATATGAGGAAAAGGTTCTTCGTGCAGAGGGTGGTGAGCACTGAAACAGGCTCCCCAGGGGAGTGGTCACAGCACCAAGCCTGGCAGACTTCAAGAAGTATTTGGGCAACACTCTCAGGCACATGAGGGTGATTCTTGGGGTGTCCTGTGTGGGGCCAGGAGTTGGACTTCAATCCTTGTGGGTCCTTTCCAACTCAGCATATTCTATGATTCTATGTTTGGCATTGTGAAATCGCTGGCAAAATTGTTCTGGGACCTGTAGTGTTCATTTTCAGCTCTCCTGTGAGGTAATTTTATGACAAAGTCATGTGAGGGGTGTGAGAAACTCAGTAGTACAGCCATTCAGGTGGTTGTGGGTTCTTCTTTTAGTTGTAAGAACTTAAAGAGTGATCTTTGCTTGCTTAGTGCTCGTTTATGGAATAAGTCATAGTCACCTGAACATGACTTAAATAACCCTGTGATGTTTGTTTTTGAAGGTGGGCAGGGATTTCTTGGTACTTGAATCCCAATTCAGAGCTTGGAAACACAAAGGTCTATCAGACTAAGCCTTATGGAAGGTTAAAGGTGGTGAGGAGTGCAAACTATTTATGTCTTTCTCTATTTTAGTCTAGTATTCGTAATTACATGAATATTACTTGTTTACCTGGAACACCTTGATTATTCTGCTGGTTAGAGTGATAGAGAATTAGCTGATGCTCTGCACACTCACTAAGAACTCAGTTGTCACTCACTAAGAACTTGGTGCTTCATAGAAATCCTGTGATAATAGGTGAAGATCATAAGAAACCAGCTCTGATCATCAGCTTACCAACTGCTGCTTTTCCTTCACCTTCACATGTATTTTTTGCAATAAAACCTTGCATGTACTGAATTGTCCCTTTGGAATAATCAAGCCTTTAGAGATTTTTATATTCCTTGCAGAACTACTCCTTGGTTTTTTGGTCTATCTTAAGGACTTTAAATTCCAAAATTAATCTGCTACTATCCTGGCTTGTTGACAGCAAGTCTTCATCATATGTCTCCTGTGTGCCATGTTCATCAGAATTGGAGCATTCCCCATGGAACAGCCATGGCCTTGCTGTTGTAGTTACTACTGCAAGACAGGGAGTAAGGCTGGAAGGTGGTGTCTCTGCCTTCAGGCTGTAACAAAGCAGTTTGCTGTTGTGCAAACTGCTTTTCAGACTTCTGCTGATGAAAACAGTGCTACAAAGCTGCAAGGATCAGGATGTACTTTTCTCACTGGTGTGTTTTTTAGCATCTCACTGTTACTTATGGCGTCACGTGTCTTGTCCTATGTTGTCTCATGCAGAGTAATTTCATTGCCTCCATGTAGTAGTTAACTGGGATTGAATAGAAAGTAACATAACTAAATAGCTTTGGATGGTAGTACTTTTATGTTTTGAAGAATGGGAAGACCTTTTCATAAGGCCTCAGGGTGAGTGGGGATTTTTGCTGTCTTTTTCAATTGTTGAGAATACTGTTTTATTTCATGCTTCGTTATCTCCCTCTTTATTCTCACCCCAGTTTAACATCTGATTGCTATTTACAACTCAGTTATAGTGTATGTATTGTACTGTATCTCATAGCAAGGCCTAGCATTTCACAGGTGCATGTTTCTGTTTCCAAAAAAGCGGCCACGGGGGCATGAGCTATGTGTGGTGAAAGCAGGGGGATTGGGATAGGATGCAGCATTGTCTTGGGGAGGTCGAAACTTAATTTGAAAAGTTCTCCACCTCTTGAAATCACAAAAAGTATTTATTCTGTGTGAAATAGAAGATGTGTGTCCACTTTGAGAAAATAAAAATTTTCTCTGGCGATATCAGCTTACTCATACCATCCAGGATTTTGCTTAAGTGCTTACCTGAGAGTAAGCAGTCCCTTTGTGTAGAATGTACTGCCTATCTTGTCTCTTGAACAGAATAGAAAGGTGAATATTATGTGAAGGTGATTAACATTATTCTCTTTAGTTACTGCATGTGTCTTTAAGCACATTTTTAGGGTAACTGTCTGTTTTGCCAGAAGTTTTCATAGTGCATTATGCAGACATTAGGGCTCATGTACTAATATACAGTGACCTCCACATCCTGTCCTGGAAGAGATTGGGGTAAAGACTTCAAGCTGGAGACACACTCAGACTGCTGAAGTGTTCAGCGTGTCCTGGCTACATGTGGAGCTGTGATTGCTGCCACCTTTTGCAGAGTTTTTCCTGGTTTTGAATTCATATACAGAGGAGTGTTGGAACAATTCTCTTTACTGGATCTATCACTTCTGTGCAGGCAGGTAACTTGGCGCAGGTTTCCCTTGCACATGGATGTGATGTCTCCCAAAGTGCCTTTGCATGAGCCACCTGTTGCTGCTGTTGATTTCCAAGCTAACTAAATCTGGGAGCCACAATGCTAACCCACATCTGTGTTGAAAGTATTAAACACAACTCTTAAAACGGGAAGCTGTGAGGTTGTCATAATAGCCTGAGCTTCTAGACACTTTATTTTGGTGGTCTTCCTGCTATTTGTCCATGTGAGTTTCTGTGGCTCAAGAAAATGTATCGAAAGCAAACAGATCATTAATGGTGGCTTTTGCTCAGATCGAATGTAAATGCCTTTACTGTATTATGTATTAATGGTCTTGGTTTGTTTGGGTTACTTTATAATGCACAACTGTTTAAAAGGAAATTAATCTTTTTGACTTTCTTCAAATACACCAAGCTTAATGAAAAGCAGTTTGAACTAGATCGGTTTAATGAGGCCTGCTTCTATCAAATTTACTGCTTTAAACCCAACTACAAATAAAGTGAATTAAAGACCAAATTATTTCAATATAGATGTGCATTGAGCCAGGGTGTTATAATGATTAATTTCCTCAAGTGTTTAATTCCCAGTAGGTTTTTGTGTCAACAACCAAAAAGGAATTTATTGACTTTACATTAAGCATAGTTTGGTCTAGCTGATTATATTGTTCAAGTGTAAATTAGTGGGTGGTAGAAGACTGTGTTGTATTGGAATTTTATTTTGTCTTAAGCAAATTGTCTCATGCCTTATTAACTACCAGTGCTTAAAGTATATACTTCTGACTCTTGAAATAGATGCTAGGGTTTTCAGAAGTGTTATTAGTGGGTTTCTCCTATTCATTATGTAAGAACTTAGATATTCAAGCAGTGTTTTCCCCCTCCCTTGCCCGAAGAGCACAGTGTTAAGACTACATAGTAAATGTGAATGTTTTGTGGTAAATTTACTGCTTGGTTTATTTTATTTTACAAGTGATAAGATGTTTAGGTTCAGTTCAGTGTATACAAATACACAGACCATTTTCTCATCTGGGATAAGCATAGTTTAGATGCAAAACACTTCCTGTAGCTTCCCTTCCAAATCCCATCTTGTACATTTGTTGCTCTAAATAGATGACTTTCATTTGTCTCTGTGCATTTTATGGATTGCAGTCAGGAAACATGATTTGACTAATGTCTCCTGCCTCATGCAAAGATAATGCTAGAGGAGTATCTGGTTTTTTTGGTTGTGTTTTGAAGGGCTGCAGATGCCATGTGGAGTAGTTAATACAGTGTATTTATCATTGTCAAAGAACTTGTATCCTCAAACGAATTCTCTTCTCCCCTACCCTAACATGGCATCAAAGTATCGTTAGAAATGAGAGGTGTTGAAATAGATGATCCTGATAGACCTTTTTATGTTTCAATTAAAAATTGTGCTTTGCAATTTTTTTTTAAAAAGCAGAGTTCTAGTTGGGCATGACAGCCCTCCAGTTTGAAAAATAATTACTGTTGGATCAAACTTTCTGTTCTGTGTCTGTTATCAAGTTATCTATCAAAGAAAATAAGATGAGCGATTAAAAGGTTCAGATCAAAGGCAACTGATTTAGCTACACTGGAGGCTCCCATCTTTTAATTTAAAATGTATCTATGACTAACTGATTACCTCTCACATTTATAAAAAAATATTGACATCCTGCTAAAGTATGCAGTGACCTCACTTCTAGCTGAGCTGTGTAGGTTTCACTGCAGGCACTCTGAAAGCATTGATATTCCTGTAACCTTTTGAGGCAAGATATGTGTTTAGTGTATTAATGAGCTGGTTGAAGTGATGTACAGTAATTTCATCCTTGGGTAAAAACAGATGTGAAAGATTCCATTTTAATATTTAATCAAGCTCAAAGCCTCTGTTGGCTTGTTTAAGTTGACCTGACAGCATTATACCTGGAAACACTTTGAATTAAACCCTGAGTGCTTGACCTTGTTCAAACAGTTGTAATTTAATAAGGCTGCTGTCTTTGTGGAGATAGTGTGGCTAATGGGCAAATCCTTTCTTGGCCAGGATTGCTTTTTATTGCAGTGGAAAAACTTGGTATCAGCTCTTAAAAAGATTTTAATCAGCTGAAATAATAAAAATGAAATAAATAGCAAAAGAAGTTTTGTATGATAGTTGCTAGTCCAAGATTACAGTTGAAGAAGGAATTCCAAAAGATATCTACTTTCTTCAAATGTCTTCAGCATTCTTTCCTGACGGGTCCTTGGCAATTGCTGTACTGTAGCTTATCTCTTGCCAGAACTTTTCTTAAGGTTAAGAAGCTCTGTTTCTAGAGTGATATGTATTGGCTTGGCCTCAGTAAAGTCAGAACTTGCTTTTTCCCCCCCTCCCCGCCCCCTGTTTTGCTACAAAAATGTTTCTTTGGCATGTTTCTGGAAAGAATGGGACTGGGGAAACAAGTGCTTCAATGGTTGTGAACAAGTGTCAATGTATTAGCTAAGCTTTTGTGAAAAGAGGTGGCAGCAACCAGTGAGCATCAAAGTAGGTTTGGTATCTGGGGTCTAAATGAAGTTGGCTATAATATTGAGGGAGAGGTCCTGAGACAGAGTTGTTCTCATTCATTAAACGTCGTCGCAAAGCTGGGAATGAAATGAGAGATAGAAAAACTTCAGGATCCGTATCTGTCTAGTCCTGTGTGTATATTCAAAGACTTAATAAAAATAGACTTCTTAAAGATTGACTGGGCAAAACTGTGCTGCTGTAAAAATTTGCCATCAGATTTGACAGTTTGACTGTCTTGTTTACCAAGGTTAAACATATGTAATTCCAGAGGCTACATATTTTAAATAACACTACTAAAATCAGAATTAGTTTAAAATAATTTTTACTCTAAAATATACCAACACTTAACAGCTACAGTGTTGTAAAATATCCTATGTTTGTTGCTAAAGAGTATTAGTATAGTTTAAAAGTATGAGGACTGCACATACTCACAGGAAAGCTACCACAAGCTGTAACAAATGTGCCTCCCAATGCCAAACAAAACAATTATTTATTAAAATCCCTTTCTCTCACTCCAGCAAAACATGACTTCTATTCTCAAGTTGAGTAAGAAAATTATAATTTTAATGTAGTAGAGTTTATAGGATTTTATATTACAGGTTTCTTTGTATTCCTAGGATGCAGTTGATAAACATGACACATATGGATGCATGCAACATTTTTATTCTAGAATCAAACAACGGGTCAGAGTAAGCTTGACATGCATTATAAAGAATTACAGTAATACTGGCTGGTGCCCCAGAGTGGATCCAGCACACGGTCATTTCTTCAGTCATTTTTTTGCAAAGGCATTTAAAAGGATATAGCTGTTCAGAGTTCTCCTAAACCTTGAAGAAGGTAGTTGTGGGTGGTCTTTGACTTGTGTGGGTGAAGAAAGAAGAACAAAGTCTACAATAAGTGTTCTTTCATCTAATAGTTACTTACTTTATTGGCACATTATCTTTAAGGATTTTGACTGTTACTGTGGTTTGAGAGCTTGATCAAGATTTGTAAGTCTTGAGTTTGCTTCTCTGATCTGTCATCACTGTGTCGTGCCATAACCTACTGCTTCTGAACCTTGCATTTCTACTCAGACTCTAGAGTGCATATAAAGGCACCAGTGACAGAAAGTGGCTGTCAGTGGTGTGTTAGTACTGGGAACCTCTGGCAAGATGTCAGCTTCAGTCTGTGTTTTTGTGAGTCTTCTTCAGATTCTGCTTTGGCTGTTGAAATGTTAGCTAACAGTGTTTTTACCTTAGAAGGCTGGTGACATGATGCTTTTCACCTCTGGGTGACTACTAGAAATACGATTCTGTCCCTTTACTATGGGAGGTTATCTTGGCTATTCACAAGTTGATGTAAATGATGGAGAGTCTCAGTCCAGTTCAAGAACAGGCATCCATTTTAGACTTAATCAGGGTAATTTCATGGTATTGCAAATCTCAATAGTCTGGCCTGTGTACTCCCTGTAGCACGGGAAATATGTTAGGTATTGCCCTTTAACACAGTCATTCCTGTTTTGATTTCTTAGAAAGTGTCTGAAGCCATCTGAAAAACACATTTGAGGAAGCTGTACTTGTTGTACATGCTAAAAATATATTTCCCAGTCTTGTTGCAGTGTGATATAGCAAGCTGGCAGGTTTCTTCTGTTATCTCACTTTCTTGGTAGGACCTGGGGCTTTGCGGGTGACTGCCTGTTAATTGCTGCTTGAGTCATGGGGACAGACGTGGCTGCTTCTTAGACCAAAGATGTAGCAACTAATTTTGCTAATAGGACAGAGGCTTGAACTCAGGCTTGCTTGATTTGGATGTGATTGAACCACCACCTCATTTTTCCCATAGGCAGGGGAAAAAAAGGAAATTCCAGTGTTGTAGCAGATTGACAGGTTTTGTATGGGTGGGAAGTATCCAGTTTCTATGCTTCTTTCAACAGTGCTAGTTTCTTCTGAAATACATCCATCTTGGATATACACTGCTGGAATGGGTACAAGATGCTTAAGGTGATTCTGGCCCAATATGCAGAAGAAGTAGTGATATTGGTGCTACAATTTCAGTGAGGGGGAAAATGGTACATTTTTTAAGGACATGTGCTTGCTGGTTTACTTTCTGCTTTCCTACATTAAAAAAAAGAGAGCAACTGCATTCACATTACAACATTGCAAGTGCAGTCAGTGTCAGTCAGATGTACTTTGCCCATCTTCCTTTAGTGAAGTTGCACTTAATGGCCAGATCAAACAGTTAACTTGTACTCAACTAAAGCTGACAAGTAGGTTTTATGGAAATTGAGAGTGGCCTTTGGAAGCATTGCTGCTGAAACAGGAGAGAGGGACAGCTCTATCTGCATTTTTGATTTTGATATTTCACATAATGGTAGAGGTGGTAGTCAGCTAATCAATTCATATATGATACTGGATTAGATACGGCACGTGGTCCTTCTTGGTGAGCTATTTACCATGGATAGCCATGGTAAATAGCAAGGAGGAGGAATACTGGGGTTGTAAGTATGAGCATGAGGGATATATTTTGAGAATTTGGAGCTGAGGAGATAGTGAAGGAAATAGGAGATAGGTAATCCAGTCAGAAGCCAGATTTCACTGTGTGTGTTGTTCTGGGAAGTGAACTGTTCATAAATGTCGAAGATTCTGGGTTAAGCTAATGTTTCTTAGTATGAAACTAAATACTTCCAAAATCTCCTGGTTTTAAGGGATATTTCATAGCTAAAATAAGAAGGGAAATCCGTGAGTGTGGTTTTTCTGCCTTTATAGCAATAGAAGCAGATTTTACCATCTTGTTTAAACATCTGCATATTCCGTGCAATTAACCTACTAGGATAGCAAGACATGGTAAGGAACAATGCTTCCATTTCTTTGGTGTGATGTTCCTGGCCTTTCTGACCTCTTCTCTCCTATTATGTTCCTATTACACAGAACTGGTTTCAAAACCCACATTTTTTCCACTTCTCTACCTTAATGAAAGATGCAATAAAGCTAGGATTTGCTTAATTTTATTTAAAAAGATGATCCAGGATTCAAATTTAAGCTCTTTTTTTTTTTTTTTTTTTTTTTTTTGTGGAGTTTTTCGTTGTTGCTACAGAGAGACTGAATATAAAATTGAAGGCCCAGGATTTTGCTTTGGTTGCACTGTTTGGCATGTATTTGTAAGAGATTAAGGTGGAATCTCTTGTATATACAACTGCCCCCTGTCCTCTTAGAACTTGTGTAATGTAAGTACAAAACATTATTTGTGCCTGTAAAGTGTACAGTGATATTTTTTGATTTGTAGAGCTCTCCAGAACTTGTAGACTTGTAATAAGAGTAGTATGCTTTCTGTTGGCTGGGATGAAAGTTTTTAAATGTTAAAAAAACTGAAAATTTTTAAAACGTATACGTATGTAGTACTGATTAGAGAAATGCATTTGAAGTATTTTGTTTTTAGCTTCTCTATTTGCTTTGCCTTCCTGAAAAATCAATATATGCATAGGTAATGAAACCAGAAATCAGACTAGGTTAGTTTCCTTGGTAGGAGGTGCAAATACTCTCACAACTTGTTTGGCATGACTACAGCTTTATTTTCTGAAGGTGCAATTAATTGTGTTGATTCAGCTGTATGCTGGGTATCAATACCTCACTCCGTGCCCACAGAGTGATCAGTGTCACATTGAGTGCTCTGTGGCAGGATCTGTCTAACAGAGTTCTGTAACACCAAGCCCAGGGGGGACTAGCAGCATGAGCAGCAGCTTGCTTTTGACAGCAGAATGTCCTTGTTGCTATTGATTAGATTGTTCAGTGAAGTGAAAAAACATTGATCCAGCTTTAAACTGGTAGTTATATGATAATCCTGGAGATGAATGAGTATCAAGTGAAGTATTGCTGGGGGGAGTGGCATGGGGGGAATCCAATATTGGGTTTTTGGGTAGCTAATACTAGGCTAATAATACTTTAAAAATAGATGTTTTATTTTGTACATCTACACTAAATTAAATTCAGCTAATAAATATGAACCAGATCTTTCTGTACAACAGGTGCAAATAGCCATAAAATGACATACGTCCTCTCTTTCAAATTCCCCAAATCACTGTTCCCTGTTGCTCTCTAGTCTAGGCACTGGAAGTAATGCTGGTATTTTCACTGGTGGGTGGGGTCAGTCTTCCAGTGTTTTGGTGTCTTATGGATGGTTATGTTTGGCATTGAGTGGCTCTGAAATAACATACGTATGTTTTGGAGCCACAGTCAGTTAATTCATGTTGTAAGTTCCATCTCATCCCCCTGTTACCTCTAAAGCTATCTGTATCATGTTACTTTTTCTTTGGAAAGCTAACTTATTTCTTCCTTTTTTTTTTTTCCTCTGCTGAAATGAAGATTCTTGGGGTGCTGTGGGGTGGAATATGAACTTTGAGCTGACCTTATTTCTGGCTAATGTGCGTTTTAGGTGTAAAAAGGAACAAAGAAACAAAATATGTTTATTTCTTTCAGGAAGGCATTAACTATGGGCAGGACCTTTCCCAAATGGGAATTTTCTTTATAAGTCTAAGCATTGAACATAGCTCATAGTATCATTTCTGCTTTTTCTTTTTTTTTGTACTTATGAATGAGGGGATTACGTTTTTTAAGAGTTTCTTCACTTTAAACTGTTACTTCAAGACTCATCCAGGACATTTTATTAACATTTTATTGCTTACTTGTTTTGAGAGAGTTTTATTTGTGTTAAAACTCAGTCTTCCTTACTTTTGCAATATGATTTAGTAGCTTCATACAGAAATAAATGGTACTAAGCTTGAAGGAGCCAAAAATTATTTCAGTATTATTCCTGTTCTACAATACATTATTTCACTGTTTTCTCTTGGTGTATTTCTCTGCTGTCTTAACTGTGAGATCTAATAGTCTTCCAGGAAGGTTAATGTTGACAGGGAAACTTCCCCCCTCCATTACCCTTGAATTTCCTAGTAAAACACGAATGTTTTCTGATCTTATGTTTACCCTGCAGTCTTGCTTTATACACTTCTTGTCATCATGATTATTTACTTAATTGAGAAACTTGAAGTGGCAAATCAGTTGAAGTGCTTGGCTGTAGTTGTTGTCCTCAGTAGTGTCAAAGTTGTGATGATATTGCAACAGGACCTGGTTGCATCCATTGCCTTACATGTAGAATTCAAGGGTGTGCACCTGTGTGAAATACACATTTCCCCTTTCCCCTGCCTCCCTGCTCATCTGGATATAAACCTGTGCTCCTGCCCATGTTGTGTATTTTGTTGCTCTAACAGAATTTGTTGTGTGTAGTTGGGGAATTTAGAGGGCTGTTACATTAGATCAGGTGGGTATAACTTAAACCTCCAAGTTCACAGGGGTTATTCAACTGTTTTATTTCCAGCATCATCAATTATTGTAACTTTTGATTTGTGATTAGGTTACTGCTGCTTAGATGGCAGTTGTAAGAGTTTGCAGCTCTGGCATGCTGTTCTTTTTGCAGAGCTACAATTGAGGAACTATTGGGAAAGATGTGGGCTTAAAAACTGTTCAGGAGGCAAAAAACTATACATAAGACATCAGTTCTTTAAATTACACATATGTTGTAATGTAAATGTCCAGACAAACCCTTTTCTATAATCTGAGTTTTGCAGAAGGTCCTTTCATGCAATGAGGAAGTGTACATTAGAGCTACATACTGGTATAAAAAATAGTTTCAATGACAAGTGTGTTTTCAAAAACATCTCTAATGGGCTTGAAACTATTGTATATGTTTATTGCTATGCAAAAATGCTCTTTCTAGCTTTACTTACTTCATCCACTGAAGTAGTGTGAACTAAACTTCAGTACTTTTGTCCGCATGCACTATTTACGCAGAGATATGTTGCTGTAGGAGACAAATGCCAGATGGTTTTCGGGACACTGCAAAATCCACTTTTTCTCTGTCATGGTCAAAATAGAAATTTGGTATTTCTGGTGTCCTTCCACCCTCCAATCACACAACTAAATAATTTCATCGATTTTTTTTTTTCTGAACTACACAGTCCATACAGTTTTTTTGCTTACCTAATAGGTACCGGTTTTTACTTGTAAGTGAAAAGGTTGGTTTGCCAGATGATCACTTTTCATACTGAAATAAAATGAAGGCATCTCACTTAATTCTTCCTGATATAGCTGAACAAGTGGAAGGGTCAGTTTAGAAAGTTATTACATTTTTTGAGGTAAAGCAAGGAAGGATAGTCTAAAACTATGAATAATGTATTAGTTTGCAGGTGTATTGTCTTAAGAATAGAATTGCTTCAGAATTACTTTAAAATACTATGTCTAGGGCAAATAGTGAAGTTTTTTCAGAGAAATTATGCTTGCTTTGATTTCTGAACAGATCAAGTACAGATGAGTGCATGTTGATTAACTCTGCTAAATTAGAGCATGGAATGAAGACTGACAATCACTTGTAAATTGCCTTACATTGCAGATGTCCCAGAAACTCTTCATTTTGACAGTTACTGCACAGTCTTCTCACTTTTATCTCCAGTGTCCTTGGGAGTTTGGAGTGGAAAGGAGGTTCCTTGTCTCTGTAAACTTACAGTCTCTAAGCTGAAAAGTTCTTGGTGTAACCACTGCTGAGAATGAATTAATGTTAATTTGTTATGTTACTTTCTCAGAGCTGACACCTTGTGATGAAAACTCTGCTGTAGATTTCTCTCTTTTTTTTCTCATGTATCATTTAGGGATTACATGTCTTTGAAAGCATTTAAGAAGAATAGACTGTGTAAGCCAATTTTATAAACCACTCACAACTTACTTGTCTTTGAAGGAAAACCCTCTTCAGAATGCATTACTTAGTTCCTTAGCTTCCACTTCGTGCTCTTGCTAAACAAACTCAGTCAAAATTGACTGATATCTGTACTAAGTGGCCAGTAACATTTGAAGTGTTCTGACTGTGAAGAATATAGCATTTGTTGTGATGCAAAGGTACTTGTCCTTTCTGCTTGTTTGCAACTCAGTTGGTGATCAAATGTGGAACTCCTGCTGCAGTGCATGGAAACCTGGCAGGGGTCATGTGCAGCCTTCGAGCCTCCCGGGCGGCACCGAAGAATGGTGCTGTTCACTCAGAGCAGTCGAAGGAACTGAGGATAAGGATAGTACAGAGATGTCCTAAATGACTGGAAACCTTCCCTCTTCCAGCATTCTCCCTCTTCCCTTCTTAATGGAAGAAAGCAAGCTGGTTGCTATATTAATACATAGCTGTTTCATAGATTTACATGGCAGGTTTTTGTGGGTCGTAGAGCAGAGTCCCATTTTGGCATGTTTGTGTTGTGACTTATGTAGCTGATGTAAAACCTTCAGGGAGTTGATATTAACACTTCTGGAATACCAGTTGATCCCCCCTCCCCTTTTTTTTTTTACTTCTGTCTTCCTGGAGCAACACTTTTGCCTGCCTTCGTAGTCTTATTGTATCAGTTAGAGTGCCTTGGCCACTTAGGGTTTGAATTCATTATCAGAGGGACCTACAAGGGAGATTAAAAGTACATTACAAAGAAAAATAGATTTTTTTTACTTTCTTTGTGTATTTTTAGCATATAGTTTGAATTAATCAAATATTAATTTAGTGGCAGGTTGAAAATTTAAATCTAAGACTGTTTTGAAATATAAAAGTGGTCTATACTTGATCTGAGCGCTACTACATGTATTCCAAATGAGAAATAAACCCATGGCTGTTACAAGGAGATTCCTGATCTCAGATAAGTGCCAAAGAATAAGTTGTGTGAATGTGGTTTGTTTCTCAAGTTCTATCAAACATAATTTCCATAAATAGTTTGTAATTTAAAAAAAAAAAAAAAGAGAGATTAGAGTGAAAGGTTAGTTTCAGTTGCTTAATTCATGTGTTTTGGCTTTTAAGCTTTTCTATATTTTGAGTAATAAAGTTATAGAGGGAGTTTTGTGTGATATTAATACTTTCCCCTTCCTTTCCCCCCTCTCTTTCCTACTTTCGTCATGTTTTGTTGCTGTCATCTCTCTTCAAGTGTAGATTTATTTCTCATTCAAACTCTTGTTTTCTTTGGCAGGACCTACAAGCAAGTCTGTGAAATTATGTAATGTCTGAAAAGTTATGTTCATGATTAATTAGCCTATCATGAAACTATTTTGGTGTGTGTGGAATAACTAGATCGTATTTTTTATTTATTTGGCAGTGGTAGAAGGCACTCTGGCCAGACCAAGTAACTTTAGCATGCTTTGTATTAACTATTCTATATATTACCTTATTACATTTGGAACATGTAATACATGTTTTTTTTATTGGTCACTTAATGTGAACCTCCCATTTCCTTTAAAGGAAACTAGCTTGGGCTGCAGGTATGCCTTATTTCCCAAATTGTAAATTTTACAGTTGTTTGCTTAAAGCTGAGCCACCCTTTAAAAGCCATAGTCAAAGAAAATTTTGCCAGAATTTAAAAAAGGGAAAAATGTAAGTAATGAAGACTTCTAGGTTGCATTGTAAGCATCAAAGTAGAGAGAGAGAAAAAGCCTCTTCTCTGAGTTGGATTATACAGAGTTCTTTATAGCCTGTTATTGAAGTGATCATGTTTTAGACAAGTAGTTTTCAAAACCTTTTCTATACTTTTTAAAAATTCTGATATGCATCACTTAAGTGCTATTTCATAAATCTTTGCTTTTTGCAAATTCGAAGGAAGTACTGTGCTCACCCTATATGTAATTTCTCATTTGAATTAGCTTTGCTGTTAAAAAATACCATATGTAATTTTTTGTTTTCACTAAATTGATGGCATTCTTTCCCATGGTCTAAGTATAAATGCTTAGTTTTAAGCATTTTAAATACTAGAGACTTAAGCCACCAGCAGACAAGAACTGTGAATAATAGTTTTATTTAGACTGTTAAGAAACAGAGGTATAGCCAATCTTCTTGGTTGTGTCTCAGGATTGACTATCTACTTGGTACTTTGGACTGGTTAAGGGAGATTCTTTTCTGACGCTAGCCTATATGGGAGCCTCAAATATGTAGGCTGTAGGGATCAGGATTTCAGGCTTCCTGGCAAGAAGATTTTTGTTGTATTTATTTGTTGGTGCTAAAACAGCTGAATAGTGGGTATACAAAATGAAAAATTGACCTGTTTTACATGTTTCTTGGTTTTACAGGTTAATCTAGTCCTAAAGACTGCTCAGTAAGTTATATGGAATAGCTGCTTCTCCATTGAGATATCACATTTTCTCCTAAAGGAAGAGGCAAGGGTAAAATCTCTGCACAGAAAATTTTCTCGTTAAATGGATTCCTGCAGTGTGTCTTTAATGAGTTTATCAGAGTGTCTTGTCCCAGCCATGCTCTGCACTCATTTGGAATTAGATCAAAGGAAGTGTTTTTGCGGTTGCACTGCACAAGAAAACGTGCAGTGGAAGTAGTTTAAGTATCACTAGTAAGACTTTAGTTTGAATGGCCAGGGCCCTTAACTATGGGTGATGATGTAGGTAGAGGTTCTTTCACTACTTAGTTCTGTTACTGAATGGAAGCTAACAGGAACTCCTTCCTGTTAAATAATCCTGTCAGAGTTGGAGGGAGGTTGATACTAGAAGACTTCATTTCAGACTTGGGTACAGTCCAACAGGGCTGTTAGATGGAATTGCAAAGGAACAATTTCTTAATACTTTCCTTTGGTTATGCCGGTTTTTGGAGTGAAGTTGCTTACCACCACCTGTAGGCTATCAGCAGTACAGTTGCCTTCTTAAAGGCAGAGCATAAACACCTTGAAGCACTATTTAAAAACACCTCACAAAATTACAGTCAACAGTCTGCTGGCTGAATGAACTTTGTTATCACCCCTCTCCTGTACTTTTTTTTTGTCCCACTGCACAAATGCTGATGCTGGAACTCGTATGCTTTCCTTGAGTAGTATGGCAATTTAATATTATTGGTAGGGCAGAGAACGCCTTCATGACCTTCACAGAGTTTGTTTAATACTAGGGACTTTGCAGTAGTGTAAAAGATAGATTAAAAACAAGTGTTTGAGAGCCTCACTGGATTTGTTTTTAGAAGGCATCACAGCAGTACAAGTTGCTGCAATAATTTCTTTTCATTCCCCCTTCCCCCCCTCCCCTGCCAGATTAAATGTAATAGTTAGGCAAATTTTAAGCCTGTTTCCTTCAAGAGACTTTCATTTAATTTTGTATAATAGGCCTACTTGAAAGCATTTCTAAGAAAAACTGGTCTTCTCTGAAGTGTTTACTGGTTTTGTTCAGAGCTGTTTGAGCTCTCTTTTACATCCCATGGCTAGTTAACAGTGCTTTATGATATTCTAGTGGAGATTATTTCACTCTATTTGTAAAATAAACTACAGTGGTCTAGTTTTTTAATTATGAAATGGCTTCTCAATTTAGGGGGGGCTAATTTTTCACAGTATGTCAGTATTAAAAGTGAGGTATACATATAGCACAATATACATAAGCAGGGACTTAGAGAGCAATCTGTTTCATTTGTTGGAAGTGCCAGCCTCTTAGGGAACTCCCTGGGGTATTGGGCTACCATGCCTATTCACCTTTATTATCCTGTGCCCTGGATTTCAGCACTTGATCAAGCAAAAAACTGCTACCCTCCCAGGTCTTGTATAAAATATGCTGGATGTGCTTTACGGATCTGGCAGACTTTCAGTGGTTTTGTCCTTTGAGCGATGATCTGTAAAGGTAAATGCCTGCAAGTCATTTCAGTGTCTTTGCTGTTGAATAAACTGCTTTTCTTCCCTCAAGAATAAAGTTCAGTTCCCGTCACAGGGGAAAAAAAAAATAAAGCTGTTATCATTTAATCAGCTATTTGTCCAACTTTCTCTGCCTTCAGAAAGGAGACCAGGAATGCCTTAATTTTTAAATAAATAAATGAATAAGTATATTTTCATTACTTGTATTGCTCTGTAGCTCACCTGGTAGAGTAGTATCTTTGTGCCGGTGTTTTTTACTAAATAGAAACCAGTGACTAAGCAACAAAAGGTCAATGGCCTGGCTGCTGCCACTTGTTCCCTGTAGGAGTATGTGCTTAGCTATGTTAGTTCTCTGGTACTCAGGCCTCAGTAAGAGACTCTCAAAATAACTGAGCAGAAAGGATGTCAAGTTATATGCATGAGTTAAAACTAAATACTTTTTAAACAAAAAATCCACGCAATAAAACAAGGAAACCAAACCATAGCGCTCTCTATTTAAAGCTTCCATTTCCTAATCACGTCAGTGGAAGAAATCTAAGGGAAGAGTTCTCCTGTAATCCTGTATCAGATTCTGAAATTTGCAGCCCTAATAATGCTGCTTTGGTCCTAATATTTTTCCCTTCAGGTTTTTGAGGCAACTAGGCAGGATATATCTCGTCTTTGTGCAGAAATTCAGCTACTTCATCTTGGAGTAGAACAGGGCTCTGCTTGTTTTATTTAGAATTGCATTTCAAACACTCGCCCAGTTTCAAAAATACCTACTTCTGTATTTAGTATACCACTATTCAAATCTAGATCATGTTGACAGTAAACTTGCCCCAAAGAGTAAACTAGATAAA
This sequence comes from Manacus vitellinus, assembly GCF_001715985.3. Taxonomy (NCBI): domain Eukaryota; kingdom Metazoa; phylum Chordata; class Aves; order Passeriformes; family Pipridae; genus Manacus; species Manacus vitellinus. The sequence continues at coordinate 2,965,755 of NW_021939122.1, read as the reverse complement.
ATATGCATATGATCAATTTAATATGCAATTAAACATTTTCCCTGAGCAATTAGCATCAAGACAACTAATAATTATCCTGTGCCACACTGCAAACATTATATGCATTTATGTAGGATGACTTTGGGTAATAAGTTATGAATAAAAATATGCATGTATACAAACATCTGAGTAAACATAATATCATGGCAATGAAGCGTGTGCTTTTCATACTGGAGTTTATTTAATCTGCTTAAAAACAATACCTTTCCCCAAAGAATGTAAAACTTGACATGCTCATGGGATCATGATCTGTGAATTGCACCACTGCTTGCTTGCTTGTGATTACGTGTGTCACCTGCTTCATTCTACTTGCATTGCAGTAGAAGATAAAATTTTGAGTTGGAAAGTGCAATCCCATTTGAACAACTGCATACACATGTGACAAAACCCGATGGATTCCATACCAAAAAGTTTGTAAGTCTCCTAAGCCTATGAAGAAACTGAGATATATGAAGACAGTATGGAAGTTTGCAAGTGATGAGCAAGATTGTAGAAAGTTAGATACATAATGAACTTTAGCTCTGAATCAATACCTTGAAGTGTACTGGACGGTGAGATTTTTGGAAGGGTTACACATTAATGATGTGGATGCTTAACTGCATGTTATCAAACACAGTGGATGACTTGGCCAGTGATACAGAAGGTGAGGTCATGATGGGGATGATAATGGTATGTAATTGCTTAAAGCTTAAGTACATAGTTTTTGTTATAGAGAGTGCATGGCTAATAACAGAAATGTGTGATGCTCTTAAAGACATCTAAATGGATTTAAAGGATTAAGTTTCAAGGGAGTTGGGAAGAGTAAGAACTCGTTATTTTGGAAAAAGAAAAATTTGAGTTACATAAAATGGAAAAATGTCACTTGGAAGATGTGACATACTTCCACTGGTGATAGATATGTAAGGAGTAATGCCACTTACGTATAACCTGCTTGATTGGATCTGCAGGAGTGATCTGACTTTTGTTTGTTGGGACTCAATGGACTACTTGGGAGAGGGCTTGAAGAAAAGCAAGTCTGTTGTTGGTACACCTGAGGTTGTTTAGTGTGCCAGATGGAAGAGTGCAATTTAATAAACAAACAAACAAAAAAGTCTTTTAGCAAGAAACTAGAGACTAAAATGTTTAGACTTTGAACCACTCGCTGATCTCATAGTAGGCAACTAAGGGAACAGAAAGGATGCAATTTGGTGCTGAAAAGGAAAAAAGTTTTGGAACCTCTCAAATTTTAACTGTTCTTAAAATATCATTTCAGATGAGTCTGAAGAAGACAAAAGTTTTATGTCTTAGGTGCAGAGAAAAATGGAACTGAGTTATCTTTGTATAAAATCTAACTTACAAATGTGTTTTGAATTAATTTCCCAAGAGTACCTTGCAGAAGGTGAAAAAAGGGCACAAACCCAATTGTGTAACGTTGTGTATGTGCAGTACTGATGGTGCATGGTCTGTTCAGGTTCATCTGTTTGATAGAGACAACTTAAAAATGTGTATTCCTGAAGAAACTATATTGCCAGAGGCATTAATAACATATCTGAAAAGTACTAAAATAATTTTCCCCCTTTTCACTTCAAAACCATTGAAGACAGAATTTCAAGAAGTCTGAAGACTGCTTGGCCCAAGTTTATGTTTACACAATGTAGATGATGGTCATCAGAATTACAGGAAGGTAGAAAACTGCAGTGTATATAGGATGTATTTACAGCTTGAGCTATTGATAATCTGACTGCTAAGCACAACTACCTTATAGTGGCAGATTCTGTAGTTAGACTCCAATCTCAGAGTGGAGAAGGCAGAAGAGGAGACTTGAGGATAGCCTTCTTCATAGCTCAGTTATGTTAAGACCCTTGGTTACAGAAGATCTTTTATTATTTTAAAAACACTTCTTGCTACTACAGTGGAAAGGTGAATACATTTTTCTGTTGTTTAGTCCCAGGTGCAGGACAAAAACAAGAAACCTACACATTAAACAACAAATTCCCTTCTCCCATTCAGGAGGGAAAAGCCACCTTTTTCCTGTAGGGCTACCATAGCGTGCTGATATTGCCTAGGATAGAGTTAATTTTCTTTATAGTAGCTAGTATTGGGCTATATTTTGGGGTTGTGTTGGAAACTTTGTTGATAGTAGAGGGATAGCTTTTATTATGGCTGAGCAGTGTTTACCCAGAGACAAGGCATCTTCTGCTTCTCACCCCTCCCCACCAGCAAGGAGGCTGGGGGTGCACAAGAATCTTGGAGGGTACAGAGCTGGGACAGGTGATCCCAACTGACTAAAGGGATGTTCCATAGCATAACATATTTTGCTCATTGTATTAAGTGGGAGTAAGAAGAGGGCGGGGAGGTACACTGAGTGATGGCATTTGTCTTCCCAAGTAACCATGACTCATGATGGAACCCTGCTCTCCTGGAGATGGCTGAACACCTGCCTGCCCATGGGAAGTGGTGCATGAATTCCTTAGGTTTTTGCTTTGGCTATTAAACTTGTGTTTATCTAAATCTATGAGTTTTCTGCTTTTACTCTTCTGATTCTCTTTCCCATCCTGATGTCGGGGCAGTGAACAAGCAGCTGTGGAGAGCTTAGTTGCCAGCTGGGGTTTAACCATGACACATGGGAATCAACAAAAGATCACAGAAGGGATACAATTTAAATAAGTATCAGAGTTTGTTGACAGAAATGGTAGCAGGGCCTACATGTATCCAAGGGTTGTTTTTAGGCTGACTTCAGTAGCCCTGTGTGTCTATTGAAATTGGACTATAGTTTGAAAGCCTCCCTTCTGTAAGTGTAGAGGCTTTATATTAATTCTGTTGAAAATGAAAGCTGAGCCTCCAGAGGACTGTGAGACTTATCTGTATTTTTGAGCTGCTGCTTTGCACCCTTCTCTAGAAGATGTATCCTGTGCTTGCTTTGGGTGGTGGTTTTTCAGCAGAAAGTGGATTTTTAAAAAATTTTCAGTGGATAAACTGCAAACAAAACATGAATGCAGGATGACTTATTTACAACTAATTAAGGGGACTGGGACAAATGAATAAAACTCTTTCTAGAAAAGGTATGTGTGTACTTTTGTGAGGGTTTTTTGTGGTTTTTCTGTTTGTTGTTTTTTTTTTTTTAATCAGGGTTTCTTCCCTGCATGTTGGTCAATATTCACTGTGCAGACCACTATTCTTAGTGGTTTTCTTCCAAACAGTAATAAATGGGAGTCAGTTTTGGTTTTGTTTCTAATATGTTATATTATTTGATGAAACAATAGAAGTCTTTTGAAATGGAACTCTACTTTTATTTTCTTTTCCAGATTTCAAGGAAAAGAGACTTTTGAAGCCTGAAGTTGCATTCTGTTTTCTAAGCAGTAATTGTTGCAAGTTCCTCTGTTGTAGGTTGTATTGCTTCCCAGATTGGAAGAGGTAGCAGGAATGTTCCTTTTAGTAACATAAAAAAGAAACTGTATTTAGAAAAGTGTCTATATAAGTGTATGTGATTTTATGCATGTCTTCCTCAGTACAGTGCTTTTTTATGAAGATGCAGGTTAGTTTTTTGCTGTTCAGTTCCATCAGCAGTAGTGTTGCTTGAGGACTGCTGAAGTTATTACTGAGGCACACAAAGACACATGGGGAGCTGTGTTCAAGTTGGACACATCATGTCCAGGGAGGTAGATGATGTATTTTCCTGTAAGAGCGAGTTAAAACACTTTAGGAGAGAACTTTCTAAGCATGAAAGATCACACTGTAGGCCTGACCATATTTTTCTGGGTAGGGGGAGCAAGAGGCAAAATTTTTTTTGGTTTACACTTTTTGGCTTTTGTTGAAAAAAAAACAACTCAAAACAAACCAACCCACCAAACAATCAAAACCACTGGTGTGTTCAGGTGAATAGAGTTCCTAAACCTATTTAAGGAACTGTAGATTCCTTATGGGCTGGTGTGGGAGAGTGTTTCCCTTCCCGCTGTTAACTCTAGAAATATATCAATTTGGATTCACTTTCACGAGTTTCCCACCTCATAAGGTGTGCAGAATAGAAGTGAGATTTCAAGTTTTCAAGGTGATATTTAAGAACATTATATGAGAGATGATCTTTCTATGTGTGTTCTTACAATCTTCTTGGGCAGTCATCGGCCGATTGCTCGGGGCGTGCACACAAAGTGGAGATCATGGACTTGTAAGAATGTGCTTTGAACTCTGAAATCTAGTGTTACTCTTGCAGTTAGATGGCTTTGGGGTGTGTGAATCCAGGAGGACATGGAGCATTTTAAACCTATCAGTTTGGGACAATTTATGTACCTGTGGCAGTTACATTGTATATCATAATGCCAACACAGATATAACCTTTGAAAGTCTAGGAGAGGGCTGTGAGAAGACAAAGCCACTGTGTAGTACAGAAATCGGTTTTATAGAGCAAAAGAAAACATGAATCTGTGTTCCAGCAGTGGTGATAATCTTTGTGGGGAAGAGGAGAAGTTTCAGGCTGTAGTTCTTCCTCAACACATACCATTTATGCAATTTCTTGACCTAAAGGTGAAATAAAGAAAGTTGGCACCCTGGTCAGTCCTCTTTTCTTGAAACTGTCCTTGGGCTGGCTTTTGCTTTGTGCTCTTTGAGTGCATGGGCTACATGAAGGTTTTTAGCAGGTTTAATATTTTCACACTTCTGCAGTAATAGTTTTTACCATCGTTTGACTTAGTGGCTTTGTGGGCCTGTAGAACTAACATGGAAGCTACTGGATAGTTACTAGAAGTTGTTTTGAAAAACTGGAGTTCAGTTTAACTTATAATAACTTAGAATAAGTAGTTCCAGAAACATGATGGATTTTGGTTTTTTTTTCAGATGTGGAAAGTAAACTCTATTTATTACACACAGAATGGGTGCAGTAAAGGGATTGCAGCTGAAAATACTCATATTGCCTTGTCTTGCCTGTGACCAAGAGCAGCTGCTTCAGTAGCTGAGACTAGAAATCAGTATGTGTCACTGATTTAGCTTTTGCTTTTCGGTATTAATATTTAAAAAACTAGTATTTAGAGATGCTAATGGTGGTATTTCTTGTTCAAAGACTTTTTTTTTTTTTTTCCAAACTATGATAAAAAAAGGAGCATTGATATCCCATGAAGGTACTTTGTGAAAATGTTAGTATTCTGAGAAGGGAAACTTGCTGCTTCTGTCTTTCCTAAGGCTGTAAATAGGTTGGGATCAGAACAGTGGACCTGTACTGAAGGTCATGGCAGTTTTAGTTTTTGGTAAAATTTGCCTCTCTGTCCTGTTAACCCTGTAATCACTTGCATGCTGTTTCTTTTAATAGGGTAATGGAGATCTAATGTTTGTGTGTCATGAATAAGGACGTGTCCTCCACCAGGTTGTCAGATGGTGTTGAGGAGTTTCCCAAAAGGTATTGAGAGGCAGTTGCAAACTGAATAGTTGAGGTTTTTGGTTTACTAGTCAAACTTAAATTTCTTGTGAGTGTGTGCTAAACGTTTAATTTCTTTTAATGTGTGTGTAACACTTAATGAGACTAGCACTTAAAACTGTAATTGTCTGTACACAGCTAATGCCTAATAGTTTTCAGACAATCTGTTCAAAGCCTCAGAGTGCTATACTATGCAAATAGTAATCTTGCTTTCAGTGGGATTTATAGTTGTGGGTAATGGCATACTCAAAAGTAAGACTTTTCAGGACCTAATGTGACTTTTTGGGGGTGGGATGTTAGAACATGCTGAATGCTTTAAGCATTTCATGGGAATTATAAGTATAGTCAGATAAGCATATAAATTCCACAAGCCCGGAAACTACAGTAGGTAAAAAAATTGTTATTTTGGGCTGGAGTTTTGAGACAAGTTCTGATGTAAGGTAACAGAAATCCAGCTGAATTTTCACCAAGGACTGCTTTTATGCAGTGGCAAAACTGTTAGCTTCTTAGAATAGATAGCTGGGAGTCATTAAAATAAATAAAATAATTTACTGGTTGCATAAATGACTTCTAAGTCTTTGCGTAAATATGGGAATTGTACTAGTTTAACTAAATGCTAATGTTAACTGTGTTGTTCTTTCTAAATTAGTGATGATGTGAAAGGTGTCCTTGACCATGGCATGGGAGTTTGGAACTAGATCTTTAAGCTCCTTTCCAACCCAAACCATTCTATGATTCTATTTTTTTTTTTTTTTTTTTTTTTTTTGTGGACCAGTCAGAATGCAAAATATATAAAGACTGAGAGCAGTAAGGATAGTGAGTCCTTAATGTTTCAGAATGTGTAAACTATGCTGAATAGTTGAAACTCTTTGGTGGAGTTTCTGGTGGTTTGGGTTTTTTTCATTTTAATCAGTAATGAAACACTTATTGAAGGCACTAAACCAATATGTTTCTGTTATGTTTATGTTTTTTATTCTTATTCTCTGAAGTGACTGAAATGATGAAGCTATAAACAAAATTGAGTGTGCCCACATTCATAAAATTTTTAGTGAAAACTGTCTTAAGCATAAGGATAATCACAATCAATTATTGTTTAGAATGGTTTTGAAATTATAAATGTTATGAAATTATTTTTTGTGGTGTGCTTTGGTGGTGCTGTATCATGATACAGTACATGGTTTTAACACTAGAGGGTTGATGGACTGCAGTGGTTGTATGTATGAGGTTTTAAGGGATTGATTATGACAGTTGGATGTGTGGTGCTTAAATAAATATGGTTCAATTTCTACTTGGAAAGTTAAATAAAAAAAACAACCTGTTTACAGGTGCTGAGTTGGTGGTCTGTTATTGCTCGAGTGTGTGTGTTTGTGTGTATGTATGTGTGTATATATATATATATTTTTTTTTTTTTTAAATCCTGTTGCCTGACTGCTCTTTCTGAAGCTTCAGTTTCTGAACACAAGTGTGTGTTGGCATAAAGTATCAATATTCTGTAAATTTGGTCTTAGTGCGATTGGAAACGCAGTTATTACAACAAGGCAGCCCTTTAAATTTGGATGTACAATTTCCAGTGACCTGAAAAACTAAGTGGTTTTGGAAGTTGTGACTTACCTTGTTCATGGAATTAAAGGGATGAAAAATTCTTTTCAGCTTTAGTTCTGTTGGAGTAATAGTATGTTGCTGGGTAAGCATTATTCAGACCTATCTTGAGTGACAGAGCAGACACCATACTCCTAAAGGTTTTGTAACACAAATATTAATGTGGTTCTTAAATATTAGATAAAAAAGGTACTTTCCTTTTAAACTGAGAGTGAAAAAAAAGAAAAATATTACTGGTTCATCTGGTATAAAATGTTGCAGTGTTGAATAACTGACTGTACTACTTCCTGTAGGAGATGAAATGAAATTAACCTTCCTGAAGACTAATCATTGTTTTAAAAAAGATTATTATATATGATGACTATATTTTAGAAGATAAACTAATGACTAGGAAAAGGGATTTTCTTTTAGAATTCTCGTAGATTAAGGTAGGAGGTGCAATGCTGTTTGGTCCTACATTCTGCTACAGTTAGAAAACCAGCCAAAAAACCCCACCACCTCCCCAAAATATTAACCCCGAACCCCCTTAGTTTATCCTAAATGAGACAGTTGTGGGCCAGAACTAATACTGCCAGTATGAATTTAGTTTTATTTTGACTGTGCAAGCTAAAATAGTAAGAAACTCCGTTTTGTTTACTGTGCTGACAAGCATGTGTGTGTATTCTTAACTTTCAGTAGTTAAGAGATCAGCCCCTGTAATACAGTTATTAATGTAAATGGCTTCAAAATATATATTGGAGCCTGTGAGTTTCTTGAAAACTTGTGTGCAAAGTGATAGGATTTGCGAGCTCTTTGTGATGAGGTTTGGTATGGGAACATCAGTCTTGGTAGCCCTGAACTGCCAACAACCTTTGTCCTTTATTTTACCTTCAGTGAAAAAGGGGGGGGGGCGGTGGTGGTTTGAAATAGGGAAGTAAATGAATGTTGGCTAATGGCCATGTCTTTTCCTAGAGCAAGAAAAAAATAATCTTGGAAAGACAGATGAGATTGTGGACCTGGATTTGAATGATATGTGATGTTTTGTGAATTATTTATCAGCGCGAGCATTTTTGAAATGGCTAAAGCTCTGTTTTATCAAAGGGAAGGAGAATGGTATGGTTGCCAAGAGGAGATTTTTACCAGATTCCACTAAAAGAATAATATTTCTTTTTAAATTATCTGTATTAAACTTTTAACTAGCAGTTAAGAAATGTCCACACAATGCTACAAGTTGCATTTGGAGAGCTCTGGACCATTTTTCTGCTGCTGATTATTGGTATGTTTATGTTTGGGTTTTTTTTGTTAATATCATTTTGCTCCAATGACATATCTGATAAAAGCAAAATGATGGGACAGATCTGCTGAATTATATCTTGCAAGAATAATAACTAATCTTATTTTATTTGTATATATATTTGTTTTTAACAAGTGAAAAATCCTGCAAATTGGTAAAACTCTTCCCACCTATAGAATTACTGATCTCATTCAATGCCATCCTGCTAAAACTGACAAAGAACATCAACAATTTTTTTTTTTTGAAGAATGGCTGTTTTAAAAAACTGCCAGTTTTATAACCTAAACAATTTTTTTAATCCGCATAACAATTTAATATTTCAGCTATCCATACAATCCATAATGGAGGTCTTAGTAATATGACAGAGTGCAGATGATGTTTGTTCCTATTAGTTATAAAAGGTAATAGCAGTTCCCTTTTGTAGTTAATGAAAGAGAACACACATTTCCATACTTATGAAAAGACTTCAACTCTTATGTTTTATGTCTATTCTTTGGGGTATACAAGTATGTCAGTATTTCAGTAATTGGATTGTGAAGAGTTGAACAGCGAGCAGACCTTGTGAGGACTAAGTTGTCAGAAAAAGTAGGATACCTTGGAGTATATTTATATGGAAGTGGTTGTAGGCTAGGGTAAGGATATGTGTGTTCCTCTTGGATGGGTAGGACAAATTAGCCTTGCCTGGTGTTAGTATTCTTCAGAATCTGCTGCTCTGCTTAAGGTGATCATGAAGCTTAGTAACATAACAGTAGTTTCAATATTTTTGTGTTATGTTGAGATAAGGGCATATCTACATGCAACTAATTCCTTCATGAGAATACCCTTAAAAACAAGCATTCCCCACTTCCCAGATCTGTAATGGAATGGAGATTTATAGGTCAAGTGAAGATAGTCTGTCAACTTTCAAAGTATTACATCATAAAGCGGAAATGTAAAATGAAGGTAAAACCAATAAATAATTACCCTGATATATAAAACTAACAGCATTTCTTACCTAAATCTGGAAACTATGAATGCAGAAGAAACTATTTTAATTCATGTGTTGTTGTGAGATGAGCTGCTGGAAGCCAGTCTGGGAAGGTACTCTATTATCTGAGTATCCCACTTGGGAGAAATAGTTGCATATAATTTTCTTGCAAACCTGCTTACAGATACTTCCACATATTCATTAATACATTAATATTTTGGATGTTGCAGGTAAGTAGTTTCATTAAAGCTCCAAAATGTAATGCAGAAACTCTTTAATAGGTATTTAATCTCTGATAGTTTGTCACATAGTGGATTAGGAGAATGGCAAGTAAATTTGTATCAGTTCTGAAGTTCTTCTCTGCGTGTTGCTTCTGGACATTGAAAGATTTGCATGGGGTTTTATTACAATTGTGTAGCATAGCTGATGGGACTCATCAGACTGGAATGGATAACCCTTGATCTGTTGAATCCAGTGTTTTTACCCTAAAATGGTAGTTGCAGAGGGAGGTGTGAGTTGTACTGGATTTCCAAGTAATAAATTATGTCTTAAATATGAGAGGTTTTAATAAGTTTGTGTTCTTTCATAAAGGACCTATATTCATCTGTAATAAAGACCAGTTTACATGTTGATCTTTGAGCACTATTACATTTGAAGAACAAGTGAATGTGTAATGCAGTTGAAATTGTGTGTGCAAGAATAGTGTCATAAGTTGTAATTTTTCCTTGTTTTTGTTAACACTAGTCTTGTATTGGAGACATTTATGTGGATTAGTGCACAGGGTTGCTTATTACAGGCCAACTTAAGGTTTATGAAATAAAATAACATTTTTTATAAAAATATGAAATAAAACTTTGTTATTCCGAAGTCAGTAAAGGGAATGTTTGTCTTAGTAATTAATATATGGTACAACAAAATACAAGGTAAAAGCCACTGAGGCTGGTGGGTTTTGGTTGGGTTTTTTTGTTGTTTTTTTTTTGCTAGCTAACTCTGTCTGTTTATTTTTAAATCTAGCCACGAGCTGATCCCATCCCGATATGTAGCTTTTGTTTGGGAACGAAAGAATCAAATCGTGAAAAAAAACCAGAAGAGCTCTTGTCTTGTGCAGACTGTGGCAGCAGCGGTAAGTTGGCTGAATTTACAAATACTAGAAATGTTCGTATTTAAGTATGTTTTAAAAAAATATTTTAAACTTGTGAGCCTCATCCTGTCTTTGAACATAGACTGAGAACTGGAATGGGTGGAGTGGGGTATGTAGAAGAGATTGGGGGGTTTTGTTTTATTTTCTCTCCTCTCAAATTTTGTCATCTGGATAACTAGGATAATTATAAATGAGAGGTGTGAATTCATCTTTATGTTAAAGTACAGATCTGAGTAAATTAATAGGGAAACCACACTTGTGAAATGCAGGAATTGTTTGAGATCTATGTTGGCTCTGAAAACTCAGTTTTGCACTGTGACATCAAATGACATCAGGAATTTTACTTGCACAGATTTGCAACATTTCAGAAGATGAGGAGTAATCATAGTAATAAAGACTGTGTAGCAGTCTTTGCTGCTGCAAATCTTCATTTTGTTATAAAATGATTCTGTTACTCTAGTGGCAATTTGAACAATGTTTCAGGTAACATACTAAAGTAGTTGGGCACCTGTTACTTGTCAGGCACAAGATAGTGACCCTCTACTGATTGTGTGTAGCTTGTTCCTATGTGCTGCAGCAGCTCTTGCCAGTCTGTGTGGCTGTTCTTAAAGCAGGTGCTTCCCCTAAGGTGAGCAATGAGGTTAACTTGGAACATGAAATATTGTACCACACTTACTTTGTGCAGAGCTTATTGCATGGATGATACCCAGCATGTTCTTGGCCTGGATTATTGCTGGTTCACAGAGGGATTTGGTAAGAAACTTGGATAAATTTCTACCACAACTCTATGCCATAAAACTTTTTCTAAAGCAACGCTGTAGTTCTGGATGTGAAAATTCTCTGATCAGTTTACCTATTCTTAAAAAATCCTGTATGGAAAACAGCTATGTTAGAAGAGGAGTTAATTGGTACAGTTTGTCAGTTAAGTGCACTGCTTTTCTTTAGCTGTGCCAGTAAAAATACTTTTGCTCCCAAAAGCTTGCAGCTGCATTGGGAGATACTTTTGGTAAAGCTTTGCAGTGTACACTATCCCATCCCAGCTCCAAGACAAAACAGCAATGCTACCTAAAGTCAGAGGCTGCAATACCCAAGTGCTTGGTGCTGCCCCTTTGTGCTGGCACCTTATATATAAACTTGCTTGAGGAACACATGTAATTGAAATGCATTAAGGTTAATCAGTTCCTCATTCCAGTTTGGTGCAGAACTATTACCAGCTTATATGCCAGAATGAAGAAGAGGGAGGTGTTTGGGAGGAGCATGAGCAGAGAAGCAGTACTATGCTACTTTGAGAAGGCTGGAAGTGAAAGTAGAGTTTTGTTATCTTTGAATTCAGAGTCCATGTGTATCATCATTTTGTAGGTGTGCTGAAGATAGCTATCATAGTGCCCAAGACAGAGTAAAAACAAAACTGTGTGGATAAAAATGTCTTTTCAGTTCATCAGGATATGTTTTTGTCTGTGTGCTTCTTTATCTGTCACCCCAGTAGTTACTTTGTATTTTAGCCAGTGTATTTCTTAATACATTTAAACCAATTATTACACTCTGAAGTAAGAAAATTGCTTTTTCACCCCAGTATGCAACAGCAAACCCCATAGATTTTAAACTGTCTTCCTTTAGTGCTTTATAGGTTTCCTATATTTTCAAATCTGTTTTCTGATATTTGGAAAATTAATAGGATTTGTGCTTGGTTAGACTCTGGTGCATAGAGCTTACATTAATCAGGTGAGCTTAGATACTGGCTATTCTTCTGTTGTATAATAATCCCCTGGTGGGTCTGAGACACTTTAGAACTGGAAGTCTTGACTTTCATGGATCAGCTTCTATTTGAATTAACATCGATACATTCTCTCTGCCTCATTAAGACTAAATTATCTTTAATTAGTTCCTCAGATGTATTAGATATAAAGAATGAAATGTTGAGACTGCCAATCAGTTTGCTGGATGGTTAAACTTTAGCTACTGGTGCCTAACTAAAATAAAAACCAATCTCAATGCAATTTATAAATAACAAAACTTCACTCAAGTGGAGTTTTATTGTAATTGGATTTGTAATTTTGCACATTGGAGTGTATCTCAAAGCTGGTCTTGCTGTCTAACAAATAGAAAAGAAATTGCATGTTGTGCACAGCAAGCAAATTGTTCAGTTGATCAGAGATTAAATTGCAGTGCCCACTACTGGCATGTCTGTTTTCCTTTTTTGTTTCTGTGTCAAGTTGCTTTTGTCTTTCCAGGTAATGCTTATGCATTCTGAAAGTAGAAACTAGCTGGATATCTGCTCGTTTTAGCGGTATTTGGGAGGATAAAGTGTTTGGGTGGTGGAAATGAAATGCAGTGCTCTGTCACTTTGCACAGAGCATTTTCTGAAGAAGTAAGATGAGGGATGTCAGACATGAGAAAACAAATCCCATTACGAAAGTAGACACAGCTCCTCTTGGTTTTTGTTATTTTGTTTTGCTGGGTTTTTTTTCCCTCCTGCTTTTTCCCTGTCTTTTGATTTTGAAAAATCAATAGGCTTGGGAACTAGAATCAAACTCTACTTCTGTTTTTCCAGTCGAGATGTGCAGAAGCAATTAAAGAGCTGCTGCTGACAGATTTTTTTTTATGAGGGTGTTAAGTTGTAGAAAGAGGAAGGAAAAAAGTTGAGTGACTGGAGAACTGTAATAAATATTTTTAAAAGGGGAAAAAATAACTAATAGAACACTTCTGGGTACTGTCCTTTCACATAGTATCCTGAGGAGGCAAGAGGGTTACGGATCAAAGACGGGTAGGAGAGGCTAGAGAACAGAACAACAGAGACGTTGGACTCAGGTCAAGAGGAGTAGGGACAGAAAGTGTCTGGAAAGAACTGTGCAGAGATTGCTTTATAAATGAGATTTAGGATATGCTTTAGTAATGAGGGAATATAGGAATTGCCTTAATTATTGCTCTCTGTGTAAGGATACTGGCTAGTTGGATAAAATGAATTGCTAAGAAACCTGCAGGTGGAAAAACCTAGTACATCCCCAAGGTAGGTGCTCTGACCATCTCTGCTTGTAGCTAAATAGTAATAATGCTTTCTACCTGAAAGGTTGTCAAACACAAGTTGAGGTGGGTTTTTTGGTGTGAATATATTATACGTTAGTTCCCAGCATTTGTATCAAAGTTAAAAATAACTGGAGATATTAGCATAACTAATTTAGCACAGTACTTAATCATGGTCACTGATCTAATGCTTGTTCTTTTTACAGACTAGTTATTTCATCAGATCTTTTAATGAATAAACAAGGCCTGACTTTGTGAGGTGGGCAGGTTAAAGGAGTCTTCTTCAGTCACAAAGGAATGACACGTTCAGTTTTGACTTCCTGATCACACCTATTTCTGCCACATCAGTGTATTGCAAATCTTAACCTTTTCTAACAGGGACGGATAAGAATGAATTTTAAAGTGTTTAGTTTTAAAATAAGCCTATATGTATTCCTGGTGGAAATTACCAGCTTTCAAAGGTCTAAATTTCCAGTAATCTGCTAAGCTTGTGCGATACGTTAAAATATTGATGCTGCTGAGGTTTAAAAGAAAGTCAAGTGATGGAACCAAGAGAAATTACCAGCTGAAACACTTCAAAGTAGTGCTGATAAATCCTGGCAGATTTATCAGCTTCTGGATATGGAAAAGATAGTGTGTTTTTTATTTCAGTTTAGTTTAGTTAGAGCTGAAATACTGCAAATTTTGAAGCCCAAAACATGCTTTCCTTCAGCTCTTTCAGATTTAAAGAAACTAGCTGTAAAATCAATGAAGGGCACAGTAACTTTGTTTAATTGACTACAGAAATCTGTTAAACTACGAACAGTAGTTAAACAGAGTTCCTTTTAAAAGTGAAACTTGTATTGTTTACCACTTCATGTCTGGGAGGCATTACCCTCTACTTATTATTGTTATATTTGCACTGTGTCACTTTGGTCTAAAATGAATAGTGTAAGTATTATCAACTGTTATAGATCAATACCATACAGTGTTTTGAAATCTAAAAATTTCTATGCTGTCTCTGCTAGTGCATACCTAGGAAGGACAGTGAAAGAACATGGCAAATGTATAGTGATGGTTCCTATTTGCACCCTTCCAGCTTCTAGTTAGTTACTTGTGGCTCAAGGACTTGGAGTTGCAGGAAAAAATCTTCATATTTAATACCAATGGGATTTTTTCCTTGAATTTTCATCCAATAATAAAATCTAGCACTTAGGGATATTAACAAATGTATTAAGCTGTATAATTGCTTGAATGAGAAATGCTGCATTGGTAGATAACTGAGAAATAAAGTAACAGTTACACCTAATCTGTGCAACCAGTGGTTACCAACCAGTGAGAATGGATGTTTCTAATGCTTATACTTCCCAGTTACTTATTTAAAACAAAATTAAAATGAACAATTTTAACTGCAACTTTCTTGCTCCTTGAAATAAATCACTTCTGTGCAGGGTAGATAACTGGAATTAAATATACTTACATGGAGGTGATTGGGTTATGATTACACTTAATGTGTTCATATAGTTAAGTCATGGTTGATGAAATAAGCCTTTCTTTGATATTGATTACTAATATCAACCACTCTAGGGAGCTTTTTTCTTATTTCTTAGTTAAGTTTTATTGAAGGGAATAGTGTATCATTGAACTCAGCTATACAGTTACAGTATATCTGTCATGTTCAAGAAAAATAGTTACTTAAAGTGCATGCTCAGTTTTAATCACAAAAATTAGTTGATATATCTTAAGCTGTATGCTAAGAATCAATGCTTTTTCAACATCTTTGTTTTTGAAACTACTCTTTGAGTTTATTACTGATTGCTCTTCACTAATAGATTATATTCCTGCCTTTTATTTTGAGAATAACAAAAAGTGGATTAAACCTTGGGTACGTGGAATAAAAGGAAGTTAAATCTGAAATTTGCGCTTATTCAAGTGGCTTTTGCATTCCATCAGTTGTCTTTGCCTTTCATGCGTCAGTCCATTAGAAGACAAAAATAGCAAATGCTTATTTGTAGTGTTTTTAGCTCAGTCCTGGACTGAGAAACAGTCGCTGGAGAAAGTCTGAATCACCGTGACTAGGCCATTACTAGAAGAAAGCGTGCATACCAACTCTGACAGGGAGAAGAAAGCACCTTTCATGTGCACCACATCACTGCAGCCATCTATAAGTGCAGCATGGCATCAGGGATTCTTATCTCTGACAACTTGTGGGTTGATGTTCTTGATAATCTCTGAATATAATACTGTCAAAAAGTGTTTCCCTGGGAAGGCTTATCCCTTCCTATTTAGCAGTGCTTTTATCTTTTCTGGATTAAGGGTACACTCCGAGGTTGTTGAAGACATGAAAAAATGACTGCCAGTATTGCCTAAGGTGTTATATGTGTTTAGTTGTCTGGTGTATTCTATTAATTGGAAAAGTCATGTAGGCCTTCAAGGCTACTGCAAAAAGAGGATGGTCCTGCTAAGGAATAAAATACAGTTTCATGGGAGGTGGTAGTTCAACTACTTACAAGCCCCTGACCTCCTCAATTTTAAATCTTCCATTGGAATAAGCTTTTCTTGTGCCAATTGCCAGATTAATTTTTTTCCCTTCTTATTGCTCTAAAATTTTTCTTTGTATATAATTAAGCAATAAATTGGAAAAACACATATAGTTTGACTATGAAGTTTCTCTGATAGATACTTAGTATATTTAGAAAAACAACTAATATGGTTTTATCTAAATATTTTCTCTTTATTTTGAGCTGCTAAGAAGGGGAGTGGGGTCAAGTTTGTAAAAATATTTTTTTCAGAACCAATGGCAGTTTAATATGCTATGGAAATAACATAGTGAAAATAAAAATTCAGTTTTAGGTGCTTGTGTAGACCATTCACAGGTGTCAGTTACAGTAGAAATCAGTTTTGTACCTGTCTTTGAGAATGGGTTTCATGAAAGTTATTCTGTATCTCTGTATGGAGTAGTAGGTGAGTTAAGTAATGTGTAGCAAAATCCTGAAAGTAGCTGGTGCTTGCAGGGTTCTGGTGGTGCCGGCTGCATCCTGTTGAACTTAAAAATCAATCTAACCAATCCTAAATCTCAAGCTTTAAACACTTTGGTTTTTTTAGGACATCCATCATGTTTGAAGTTCTGTCCTGAGTTAACAACAAATGTGAAGGCCTTGAGATGGCAGTGCATTGAATGCAAGACATGCAGTGCGTGTAGGATCCAAGGCAAAAATGCAGTAAGTTAGATTTGAGTGTTACCTGACTTTTCTTTGTTTATAGTAGCTTTATAATTAGCACATGTGCAAATACAAATAACTGATGTACAACTTCAAGCAATGCTGTATTAAGTCTTTTTTTCCTCTTCCTCTTCTCCATCCCCTCATCCCTGCCCACCCTTCAGGATAACATGCTTTTTTGCGACTCCTGTGATAGAGGGTTCCACATGGAGTGCTGTGACCCACCACTATCCCGAATGCCAAAAGGTGATCATGAAAATCCTTTCCATGATACTACTTCCCATTTGCAGTCTTTTCTTATGTTAAGTGACCAAAACCTCTTGAGCATGCTAATTTGTTATGGGTTTTTTTAATGATAAACACTATGATTTCATTCATGTCAAAGCCAACTTTGTCATTACGTGAGGACTTTTTTTCTCAGGAAAATAATAAAGGTGTGCATTCAGTTGATCAGATAAATTCACTGTGTAAATGAGTTGTTGGCCAGTCTATTGAAGGTGAAATTTTAGACAGGCTGTTAAAATGCTTGAAGTATATATATTGACAAAGAAATCCTTAGAGCAGATGGAAGAGACTATTGTTCATGCCTTCTGTAAGAGTAATTGAAAAAACAGACAAACAAAAAAAATGCGTTTGTCTTCAGGTTTCCTGATCTCTAGATTTCTGATAGACAGCACCACACTTTTGCTCTCACATCTTTATGGCTTTGCCTATTTAATTTTAAAGTTACACTAAAGAGGTTTTTGAGTTCCTTCCCTCCTACTCCTCGGTCTTACCTACAATAGTGTGTAAGCATGGCCAACTAATGTTAAAAGGGTGTTAAATTCAAGTTGTTGTAGATTGAAACAAACATACCGAGGTGTGATCTGATACGTTCTTCAGCATACCCTAACCTAGATTGCTTTGTAACACACATGTAATTTTTTTCCCCAATCTTAATTGTGTTTGAAGATCTAGGTAGTTTACGGAGGGACAAGCTAGAACAGAAATTCTAAGAGCCCATTTGCTTATAATGATTTCTGTGGTCCTTGTTGCCTCTTGTTTTGCCCTTTCCTTGAGCACTTTGCTTTTAAAATGGGTAGAAGTGGATCAGGTTTTTTTGTCCAGTTCCCTTTCTTTCTGTCCTGTTCAAGAGCTAATTTGCTGACTGTGTATATACTTGGCATGTATCGTGGTAGACACATGCAGTACAGATTAGATAAACTGTGTACAACTAAACTCTTTTTCCTTTGTGTAGGGATGTGGATTTGCCAGGTCTGTAGACCAAAGAAGAAAGGGAGAAAGCTGCTTCATGAGAAAGCTGCCCAAATAAGGCGACGATATGCAAAACCTATTGGACGACCGAAAAATAAACTAAAGCAACGAATGTTGTAGGTTTCTCTTGGGGTTTATTTCTTTATATGTTTTAGAGAATGTAGTCAGATAAGAGTTGGATACAGGTTTAAGTACAGTTTTTAACTGTATTTCAAGTTGGGGAAAAGAGATGACAAGTGATTTAATACATATGCCTTTCAGCCCAATGGCCTTCTGAATTATGCTAAGTGCTTTTTGTGTCATGTCAGAAGGTGATAAGAAAATTCCTGTAACTTAGTTTTTCAGATCCCATACATTTTTGTCAAAAATTGTACCACAAACAGATGCAAAGGAATTTCTGTATGATAACATATGCCACAGCTATATTTTAAGTGTAGCTTCAAATAATTGAAGTATGTACAGAATCTGTACTAAGTGGATAATAACAAGGCAATTATATACAACTTCAGGAGACTGTTCTGCTCAAAGACCTGTTCAAAAACTATATAAAAATAGCTTTATTAGTTAATATTGGCTGACAAAACCCATTCCAAAAAGTAAACTGTGCAACTACTACAGAAGTTCTGGTTTCAGTGGTGCTCTGGAAAAGATGATTACTTGAATTTTGCTGTTAAGCTGCCACTGGTTGCTAGGAAAAGGTTGCAATTCCTCTTGCTTCTCAGGACTGTGTTTGTCTAAGACAAGAGCGTGCTGTAATTTCTTTGGTGTTTGTCTTTCCAGGAAACACTGTAGTTGGACATTGTAAGGCTTGTTTGGAGGATTGTTTAAGTAGCGTTGGAATGCTGAGTTGACATTGCACTGAGTGTTAAACAGGAACAGGTTCTGTGTGTTGACTATGTAGCATGTTGCCCTCTATCCCATGTTCTTATCCACGTATACCTGCCTTTCCTCCTGTTCAACTATTATTTAACTGTTTGGCTATGTCAACTCAGCAGCTTTCTGACTCTATGAACTACTCATTCTCTCATGTGATTGTTACCCAGCCATTTTTCTCTATGGTCTAAAAACCTGTCCCATATTATCCAGAATTGCACGATAGCTGCTGTAAAACTTTGCATTTTGCAAAATAAGGATTTTTGAAGCCAATAGAGCCAACGTGAGAAAATAGAAAGAAAAGTACTCACAGTACAGTGCACTAGTCAAGTTTGATGTACTTGGTGCTGTGCAGCTTGCTGTATTCTCTTTTCCCTTTCTCTCTGCCTGGATCTTTCATCTTGCCTTTTTGGTCCTTATCCTAAAGTTCAGTGTATGTTGCTCTAGGAAAGTAGTGCAGGATAAAGTGTGGCAGTACGTGAAAGTAAAAGATCTAGTTGTACTGGCTCGTGAGAGCGTGCTGTTAAAGGAAGAGTGGGTGAAACATTGCTTTACTTCTCCGTTTTCCTCCTGAATAAATAACTTAGGAACTTGAAGGTTGAAAATGTTGTGAAGGTTTTACTGTTACATTTTAATATTGATATTGAGCCACAGCTTTTAAAGTGAACATCATGCTGAAGGATGTGGAAGTTGTTTTAGTATTTGATTATGAATAATTTCATAAAGGTTTCCTTTGCAGTGTATAAGCATGTTAGAGGAGTACTTTGGGGAGCTCTTTGTATTACTTCAATGTTTAATATATATATATATATATAAACAAAGTAATCTTGTATTGGAAAAATAGTGGTTAGGAGATAAGACTTTTCCTCATGAAATCCTATTTAAAAGTGATTGCAGGGTATAGAACACAACAGTGCCATACATAAAAAGTGTGCGGTCACATGAAATGCAGGAACATTAGCCAATGCCACTTAGTTCTTGTGTAGCACAAAGAAAATCTGTCCAGTAGGACTGGAATAATTTTTTGCCTGTTGACCATGTGTAGGAAGCTCTTCACAGGCAAATTACTGTGTAAGATTAACTTAAACCAGGTGTGTGCTGGCCTCTGGCACCACTACATCTGGTAGTGAGAATAGGTCTTGTGTTACACGTAAGCTTATGACACCAAAGGGTTCAAAAGACTTAGAAGTTTTTTGGGTTTGTTGCCTCTTAGGAGCTAACCAAATTTAAGGATGTGTGGGTGGAAAAGGGACTACTTCTTAAAATGATGGGCCTTTGGAGTTCAGTAAGCCAGATGGTAGCCCTAGGCTGTTAAATCTCTAATTAGATGTAACCTGTTGCAATTAATTACTTCAGTATCTCAATTAAGAAGGCAAAAATCTGTGGAAGAAAATTTTCCGCTGCAAAGTAAATAAGCTGACTTCAAAGAGCAGGATGGAAAAGGGAATGAAAGAAAGCATGTGATGCAACTATATAGCTTTGTTTGCCTTTGTAATTGGATCATGCATCCTGATAGCTATTTCTTTTACTGCAGATATTTTTAAATGTTCTGTTTCTATGTGCTAAAATATACTATTCAGTATTTCTCTCAGTATAGTTCCTCTCTTCAGTCATTAGCAACTAGTTAAACCTGTAATTCTGCTGTCACAAACGTTGGCTTTCAGTGTGCCTTTTTTATTCCTAGCATTTAAGTAAGATTCTCCACTGTTGTTTTTTTTTTTAACACCTTCCATGTTAGGCCTGAGTAGTTCATGGTTTTTCTATAGACACACCTTCTTTACAGTTTTACTTTTTCCTTTGCCTTTTTTTTTTTTTAATATTGTTAGCATTTCTAAAGAAAACAGTGTATTTCTTTGGTTTTGTTTTAATCCTCTTAATAAACTACCTTATTTTGCTTTTAGGTCTTTGGTGGTAATTTTTACTACTAGTGTGGCATACATAATCCAACAAGAGTGGGAAAAATAGCAATTTCTTGAAAATTGACTGCATTGCTTTAAAGGGCTAATAGACTTTCTCTACAGTTTAAGCAAATGTAGTCTGAAGTTAAGTGTTTTCATATAATATATTAACACTGAAAACATTCATCTCCTTTGTGTGTAAAATAAACTATGGTGATGGAGCAGTTATTCTACAGACATGGTGCATTGATATTTTTCTCCAAATAAGCACACTTTGACTATGCCTAAAAGTAAGTGGGAAGGCTGTATACTTAGAAGGTCTTGCTATGCCAGCTGCTTGCAGTTATATGTACTGTGGACTATCTTTTAAAGAAAAGAGGGGAGGAGGAACATAAAGGAAAAGGGAAAAAAGGTAGCTTGATATTATGTCCTAGTGTGAAATGTATTTCCAAAGCGTGTATGTCTTTAAATTTCTTTAAAGATTTTTAAGTACAGTGGCCTAAGTAACTTGTATAAACTGTAGGACTTTTTGACAGTAAAGATTTCTAATACTGATTTTTATTTTTCAAATTTTTGCTTAGGTCTGTAACCAGTGATGAAGGATCCGTGAATGCATTCACAGGAAGGGGGTCACCTGGTAGGGGTCAAAAGACTAAAGTCTGTACCACACCTTCATCTGGTCATGCTGCATCTGTGAAGGATTCAAGCAGCAGATTGCCTGTTACAGACCCCACTCGGCCTGGTGCCACCACCAAAATCACCACCACCTCCACCTACATATCTGCCTCTACACTTAAAGTTAACAAGAAAACCAAAGGGCTCATTGATGGCCTTACTAAGTTCTTTACACCATCACCTGATGGTCGCAGATCACGAGGTGAAATAATAGACTTTTCAAAGCACTATCGTCCAAGGAAAAAGGTCTCTCAGAAACAGTCATGCACTTCTCTTGTGTTGGCTACAGGTACCACACAAAAGCTAAAACCTCCACCTTCTTCACTTCTACCCCCAACCCCCATCTCTGGTCAGAGCCCCAGTTCTCAAAAATCCAGCACTTCGACTTCTGACTCTCCCCAAAGTTCTTCCAGTCAGTCAAACATACCCTCCTTTAGTAGCCTTCCTAATAGCAGTCTGCTAAAGGGACTCTTTGATGGACTCTCTCATATCTATACCACTCAGGGACAGTCTCGAAAAAAGGGTCACCCAAGCTATGCACCACCCAAGCATTTGTGTAGTAAACCAGAATTATCTTCCACATCACCATCTAATAGCAATTTCTATGGAAAGAAAGAGGTTAGGAGTAGGTTTATTTCTCATGCCTGTGCCTCTGGATGGGGTGTGTCTAGAGGACATGCTTTTAAAGCAATTGCTCACCTCAGGAGAACAGCTTTCCTTAAAATGCACAGGACTCTAAGCAGATTAAAGTATAAAGTGACCCCTCAGATGGGGACCCCCTCACCAGGGAAGGGGAGCTTGGCAGACGGAAGGATTAAACCTGATCAGGATGATGGTAAGCAAAGGTGAAAGCGCCAACCAAACCTGCGTCCCGTCCAAAACCAAAATTCTTATATTGTCACATAGGTCTTAGCTATTTCTCTTGTTCTTACTTCACTTTCATACAAAAGCAACACAACTTTGACCTTTTATCTAATACTGACTAAATCTCCAAAACATTTTTGGTTTTTTGTTTTGTTTTTTTTTCTGACTAATACCACACCACCTTTTAATTATTTTTTGCATCTGTAGTGACACTAGGAGCCCCAAATGCCTCCATAATGTTGCTTATGGCTGTGTAGTACCGCATGAGTAGCCACTTGTCATGCTACTTTCTTGTTCTTCTCCTGCCATTTCTCTGGCAGTAGTGCTGTCATCATGATTGTGTGCTGTCAGTGCTTATAATGATGGGCATTTCAATTCATTTCCCTCTGCTCCATTGCTTTTTCATGACCAGTTCCATCGTACTAGTCTCCACAACACTTGATCTTTACTGCTGTGAACTACCTTTTTATAATTACTTTTATTTAAGAAAACAATACATTTAATTTATTGTGTTTGAATGTAGCTTAGCATTGATCTCCAAATTGTAAGGGCAACTTTTTTTCTCTTATATTTGTTTTTACCTTCTAGAGTACACTGGAATTTATCAGGTGGCATAGTTCTAGTGATAGAATATACTTCATTTCATGAGGTTCAAAACTAATTTATTAGAACTGGACTATAAAGGCTTATACAGACAGACAAGCAAATAATAGCAAATACCAAAAAATAGCTCATACAGCAGCAAACTACAAAAGAAGGGGGTAAGATTTCACTTCTGTTGCTTAGTAATCCCACATTCAGTTAAAATGGGGAGTCATAACAGCTATAGTTGCTATAATCCTATTTAGGAGTATCACTTTGGTAAGGCACATGTAACCTTCATGTCTGTGAATAAACTTTTTGCTGGTTTTAAATAACAGATACTGAAATCAAACTAAGCATCAAACAAGAAAATACGGATGTGTTTCTGTTGGGAAGCAAGGACACTGTTACACAGGAAGATTTGGAAGTATTTAAACAGGCTCGAGAACTTTCCCTGGAGGTAAGAATCATGTTGCATAAAATGTGGTTATTTCTATAAATAAAAACTCAGTTAATTTTCATAGTCTGTTCATCTTCATTTTTAATATATTCATTTTTATCTAATATATCATGCTTGCTGTGAATTTTATTTGGGAGACATTTACAGGTAACATACAGTTACCTTCTCCTGGATAGGAGACAAGGTATCCTGCTGGAAAGGGTCAGATGGTAAGTTACACCTAGGATAGATTTTTGAAAGATATATTTGAGCATTTTGGACACAGGAGTACAGGATTTAACATAGGGTTTAAAAGTAGCAGACATCCAGGTCAGGATCCTGGGTTGATGTTGGTCGGTAAGAATGGTGATTTTCCTCTGCAGATAAAGCAAAAGCTGTGAGAAGTTAAGTCTGTCCCAGAAAATACTGTTTGTTAGAAAACTGAGTTTAGTGAGTTCGTAAGTTTATTTTACACAATTACTTACCACACTTTTAGTTTAAATACTTTCCAGTTTCAGTGAAATTATTTGAGCTGAATCAGACTGGTGAACCAGACTTTTACTTTTCTGTGCCCATGAAATGAATAACCACTATCTTTGAGAACCTGGGTCAGAAGTTTGGTGCATGTAATGTTTCAACTGCTGCTTTCCTAAAATGGTATCATAAATGACTGTCTTGTGCTTTTTCAGTAACAGAATTCACTTAATTTTTTTTTCAGGTTTAGTGTACAAGTACTGACATTACCTTCTGTATGGGTCCAACGCAGTGACATTTTTACATTCTTCATTCAGAGCATGTTAACCAACAAACTCAAATTGAGTTTAAAGATTCTGTTTCATTATTAGCTTGTCCTTCTGTTTGCTCATGGAAATAGTTCCCACCTCTTGCTTTCTTTATCTTTGATATGCAGTCCAAAAATGTTAGGTGGTAAGATTTCTGTAATTTGTGAAATTGAAATTGCTTGTTTTTCCCCACCTTTCTTACTCTTTCGAGTCTAGCAGTCATTTTCTGATCAGCTCAACTGCAATATATCTGAGATTAGTGTGTGTTAGTATACTGTTGTTGACTGTTATGAGATAAATTCCAAGGATTGTACGAGTGTTGTGCTGATACCTTTGCTCTCATTATTTTGACAGAAGGACAGCTTTGAGTTTGAATCAGAACAGTAGAGAAGTCCTCAAATTAGATGCTGTGGGAGAAGAGCACTTGAGGCTCTTGTTCCTCTTATTTGGCTGGGCCATGAACCATTTATTTGTATCCACTTGTAAACACTGATCACTTACCTTCATGTTAAGTTGTTTGGCAGCTGGAAAGAAACTTTTGCTGTTTGTATTTGCTGTTTGCAAACTGTCCAACTTTGAATTGCTGAAGCGTCAGGTTTCTCATGCCTTCAGTGGTGAAAATGATGATATAAAGCTAAAATTTCTTTTACTTTTTCTGTAACTAGTATTTTCTTTTTATTGCACCTTACAGAAAATTGGGTGTAAAAACACTGGTGAAACAAGTGGGAGATACCCTTCAGTGATTGAGTTTGGAAAATACGAGATCCAGACTTGGTACTCTTCACCTTACCCACAGGAATATGCAAGGTAGCAAGTTGTCAAGATTGCATGGTTGGAATTTTTACTGACGTGATAATTGTAATTTATTGTCTTACTCTTTTGTAACTATTTATAATTTACGACCTTTAAAAGTAGATATGCCATTTTAATTATAAATTACAAAACAAGAACTATTAAGAATTATTATAATTATTCTGTAATTATAAACGACAGAACAAGAATTCCTTTTTAGCTAGTTCTAATCAAAGATGCAATAAAAAGACTGAGGGTTTTTTTTCCTAGTCCTGCATAAACATCAACTTGCACTGTGTATTGGTGTGGTTTTGTTTGGAGTTTATTTTTGTTTATGCTTTTGTTTTGTTGCTTTTGTTTTCATTTATCTATTTGGTTTTGGCTAGTTTGTTTGTGGTGGGGGGGATTTTTTTTTTTCTTGTCTTAAGCCATTGTGATTACTTATATCCAACATGTGGCCATTTAGACAAATTAATCTTGTAAGAAAAAATCATTTCCTAGCCTTCCCCAGATGAAAAATAAGGAAAATTAAAGGGAAGGAGATCCCCTGTGTTCTGCTTTGTGCCTCCTTTATCTTCACTTGGAACCAGAAGGGTGAAATTTGAGGTATTACTCCAGTGTGCCTACTTTGATGGAGACCACAGCAAAAGCTTAGGTGGAATGGGGGAAGTAACTGGGATCTACTAGAGGCTGGATCACAAAACAGCTACCACACCTCAACTCTGTTGGATTAGGTTCACTGGGATTGGTTGAATCTGACCTTTCCTATCTTCCTTTTCTGATGAACAGTGTGTGAATGTTTAATCATTCACTCTAATGTTATATTTATTTAGTTAGTTATGCTTAAGCAGCATTTACTTATGGTACCTTATATTTGAATGGGGAGAGTTTTTCATTTGTGGTAACTTTGTTTACAGAATGTAAAAACTTTGTGTATTAAATATCTTTTTAATTTTCATACAGATTACCAAAGCTTTACCTGTGTGAATTCTGTCTTAAATACATGAAAAGTAAAAACATTTTGTTAAGGCACTCAGAGAAATGTGGCTGGTTTCATCCTCCAGCTAATGAAATCTACAGAAGAAATGACCTTTCAGTATTTGAGGTAGGTTTATCAAAAATGTAAACTTTTTGGAAGTAACCAGTTTGTAGACATTGCAGACCAATTGTAGAACTAGTGAAAACTTTAACATGCTTAAATACTTCCTTGGAGATTGTTCTTATACTGCAAAAACAAGTCCATCTTCCCTATTCAGTTCTATCCTTTGGGGCCACATTCTTTCATGATTCATACTTGTGCTTCATGCATTAGCCAACCTCTTGCTTCCATTGCTGGTCTGCCTTTCCCTTCTCAGCAGAAGTACCTCTTCCACCCATTCATTTCTGGCTATTTGAGTGTCTTGGGTATAGGGAGAAGGCTAATGACAGTGTCCGTGCTCCCAAAGTAAAAAAGGAAGCAAAGCAGCTTCTCGTGTGTTCTAAAATCGTGAATGTAGCTGCTGGGTGCTCTTGCCCTCCTTTTGGATGTTTGAGAAACTTGGCCAAAACCATCCTGGCTGGGTGGTAGAGGTTTAGGCCAACTTTGGCCAGAACACACTGCCTTTAATTAATAAAAAAATACGTGTCCACAAACTCAACTCTGGACTTATTAATCTAAATTATTCTCTTGGGAGATGACTTCTTGTAAGTTTGAGGTTTTGTGGATATCCCAGACAATAGAATTCTGTGTTTCAAATAGCATACCTGCACTTATATAAAACTATGCATTAGCCTTCACATTCCTGTTTCTCAAGCATTGTTACAGATAGCATTAACAGAAAAGGCTGCTGAGGTTACTAGGACTTCTTTTGAGACTGTTTCTCAACAGTGTTATTTAGATGTGTATATTGATAATGTCTTTTTAAATCCAAATGTCAGATTCTGCTTCAAACTTGTATTTTCATACTGTATAAGTGTCTGTTTTGCTTGATCATTGCCCTTATCTGTTCAAACAATGGTAGATGCAGTCTTGAAGTTCTTACTTAAATTAGAATAAGATCTTAGTATTTGGTTCACTTGTTTGTGTTTGTACTATTAAAAAAATAGCTATTTTCATCAGGGTTGCTTCTTTCCTGACTTGAGCAATTTTTATAAATATTGTAGATCTGCCAGCAAAGGACTTATGTTTTAAACAGACTTAACTCTTTTCCTATCAAGAAGTGAAATTGTCCCAGCCAGTCTAAAATAACTTTATTTTCTCTATTAAGAGGTGTTAAGAACTGTGCAGCATACAATAGGCAAATTGTGCTTTCCCATTTATTTTCATTGACTACTCCCGACATGTAAATAAAAAATTCTTTAAAAAATAAAGTAAAGTACAGGGGATGGGGAGGTGGGGAATTGCTGCAAAAAGCACACGACAGACAAGGTGTGTGTGAGAGCAACGTCCCAACTCCACTGCTTTTATCCCCTTTCTCTATTTTAGGTGCTTCAGTAAGCACTTTTGTTAAGCCTTCTGAAATAAATGTGGTTGGTTTGAGTTTTTTTGTTTCCAAGGTTAGTGTTGATTGTTACTCTGATTACTGTAGAAACTCAGTCATTAGTTGATGTCCTTTTTCATAGATCCTTTCAAGAATTCCGTGCAACCATTTTCTTTTCAGCAGAATGAAGGGTTTGTGATTTCCTTCATGTTTTATGTTTTTGAGAGGAATAGAAATAAGTTTGGCATTTTGTGATTTATGTACCTCTGCCCAGAGCATGACTTCAACAGATTTGAGAGAAGACTTTGACATAGCTTACTGCTATGCTGTAGCCAGGAAACTTTTGACAGATGCTTGCTTTTGAGCTTGCCCACCCCTCTTTTTTCCCCACTTCTCACATTTAAAACTGATGAACAAGCTGTGTTTGCCTGAAACTTAAGGTTTTTTACATTTCTGTACAAATGTTCTTACTGAAAAAGACAGCTCACATAATTTGCATTTTCAGGCTTATGGCTTAGCCAGTGGAGATTTCTACTTTCTAAATGTTCACATTGAATTTGCACACTTGCTAGTAAGTGTGAAAAGTAACAAAAAGCACCTGGAAAATACAGTGTGTTGAGAGCTTAATGTATTTGATAGGTTCTTAAGAGCTGTATGCAAATTTATTCTGCTGCATTTAGGAGCAGTGAGGGTCCATTAAATGTTGAGGTTTTTTAATCCAGTTAATGCACCTATACTACTGAAATAGCCTTAAAATCCCTAAGTATGTCCAAAAGGTTGGATTTTACTCAGAATTCTAACTAGGATTTGTACTCAAAACAAATTAGAATAGAATATGACTTCTTTTTCAGCACAGTGTGCATAACATTTGTCTGCCTCTGTGAATGAAACACAGCTACTGTCATTATCAAAGAACATCATACAAGCAAACCTTTCTATTAGGAAGATTATTTAAAAAATGCTGTTGCCTTTGACTGAACTTTCCCTTTCAGGGAGTACCTAATTGATCTAGGAAATCTGCATCTGTGTCTGCCGTTTCTGTAGCTGAGTCACAGCTTGACTCTTTACACTCGTAATATACCTAGACTAATTGTAGTATTTAGCCTGAAAATTTACTTCACTCACTCAGTAGCGTTTTAGTCTGGCATGGAAATTTTGTCTTGTCTAATTTATCCAAAACATTGATGCGATTGATGTGTAATTTGCTACTCATTTATTGGCATTGCACCTTAAGGACTCAACATAATACACTTCATTGTTTTGTTTTTTTTTTTAAGTTGTTGTGCACACTGCCTTCTAGCAAACCACAGTTTAATGCATTTTAACTAGTGCATTTTGTTTTGTTGTCTGCTAGCCATTTTCACTCCAGGAATAAAGTGAAAGAGGTCAGTCTATCTTGAACAATTAAAAGGTGAAGTTACTTTGTTTGATAAATCTGGATACTCAGTTACATAAAAATGCGAAGTAATTAGTACTAATTGGAGATTTCTTTCTTAACAAGAAACTGGGGCATTTTTCTTCTGAACCTGAATGTGTTTTATTGGGTGTTTTTTCCCTAACACCATACTATTCACATTTCTTTCTAGGATATGATTGATTGAAAAAGTTGTTTTGTCCTAACTTGTTGGTGTCTTGCAAGTAACTGCATCTGTCTTACTTTTCTAGGTTGATGGAAATGTGAGCAAAATTTATTGTCAGAATCTCTGTTTGTTAGCTAAGCTCTTTCTGGACCACAAAACCTTGTATTATGATGTTGAACCATTCCTCTTCTATGTCCTTACAAAAAATGATGAGAAAGGCTGCCATTTAGTTGGATATTTCTCTAAGGTAAAAAGAAAAAAAAAGTGGGTTTATTTAACGTTTGTAATTTCCTGTTCCCCTTAATACTGGTGACAACAGCAAGGAAAAAAAAATTGCAAGTTAAAAAAAAAAATAATCAGAAGCTTGAAAGCCTCTCTGTAAATCTCAACTGTTATGTGTCTCAAATACACTGTACTTGGCTAGTGATACAAATTGAGAATGCGTTCAGCCACGTGGTTTTGGGTGTTTTTTTTCTAAATTTGGGTTTCTTGTTTATTCATTTGTTTTGTTTGTTCCCAGAATGTGTTGTGGTTTCAGTTGAATATTTAAATCTTTCTCCTGCCCCTAACGTTTTTGCATTAGTATGCCAAACCTAACTTGTAAAAGTTGCAGGTACTTGGAATGTTGATGTGTTTTCAGGGCTTGAGGCCAGCAGTTCAAGCTGGCTATTTAGATGTAAATTGCCAGGGATGTTCCTCTTTTGTGTACAGTGGAATCTAATGCAGTTACTTATTGCACTGATGTAAGATTGCATTGCTTAACTTCATGGTGGATGTCTTGGCTTAGAGTGGATGCCTCTGGTTGTGGCTGAATTTCAAGTAATAGGTGGCTGCTATAGACAAAAATAATACTTATGGGAACTATCTTGACAAAGATGACCAAGAAATACAGTGTAGTTAGATGTAACTGCAACAGGAAAAGCTTCCATTGTCCATAATTTGCCAATAAGGGATGGGATGAATAGGTGCAGTTACTCAGAAATTCAGTACTTCCTGCCCCTAGTGTCACCACCTCCTATTGACTGTATAATTTTCTTTCTTGAAGAAGTGATTTGTATGAAGATAACACTTTGGAAAAGTCCAAAAATCTTGTCAGATTACCTGGATATTGTAAAGTAATCTCTTGGATGTCTGACCACATCCTTCTGAGAGGTGGGCCTTGTTGGAATTAAAGTAACAGTGAGGCATGTAGGCACAATTTACACTGTTTTTTATGTCAGTCAGAACTTCTTGTGTTTTAAAACATGTCAACTTTGATTTAGGCACATTTTCTCCATTTATTTAAGGTAAAGCAGGTTAAGGTGAGTCTCTCTTGACCCCCCCCCTTATCATAGAATTATTAATGTTGCAAAGTAACTCTGAGATCATAGAGTCAAACTGTTAACACAGCACTGCTATGGTCACTACTAAACCATGTGCCCAGGTGCTACATTTACAAGTTTTTTGAACATTTCCAGGGATGGTGATTCTACTACTTCCCTAGGCAGCCTGTTCCAATGCTTGATAATGATACACACATCTTCTTTCAATGAAGAAATTTTTCAAAGAAGAAATTTTTCCTAACATCTAATCTGAACATCCCCTGGTGCAACTTGAGACCTTTTCCTCTCGACCTGTCACTTGTTACAAGGGATAAGAGATTGACTTACTAGAGTCCAAGTAGAACACATCCACAGCCTTTCCCTCATCCTCCAAGTGGGTCACCCTGTCATAGAAGGAGGAACCTGTCAAGTTTGTCAGGCAGGACCTGCCTTTCATAAACCCAAGCTGGCTGGGCCTGCTGTTCTGCATGTGCAGTGTGATGGCACTCAAGATCATCTGCTCTATGACCTTCCCTGGCACTGAGGTCAGTCTCACAGGCCTGTAGTTCCCCAAATCCTCCTTCCACCCCTTCTTATAGATGGGCTTTACATTTGCTAACAGGCTGTCACTTGGGACCTCTCTGGTTAACCAGGACTGCTGGTAAATGATGCAGAGTGGCTTCGTGAGCTCTTCCAACAGCTCCCCGGGTACCCTTGGGTGGATCCCATCAGGCCCCATGGATTTGTGTGGGTCTATGTAGTACAGCAGGTCACTGGCCATTTCCTCCTGGATCACAGGGGCTTCATTCTGCTCCCCATCTCTGTCTTCCAGTTCAGGGGGCTGGATACCCCAAGGACAGCTGGTCTTGCTATTAGAGACTAAGGCAAAGAAGGCATTAAATACCTCAGCCTTTTCCCCATCCTGTGTCACTGTTTCTTGAGAGTTTGGGAAGTCTGTACAGAGAAAATACTTAACCATACTGCAGAAAATAGGAAACCTTCTGAAATATGGCTTAGGTATCTGCTCTCCCAGCTGAAGAAATACTTGGGAATGAGCATACTGGCATGTGATCCTGTCAGTATCATCACTGGTCTAGTGTCATCTTATGTGTGGAGGCTGAAGTGATAGTGGGTGTCTTAAACTATACATGTGCTTACCACAACTTCTTGTCACTTAGGCTGACCTGGATATTTTTGGTTGATTTATTTCATCTCCCTCAAAACTATGTATCACTGATTTTTAGGGTGTTTTTGTTGTTTGTAATCTTTTAAAGGTAACATGGCTTTTCCTTTTTATCAGTAGATTGGAAAGAAACTGTAAACTTATATAGTTAGAACAGCTTCCTAGTTCAGCTTCTTCCTCCTGTTGTCTTAATCAGTGTGATCATTGCCTGTATATGACTTCATTCGGTCTGAAAGGGCTTTTGCTTCTGAGCCTTGATTTTTGGTTCAGTTGAGAAGCATTCAGCTTTGAAAAGTTAGTGTATTGCAAGTGTAACTTCTTAGTTCTGCAGGTATGGGGTTCATCCCCTGCACCCTGACCACATACTCATTCAGAGAGAGAAGACAAAATAAAGATGAAAACCAGCAGGCACTTAGTGTAACAGTTGTATAAAATACAACCTCACCATGTGTATGGATATTACATTCCATTTTTATATCCTTGACAGAATGGTCAGTGAAGCATGAAAATATTTCCCTCTTCTTACTGTCTTCCTCCTTTACTTAAACTTCATTATGCTGTTCAGACAATGTATTTAATTTTTAAGATGCTGAGTAGTTAACTAATTAAAAAATATTTTGAAGGATATTTCTAATATTTCCTTCTTACAATTATATGTTGAGGTGGAATTATTTGACTTTGGTACTGACCCCATACATCTGTTCACCTTATTGGGATATGTTACAAGGACAGTGGCAGGTGCAGGCAATTGCCCACTTCAGCAGTGCTTTGACATACTTGATCTGTTTCTCCTTCCCACAGGAAAAGCTTTGCCAGCAGAAGTACAATGTCTCCTGCATAATGATCATGCCCCAATACCAAAGGCAAGGATTTGGAAGGTTTCTCATTGATTTCAGTAAGTGAAGTGTTTTATTTACACTTGTGATCCAAGGAGCTGGGCTGTTATAAGAAAGTGTAACATGTGAAACTTTATTTAACTTGCTTTGTTGTTTTTATCAATAGATAATGGGATTTCTGTTTATGTTTACGTAGGATAGAAAAGCTCCCTGAAGTGAAAAACTTAGTGCTACTCTGTTATTGTACTCAAGGAAATTGAGAATGGATCTCTCGGCAGTAATATTAGCTCACAAAGCTATTACCCTGAATGAATTGTCTAAATTACCTTCCATTTTGCCTTGCTCATTAGTATAAGAGGAGGCAATTATTTGTGATTGTAGCTAAGAAGGTATTAGTCTAAGGCATTGTCTACATTCTAATATTTTTAACTTGTATCTTCTTTTAGCTAGAAAACTGTTCTAATTGAAGAATTGCTGCATAGAAGGAGTGTGTTTTGGGTTTTGTGTTCATGACTTCCTTAGAGAAAATGGTTATCAAAAAAAGTGTAGGTGCTCATGGCTGTACTTCCTGTTTTGTTTTGCTGAGTTGTCTGACCTGTTAGAAAGCTTCAGGCACACTTGTTTAGATACCAGTTTGTTATTCTCCAAATCTTTAAGGTGCAGTAGAACTCCAGACAAAATTATCTAAGGAACCTTCTCAGTTAAATGTCCTCAGTATTACTGAATCCAGCTTTCTACTGTAATTTAGAGGGAGGATGACAAGGAATTAGTGTATATTGTGTGTGGGTGGTTTTCACTATTATGTTTTTTAAAGCACTGTTGAATTACATGACAACAGAGATAGCTCAGATAATAGGATTCCTGCCCTGAAGGTGTATGCAAGAACATTAAAATGCAAATAATAATACATTGCAGTATAACAGCAGGACAAAGACAATAATTTGTAACTGTAGAGTTTTCAAGGTCTGTGTCTTGCAGTGTTCTACCCAGCATGACTGCACTAAAATGTATAAAGATACTTAGTGTGTCTCATCATTGTATGGCTTTAGAAACAGCCTTCACTATACCCCTGTGAATCAGGTAAGGATGTTTCTGGACCACTTAATCTGCCATTGAAATGTAACCATCACTGGAGTGGAACACAGCAGCTGTTCCGTTGTGCACCTTCTGCAACCTTTTAGGAAAGGCTGTGACAAGTACCACATATTTCTGGAACTGTGGAGTGAACTTTAGGCTCACTTAGGTAGAAATTGACCCTGGTTTAGCATTAAAATACTTTTTTGCAAAAGGAGATGGAGAACTCTTAGTAGGCACAATTGGTAAGTACTTCCAGGCTTTGGCTTTGTTTGTTACTATGTGGTATCTCTCAAAAAAAAAAAAAAAAGAAGAGCGCTCTTAAGAAACGTTATTCTGGTTGAATTTGCAATAGTTATGTTTACAAAACCAATGGCACAGCCATGAAACCCATGGATTCCACAGAAGGTCTGCATATGAGTATGCTGTGTCTCTTTGGATATGTGCTCTGTTACTGTACCATGTGCTACTTAATCTGGGAACATCATTAAGATGTTCTGTCTTTCTTATCCTACTGGAAAAATCTTTAAGCACATTGAGTTGTTTGAATCATTAGGTTTTATGTGTTAACTTACAACAGGACCTAATGGTGTTCTATCTTGGTGTTTATCTGGTGCTGTTCCTACAGTCTTTCCTCTTTGCAGACATGTTTATATCACAGGTGTGGGCTGCAGCTGTGAAAACTGGGCATAGTCCAGAGACCACTTTCAGCTTCTGCTGTAGCTAACACACTGCCCACTTCATGACCACACAATCAGTCCTTCAGTACCTTTCCACAGTATTTTCCCTTTGTTTTCTCGACAGAGGTTCCCTTAACTAATTGGGAATCAGACTGTCTCAGTTGCCGACAGAACAAAGAACCAAGAGGTGACTGAGAAAATCTGGCTCTGTAGTGTGAGTGAGGTACAAATTGCATGAAAGGTAGTGAGAGAACTTTGAGGCTGTTTCTCCCTAGATGTGTAAAGGAGAAGGGCAAGTTATCAGGCTAGTTTTCCTAGACTGTGCCATGAAATGTGGCAACCATAGCTTCATCTGAATCACTGAGCCCAAAATCTGTCTTCATACAGAAGAACCCTTTGAAGTCAATTTTACTTACTCTTTTTTTGGAATTTTACTTGTGGTTCTGCTTTTTATGTTATAATTGACTAACTGCCATCTTCTTTGTACTTTTTACCTTTTTTGTGCACTTGTGGTCTCCTGTGTATAAGTTGCTCTAGCTGGCCTGAGAAGATGTGCTATAACAAAATTCTGGTTATTATTCTAAACTTGAACAGAGCAAGTTTATCATCATTTAAAACATTCTTTGCCGGTGACATTATTGAGACTGTCATGTTCTCATAAAGTTGTTGGAAGATAAATTTTATGCTTTGAATGTTAAGTCTTCATTTGTTATGTGGGTAATGCTTGTAAACTGCTCTATTTTGAAATCTGTGAAGCAGTCACTGATACTTGTCTTTTTTCATAACAGTAACCAGAATAGTTTTTAGACTACAATAATAAAAATGTAACTGAGCAAGTAATTTTCAGAAAACGATAGTTAAAAAACACAAAAGGGAAGGTTTTAAGAACCGTGTGCGAGCAGCTGGCTGCTCACATTACTTTGTGTACATCTAGACACTTGATGGAAAGGCTGGAAAGCACACAGCTTTAAACCACTCCATGACTTCTGCTTTGTCAGCAGTCTGGTGTAAATGTAGTTTGTGGTCAAAATTTGCTTCCTTTTTGGTAAGTGAAATGCATTTGTTTGTTCAGATTGTGGTGCATTCTTTTGCCTTGAACTAATTTAATGTTCACAGATGAGTCTTATATGGTCATGCTGTAACTTGAATGGGAAAGTCTGCTAAAAGACAAATAGGTATTTGTTTTCTGACCATTGATTTTTGGTTGTTTTTTTTTAACTTATATTCTGTTAACTACACTTAAACGTATCTATATTTCAAATTGAAACTGATAATACTGTTATTTCTTACTCTGTAGACACCACTGTAAAGGTTTATCTGTCTGTGTCTTCAGGAATCTGTAATCTCACCTGTGGGGAAATGATTTTAAAAAAGAAGAAATTAACTTTTGTGAGAAGCAAGCATACTGTAAAATGCCTGAGTTCGCTAGTCTTGATTGTCTTCAGCAAAAATTTCATTTGTAGTTTTCTGTATGTCATTCATCATTTAGATAGCAATGTTATTGTTAAAACCAGAAGATTTTTTTTTTTTGATTGTAGGGAAGTTAGAGATTTTGACTGTTATAGAAGTTTGTTGGGCTGTTTGGAAATTGAAAAAAGTTGTTATAAATATTTATTAAACAGCTAAACTGTCAATCTGTAAAAATGAAGACTTGATACTGCTTCATTTTGCTTAATTCTCTGTAAGATAAAATCAGTTTAACCTATTTTATGTTCTTGAAACTTGTCATGCTACAGACCAAGTGGTTTACATGAAGTCTTTACTTTGTTTACACTGAATATACTTTAATAAATATTATAATGGTTGATGTTTCACGTAGGGATAGGGAACCTAATTTTTATTTGGAGTGTATTTAAACGTACAAAGCATTTCCTGAAAATAAATAAAGGTCTTAGTTTGATTGTTGTATTTATACCTTCCTGCCTTTTACAGGAGGGAAAGTTCTTGCCAAACTTCTAAGGTTTGGGCTGTTTGTTTTGTTTTCATTTCCTTGTTGTTCTTGTATTCAGTGAGGTTGACTGGATCGTGATTGCAGGGTCGTACCTGAGGGAGAATAACTGAATTCTGCACCCATCTTTTGTATGTGTTGCAAATAAAATTTTTGGGCAAGTAGACTCCATAAAGCAGGCTTTATTGTGTAAGAGCCCATTCTGGATTTGTTTCACTTCAAGTCCATTTGTGGTGATAGACAGCTCTCATTCCTGTCACAAGGATTACATGTATTTTCATTTGGGTGAGCCTTTATATGTCCTGTGTCAGTTCAGCCTGCACTGCTGCTGTGGGTTTGACAGTGCAAGCACTGAAGCTACGGTGTTGTGACTTCTCTCTGTGCAGACCCCTTTCTTTTATAAACTTTATCAACTTCTCTATACAAGACATTTTTCTTTGCTTTCTTGATTTGAGCTCTTGCAAATCTTCACGTGTTTTTTATTTCTGTTCCTTAGGCTGCAGTGCCAGGACATACTAGTATTTCTTTATTTGGCATATCTAACACGGAGTTCAATATTACTAGAATGGAGTACAGCAGTATTTCATATTTGTTTTCTGTAAGTTTAAAGTCATCTTTTGATTCACATTTCTTCACAGAGCTCATCTTGTTACAGTCCTGTGTTTCTGCTTACTGGATTGCAAATTCTGTGCTGGAGGCCTAGCCAGCAGTTGAAGGAAAAGAAATGCATGTGACTATTAGGATAAACCTTTCCAATTATGCTGGCCAGTATGCTGACAATTCATTTACATTACAGTTATAACCAGGCTTTTAATGCTGAGGAGCAAAGTCCTTGATAACCTGTTGTTATTTATCTTCAGGGCGTTTCTGGTCCAACTGATTATAGCAGTTTCTTACTCCCCTTCAGGATTCCTTCTTTTCATTTGGTTGTCTGTTCACTGTGAAATTATTATTCTTGTTAGAGAGATGAAACATGTTTTAAGGATGCTGGCATACTATTTGGGCTACATACATTCTTTGTTTTGTGTGTAGGGTTTTTTTTTTTGTTCACTTGTCTGAATGTTTGGGAAAGTTGGTGCTGACTTTTTGAACTTCTGTATCATTTATTGCATGCAACTTTTAATGCTGGATTTTTTCCCGTTAGCTTGAATTAACCCCAGATTCCCTTCTGGGATGTGTAGCTCAGATTTTTTTGTGAGGAAGCCGTGACAGGGAAGGGCAATTAAGTCTGGCAGTGAAAGAAACAAACAGAATTTGTATTACCTGAGGAGTTTTAGTGGCTCTGTTAAATGTCCTTGTTTGCTTATTTCCCCAAATCTGGTATCTGTTTCTTGGCCACGTGTTTGGTTTTTTTCCTGTTCAAGTCAAAGAGGTGAATAAATCTTCAAGTCCTGATTTGCAAAAGAGTATGAGCAGTATCAGCACTTGTGCAACAACTCATGTACAGCACCAGGGAAGGCAAATTTCCAAGGGATGAGAGGAAGGAAAAGGTGACTGTATAAGTAAGGGGAAAACTGTTGATGAGAAGTCATTTCTTTCCTTCTAAATGCTTTTCATGAATGACCATCAGAGCCATTGATAAAGGATGTCAGTACTATTACTGATCTTTTTAAAATGGTGTCTTAGAGAGAGAGATTCCCTCTCTTGCTCAGTTAGTTGCAAAATTCATTAGTCTGTGTTGCTTCTCAATAGGAAATGGCTCAGCAAAGGCCTGTGAACAAGATCAGTGTAGTGTTCATTTGCTGTGTAAGCTTTGAGGAAATCGATTGAAGACCTGGAACTACAAGTTGTTTCTTTGCTCTCAGTTTTAATCCTGTCTTCTTGACTGCAAATTCCTACAATACCTTGTCCATATATAACCATTTAGGGGCTCTTGTGCACAAAAGCTGAATCATCAGCTGAATCAGTGAAATATTCTGTGCTGAAAGTGGGTGGGGAGTAAGTACAGATGTCCTCAAAGGTGTTTGTTATACCCATGGTCCTGTATGGACTTTGTTTGAGAAGTAAGGGATGGTGATGGGGCAGTGAATAGACAAAAAAAGGATGCATAGCTTTGTAAAGTGCATTCTTGAATTCCTTCCAGTTTGCACTTGTTTCAGAAGATCTGCATCCCTCTGTGGAAATGTGGAAGACTGTTCATTCCTTAGTGCTCAGTAATACAGTAATACAGAAGTTGTAAGCATTGTGTGTTGAGTCCAGAGACTGCTTTAGGCAGAGAAGTTGTCTGTCCCACAAGCATCTGTATTGATGAGAATGGGGTCAGTGTGCTTATTTCTTACTGCCAGCAGTTTTGAGACACTTTTGAAACAAGCTGAAAAAACTGCATTACATGAAACCTGGGATAGTCTTCAGGTACAGTTTAAGGAGACTGAAAAGCATGAGATTTTCCTTTGGTGTTTAATGCAATTTTGTTCCTCCAGCAAGTTTGTTAAAGAGCTTGTCTAGCCTGTAAAATAAGTATTTCTGTGAAAGGAAAGAGGTTTGGTTTCTGTTAAACTTGAAGAAAATTATATAGTTCAAAAATAAAACTGCTTATTTTTGAATATGTTCAGTTCAAACAGCATTTGCTCTTCTAGGGTCAGCTAGTTATTTCCAGCTTCTGTGGCTCCAGTACTTGAAAAGCTCTATCTTCTGATATCAACAAATGGTTATTTTGATGGAAAATAAGAATTCCTTTTGGACAATATTGAGCCTTGTTTTCTCATTCATGTGCATTACTATGTCTTGGGTTTTTGCATTGTCTTCAGCAGGAGTGAGGGTTGAGCTTTCCATGGCTAGTTGCAGTTTGGACAGTCATCTTTTCTAGTTTCATCTTCCAAACTGGCTTTGTGGTACTTTAGTGTATCAAGAAGGTTTGAAAATGTTGCTGTGCCAGAAGATCAATTTTATAACTTGCTTATCTGTGGTTCTTGCTATAGTGTTTTTAGGTTTCTT
Organism: Manacus vitellinus; assembly: GCF_001715985.3. Lineage (NCBI taxonomy): Eukaryota > Metazoa > Chordata > Aves > Passeriformes > Pipridae > Manacus > Manacus vitellinus. The sequence continues at coordinate 2,926,978 of NW_021939122.1, read as the reverse complement.
GCTTTAACAGCAAATTAGGTTACTCCTTTGTGGAAACCTGAAAAGCAATGATTTTTTGTGAAGTATTATGTTTGTGCAGTCATCCAAAAAAATCTAATTGAGCAAAACTTGAAACTAGTAATGGACTAACATGTGGCCTCTCATTTAGGGCACCATATTGCTGATAAGACACTAGCATTAGAGAAAATGTCATGACTGTTTGGAAGATAAGTAACTTTTAAAAAATGCAATAAATGTGTTGGAAATAAGTGGTGCAATAAGAGTAAAAATGCTGCCTGAGATTTTTACAGTGCCTCTGAGAAAGTAGTGTATCAGTAAAGGAAAAACCTTGGAAAAGGTAGCAGACTTTCTTGACTGAGGGCTTTAATTTTTTAGTAGGAAGCTGGCGTGAGGAAAATGAGCAAAGCCATTACAGTACAGAAATGGTGTTGTTTCTTCTTTAAAGAATACTTGAAAATGGAAACAATGACAAACCATTAACAGAAGCACCATGAGGGCAAGAAAGAGCAGAAGTAGTGAAAATATGTATTTTTCTTCTTCATTATGATGAACTGACACAGTTTATTTGCTGTGTAGCCTTACTTTGTGTTAAGTAGCTGTGTAGACTTCTCTTACAGTAACAGGTCAAGGGTGGATAACTAGTTTAAAACTCTATTCAGATGGAAACAAGACATAGACCTTGAACTGAGAAAAGCTGTACTCTTTATAATAGTTAATAAATTAACCTCTGGAAAACAAAGAAAACTCGAAAAAAATGTAAAAGTGGATGCTGTAATGAAGGAAATGCATTAGATGAAGGTGTGTTCACATGTATGGCATGTAAGTTCTGGTACTGTTATGCAACTACTGGGAACCACTGTCTGATACCTGCTTGCAGTTTAGAACTAGCCTAAGCTGCAGTGGACTGTAAGCAGTTGGATCTACTTGTTTGGTGTGTGTTTATTTAGCACTGATAGTCTAAATCTCCTTATGAGAAATGGGAAGTAATGTGTTGACCAGAAAGTAATATTTTTGAAAACCTACTATAAGAGAATCATAGGAATTTTTTAGATATATCATAACTTTAATCAATTATGGATATGAAGTATAAATAGCATTTGAAAAATTAGGATGCCTGTGGAGTGATGAACTCTTTCTGTAAACACCTGTTACAGTGTTTATTTTCCAAAATCTGATGTTGAGATGTTTTACAGTTTGCTCTAACAAATATTGAAATATAACAGAAATACCACCTAGGAATAAATACACTTTTTAAAACAGTTGTTTACAGTCATGCTTTGCTGTGGCCTTTAAATAGAAGGGGGGGGGGTTAAGATAAAATTTATTCTAACTAAGAGCGTTTCAGCATTCCCTTTCTCACATTACAGTTTCTCACATTACAAGGACTGTTTTGTTACTGCTGAGGGAGTGGCAAACAACTGAAGGTGAGAATGTGAGACTAGGAGTAGAGAGGAACAGGATTTTTTTTTTTTTTAATAGGCTTTATGGGAAAGGTATTTTCTCAAACTACATTTCTGAAGAATTAAGGATCTGTGTAAAACAGGCCTGTGTCATTAACTGTGGTGGCCCATAATGAATCATTCTCTGGTGTGGGGTATTTTACAACTGACTGACTTGTGTACCCCAGTACAGAATACTGTGTCAATCTCCTCATCATTTTCTGTTGGTGTGTTTACAAGTGCATTGTGTCCAAAGGAAAGGTTGAATTACCTGCCTTTTTTTTTTTTTTCTCCCCTCTAGGAGAGAATTTAAAGTATCTCTGAGAGCTGTGAATTTGAGTGAGCCTGACTGCTGCTGCTTATTTTCTGTTCTTTTCTTGATGATTGATTGTGTTGCTGACCTCAAGGCTTGAGTTTGGCCTCTCGTAAATAACTAATAAGGAGCATTCTGTCAAGCTGAGATTTAGATGAGGGGGTAATGAAGATGGATTTTGAATCAAGCTTAGTTGACTTAAGATTATTCCAAGAAAATCAACCCCTTGGGATTTCTTGGCATCACTTTTATATAGCTTCAAGACACTGTACATTTATCAGAACTGCAAAAGAAAGCAGATGTCACTTAAGGTGCAGAAGTTAAGACTGTTTTAACTGAAGAGCATCTTTATTCCAGATAGCATTAAAAACAACAAAAAGACAAGGCTAAACACGGTAAGAATGATAACAAGTATTTGTTGGTGAAGCTGTCTTCATAAGCATTAGTGAACATGGAAAGCCATCTGCTGAAGACTGGTGGCTGAAAACAGGTTTTAATTAACTACTGCAACTTTATTGATTAGAATTTTTACAGAGGGTAAGGTAGCTTGGGAGGAAAACAAATTGTCTGAGTTAGCAGGGATCAGGTTAGGAAAGCTAAAGCCCTGATAGGGTTAAATCTGGCTGGAGATGTCAAGGGTAACAAAATCTTCTACAGATACATCAGTGATAAGAGAAAGAATAGGGAAGATGTGAGCCCTGTCTGGAAGGAAATGTGAGACCTGATTACCCAGGATATGGAAAAGACTGAGGTACTCAAGACTTCCTTGCTTCAACCTCTTCACCAGCAAGTGTTCCAACCACAGTGCACAAGTTGCAGAAGGCAGTCCCTGTCACCCTGTTGTTGAGGCACAGCGGGACACCTTGTAGTCTTCTGGAGGCATGTCTTGTTTTCAGAGCCAGCATTTTTATCAGTCAGATCTACCTTCTTTTAAGGGAATTGGTTTTTTTCCTTGTTTACTTCTAATAAGAGTATCAGTAGATATTTAGCAGATTACTGTGTCTTAAGCTTAGCTTTTTGAAGTGTGCTGTAATAGGTTAGTTTGTGTTCAGTGCGTAGCAGGTAGTGTGCACTTTCTTATCATGCAGTTCCTGTATCTGCTAACTAACCAGATACTGCCATCAAATTCCCTAATAACCTCCTTCACCTGTTGTTGTGACTCTTTTTTCTGAATCTTACTTGGTTAATTTTTTGTTATACAGCATGCTTTAGTAGAGCAAATGAATAGCAATGACATTTTGCTGCTCACATGAGACAAATGCAGCTTGTATCTTCTGTAGTGTCTTAAGGAGTATGTGTGTCATGGCCACTTACCTGAGCAAACACAATACTTGCAGTGATTTCCTAAGTGTGCCTTTTGACTTCTCAGCACTCAACTTCCCGTTTCTCTTTTGTTCATGCTGTTTAATACTACTAGGCTATCCATTGTAGGTAGGAATAAAACAATGATAGGAAAAGCTCTTGGGCTCTGGAACTTCATTATCTACTCTAAAACTGTTAAAAACCATCGCTGATACAGTTTTGGTCCAGGGCACCTGTCACTTTCCAAATGTGATAATAGTTTTCCTAAGCCATGAATCTGGGAGAATTATGTTAACAGGCAGGTTAACACTCCAGCTGAGAGTCAGAGCTTAGTGGTATGGATGCCATCTGTCTGTGCTGGTTGGCCTCAGTGCCATGTAAAGATTCTGGGCACATTGCTATATTAGGCATAGCCTCTTAGGTCCATATTCCTGTGTTGTCAGTTGAGTGTTGTAGAGATACATAGGTCCTATAAGAAGGCAAGCAGTTAGTATTGTCTAATGAGCACAATAGATATATTTTTAACACAGTATGCATGTGCTGTCAACATGTAACACCAGAGGGTAATGGCAGTTCTTCAAGGAAATTCATTCAACAGTTATAATTGAATAAACAATTTACTACTCAGTGTCATTTATTGAATAATTTAAAAAAATGTAACTTTAAATAATAACTTAAAACATTGCTTATAAAATCAAGAACAATCCAGCCTTTTTAATGATCTTCTAAACTACTTAACGTATCAACAAATTGATTCATCCAATTGGTATTCAAGACTGATGCCCTCTGCACATAAGTCCTGCTTTTAAGGGTACTTCAGTTCCTTTTCTCTTGCTTATGCTTTCACTCTGCTTCTAAGTAGTCCACTTCATACACAGAACCTCCACTCAAGGGGTTTAGTGGCAACTGGCACAGGTAAAATAAGTGTTAGCCAATTAATTCACTCAAAGGGTACCTTTTGTAGGTCTGACTGTAATGCAGTCATCTTTACCTTTCCTTCCCTTCATGAAGGGAATTTGTTTAGCTCTAACCTCTTCTGTGAAGCTTTCTATAAAGAAGCTAAAGGTTTTGGGCCTCCTGTGTTGGGTTTACTTGAGGATGTGGAGAGGAATGAGAGCTTACATTATTTCTTGTAACAATAATGAGAGAATCTTTGGCTTACTCTCTTCATTGTGAAGAAAGCTTTTCTTTACTCAGACAAAGAAAAGGGAATGTAGCAGGTTGTTCACTGATCTGAGCATCTCAAGTTACAGCTAGTCTTTTTTTTTTTTTTAATAGTGTTTTTGTGGATCTTGGGATCAGGGTCCTTTGAAGCTGTCTCAAAAGTGCTTTCAAAGAGGGTACTCGCACCTATTTAAGGTCCTCTATCTTTGACCTTCCTCCCATTGACATAGATAGGAACAGTTCAGAGGCACACAGAATAGTTATGGAAAAAATGGTAACATGAATTACAGTTTTAGGAATTGTAAGTCTTAAGAAGTACACACTTTCACCTTTCCTATTTCTGCCTTCCACGCCTGGTCATGCCTCTGAACTTGCAGTGTTGAGCTGACCTGACTGTACTGAGCTGTCCTTTCTGAATACTCAGCTGCTTTGATATTTCTGACCACCCTTTTGAACCTGTCTTCACAACTTGTTCATATAATATCAAAACAAAGGACATGATGTTTTGTACGACAAAAAACATTATCTCTTAGAATAACTTGAAACACTGGTTTGAGGTAAATCTTCACTTGGGATACTGGTGTATTATTAAAACAGTTACTAGTACTTCCTGTTCTTTCAGATATTTGGTTTGATACAGAATGTTGCATGAAAACTTAAAAGTTCTTCCTTTCCATATTAAAGGACTTATTTTACTTGGATTTGTTTCAAACAAAACGAAGTTTAGTGGAAAAGTGCTTGATTCCATCTGTCTGAGTTTGGTAATTAGTTTGTGGGGGATGGCCTTTAAAGAGATGGAGAAGAACTCAGAACATACCAAGTGTGATAGTTCACTGGTTGCTTCTTTTGTTCTGGATAGATTCTCATGAATATGTTTTCTTCTGACACAAATATTAACAAAATATATAGGAACTGAACAGTGCTGATTATATAAGGGCTGTATTTTGAGCACAAGATATTGCTTAGGCTCTGCTTTGGGACTAGGGGTCTCAGTGGTAGATTTTAAACTGTTTCCAACTTCCAGAATCACGTGTATTGGCATCTTTAAAGTGTATATCTGGAAAGCATTCATAAGTAGCTTATAAAATTCTGTTTTCCATATAAGAGTTACTTCGATGGTGTTGGGATACCTTTGCTATGCATGGAAGTGTATGTAAATGTTGATATGTGTGATTGTGATGTGCATGCATAAGTGTGAACCTGAGATTGATAGGTTTAAGTTACACAGTGCACAGCAAAAAGCTATTACCCTTATAAATCAGACTGAAGTGCAGAATGCTGGCATAGTGTTACTTTCTCATTTTATGGATGTAGTGTAGTGCAGTTCCAAGTGGACTTCTGCTATGAAGGCTACATTCAGTCTAAAATTCTGAAAAGATCAGTAGACTAAAATCTGTTCTTATGATCCAAACAAACCTGCTCCTATTTGACTCCCATTTTCATGACTTCAGTACACTGTTCCTACCCCTTCGTTACTCTTCAGCAGCTCTTATCAGTAGTGATGTTTTTGATCTGGCTTCACTGGCAGATAGACTAGAACAGTGGACTTGATTGCTGACTGCTTAAGTCCATAACATAATGATGTTAATAACCAATATGATCCAAATGCTTAATTACAGGTATTGTTCCTGTAATTTGTAATGCAGTTAACCCACACATCTGATGCAGAGGTGCATCATGCTTTTGAGGTCCAAATGTCCCTGTTTATTATGTAATTGCTCTAGACCCAACAATTACTTTAAATACCTGAGAGTCATCTGGTATTTAAAGAGCTGTGAGTATATACAGTTTAGAGGGCATATTCATGCTACATATAATGCTTTCTGATAGAAAAATACTGCTTAAAATGGACAGAAATACATCTAGAATGTTAATGTGAAAGCACAGATGTATTGAACCCTCCCCAGCCTTTGTCTGGATACAAGTTAATAGAAGTGCTCTCCAAGATGAATCCTAAATAATAGGAGTATGTATTTGCCTCTTGGTGAAGTTTCTTATAAGTGTCTATCTTAACACTTTATGGAGAGACCCATACTTTGTGGGTTTTTTCACTTCTTTGTAACAACAGAAAAACATACAAATGCAGTGACCTTTGCTGTAAACTCAGTACATTGTAAAATATGATAGAATAATTGTAATAGTTTCATGTACTGAGCAGTATTTAGACTATATAGTCAGAAATGGAACAAGATGCTGCATTTTAGAGCTGTATGATAGTGGTTAAGGAGAAAATACAACAAATTCATTTTGTGCATTTTGGAGCACAGCATAGAAGGATGAAGCATGGGTATGGATCCTGAGCTCAGAAGGTGATTGAACTATGTAACAAAGAGGTGAATATCATGAATGACAGACATGCAAACCTTGCAGTTTAATGGAACAGTTGGCCCAGAATTGACTGCTCTGAGGGTCCAGAGGGCTGTTTGGAGTTAACACAACCATGAGGGTGATGTTTCACAGGCATCAGTTGGATGGCACATCAGAAACTAATTTAGACAGATTTTCTAGGGAAATAAGTAACCATCCAGATCATGGCCTTCTTGAAGAGTGGGGTTTGTAGGAGACAGTGTGATTGGAGAGGGCAGGGGAAGGGGGCCCTCTTGCATTGCATTTGAGATTACATTGTTCCAATTTCTCATGTCCTGCAGACAAAAGGGAGGAATTGGAAGACTATACTTTGTCATTGAGCTTATAACCTCATTGGGGCTACAGAAACCCAATGGGTAGCTCAGAAGAGTGACTGCTGCAATAGATGGATAACAGTCTCTTCAGGGACAGGCAGGGAAGCCAAGGAGAGGAGTTTGTGCTCTACACAAAGGAATAACTTAGAAGCAGAGTTCTCTGCTATGGAATGGGTCATAGGCCTGTCAAGTCTCTGTGCCTCAGAATCAGAGGTTAGGGCAGCAACCATTAATACTGTGGGTGGCATTTGCTACAGGTAACCTGATCAAAAAAGGGAAGAGGTTGAACCTTCCAAGCAGCTGGGTGACATCTGCTAGTGGAAGGCCTTTGTTCCCAAGGACCACTGAAAACAGTTCTGCAAGGGCAGCACAGCAGGATATTTGGGACAGTATTTAAACACAGATTTTCGAAGGACCAGCTAGGGCAAGTGCTTTGCATTTGGCAGCCCAGGCTGTAGTGGCTGGGAGATAGTAGGGTTTCAGATCCTGAGAGAAATGATAAGGGCAACTAACTGACTAAGGCCCAGAATTTTACTTTGTTTAGAGAACTGCTAAGTGGTGTCCTCAAAGAGGTTTGCTGTGAAGAGCAAAGGAACACAGGACATGTTGATCTCTGTAGGCAGTTTCCTCAGACTGCAAAAATGACTCATTCTAATAGTCATGACAATAGCAGGCATTGCAGTAAGCCTGCTAGGCCACAGGGAGAGTTCCTGAGTTGAGCAGAAGGAGTCTGCAAAAGGCACTGGTATTACTTACATGTGCAGCAGTGTTAAACTGAAGCTTGGTTGGAGTTGAAACTGAGGGATGTGTAGAGCAATAGAAGAACTCTGAAGAGTATGTGGACAGCCACAGGAAGAGTAAGCAGAACATGGCCCTGCCGATGAATGGAATAAGCATGTGACAACATGGGGGGTGACAGAATTTATGGAGCAGAGTGAGATGCCATCTTTGCTAGAGGAAGATCAAGCTATAGGGTACTTGGGGAAAATGGTGAGATTCACCCAAGAGAACTGGCTGACATGACTGCAAGACCTCTCCTTATAATCTCTAAGAAGTCAGTGCGATTGAGGAACATCCTCAGTAACTGAAGGGTGGCAAATGTTACAAACATCTTCAAGAAAGTCAAGAAGAGTGACCAACTACATCAATGAGTGAAATAAATGGATCCGTATCATCACGATATTACAAAGATTACAGAGTATATGACTTGGTATAAGATATAAAATGCTGAGGTGCATCTGAGTCTATAAATTCTGTCTACAGGTATTTCCATATATGCTGTCTTCTGAAAATTCTGTCATTAGCATTAGATTAGTTTATAATAGGAGAACTTATTTTGGAAGTAAACTTCAGGAAGTTTGGAAGTAAAGTGCTGTGATTAGGCTGTTGTTTAAGTGCTGTCTTGCATAGGTGCATTTTGAACTGGACTTGATAATGTGGTACTTAACACGGGCAGCTTTCTTCAAGCCTGTTTATAGGATCAGTGATGTATTACTGTTGTTAGTATAGCTGAACATGTCCAGAAAGATAAAATGGAGTTTAGTTGTGCGTTGACCCCAATACTGTGTAGCTGTTCAAATCAAACTGATAGCAGTGGCTTTAGTGCATGGCTGGAAAGGAAGCATGTCCCTTAGAATGGTACATTCTGTCTTTGTTGTCTGTGTTGTCCTTGATTCTCAGGCAGTTAAGCTGTTTACAGCTCGGCTGCTGAATACCAGCACATACAGATGACACGTCTCATAGGCAAAGGGAAGCTGGTGACAGTTTATTTTATTATGACTTGCTGTATATTGTAGCAGCTCAGTAGCTGTTTCATGGCTGTGAGAACTGAGAACCTGACGCTTGTTCTAAGCCATGTCATTCCTGTTTGTGATTTGAAACCTGATTTTAAAATAGCCTTTCTGTGCAGGCAAAGCTTGAGCAAGTTTGGAACCATTTAAGTTTGCTTTTGTGTTTTGCTATGAGGCAAATTACAGTGATAAAAGAGACTTAATGTTGGAAGCCAAGGTTAATAGACTTGAATTTGCTTCATCATATGGTTTATTCCCCACCCTGATTCTCAGTCATTACCTATTACAAACATATCACCTGACTTTCTGCATTTAAATATGGTTGGAAAATTATTCAAATGTGACAATATAGTGTTTGTTTTGTGGGTATTTTAATACATAAGCAATAAAATAATGATTTTGCAATGATACTTCTCGTAAATTTTGATCCTTTGTACTTTAGGAAATGAAGAGTCATTTTCTTCCATGTAAATGAAATAAAGATTCCCAGTACAGAAAAACAGAAATTTTTCTCTTTGAAGCAAGGTACCACGATGATGATCAAGCGATTTTACTAGGACACATTTAAGATGATAGCAAATAGGAAATCTTTATTCTGCTCAGGAGGGTTTTATCAAGACAGCTTCTTTTTGTGTTTTTTAGACTAAGTGCTTTCTTGTTCAAAGACCAGTAGTAGGTTGCTAGCCAGTGACAGGGTTACTTCTGAAAGACTCAGGAGCTATTCTCACCTAGGGACCTCTGCTATGTTGCATTTTCTGTGTTGTTCTTGTTTCTGTAAGAGTTGCTCCTATTAAAGAGCTAGGTATGTTATGTTTATTAATAATTCTGTGAATGTGGAAGTATGAAACAGGATGTAAACATTTCTCAGGAATGAGTATTTGCAGTGAAGCAAATATCTCCTTTTCTTGCATTAAACTACCATCAATGTGATTCTGTTTTTGAAAGAAGGACTGCATTTGGTCACAGCTTTTTTTTAAAAGTAAAAGCTAATCTAATCTGTAGATGATTTTAAGAAAAGTGAAGATACAAGTTTAAATTAAAAAAATTTGAGTGGAAAGTAGTTCTCTACTACAGGTAGGATAATCCAAAGTAAGGACTCCGGAATACTCTGGCAGGGCACATCATAGTTTAAAGATAATTTTCTTTTTTTTTTCTGTAAAGTAAGTTCTGTCTTGATTACTAGAATATAAAAGACTTTATTTATTAGTATTTTAACTTTCTTATTCAGAGAGATTAATGTTATTGATTTCCGAGAAAGCGATATTGGAACATGACTTCTTACATAAGATCAGAACTGTGTTTTGTCTCCAGTGTGTTATGTGATTGATACATAAGATACATAAAACTGTTTCCTTGATCATAGACTCTCAGATTAATTTCTTTTCAAATTTTCTGGGTAAACTATTATTTCCAGATTTTTGTAGCAGACAGAAAAATCTGTCCTAGCTGAAAAGTAGGACTCATTAATCCCTACCCTCAGGGTCCACTTTGAAGACTGTTTGTTTTAGTTTTTAGCTTCCATAAGTGGAAAACAAATACACAGATTTGTTGCTAGTAGCGTAGGAGAAAGGAACTGCAATTTCTAAGTACTTGTCCAGTTACAGAGTGAGATTCAGTACTGTTTTCCCTTTAGGTACTTTTTTGCTGATTCTGTTTCTGCTGAAGACAATGCAATTCATTGCAATGTAATGCACTGAGGTTTTAAAACAACAGTTTAACATCATACACAATGTTCTCAAAAGAGTGAAGTGCTCTCTTTGTGGCACTGTTCTCAAAGAACCTGCCTGTCTGTAAGCAATGAAGTTCAAGGAGAGGAGGAATTGTGTTAGATCAGTGTCCATTGCCTATGGCACTATTGTTTGTGGTGAGGTTGCTATGTCAGATACTCCCTTAAGGGAGCACATGGATAATAGAACACAGGAAATTATACTGGAGTTTCAGCTGGTGGCCTCTTCTGGAGAAGATTGTGTTGAAGTTGCCTCAGGATGCTCTGGATGGATTATATTCTGGCTGTAGGGAATTTTCAGTAAAATTCAGTACAATTGTATTGACCGTTGGAGAAGGCAAGAAATGTTGTGATCCTTTCATAAAAGAGGAGTGATACACTTACTTATAAGCCAAATATAACCCTTCATTTCACCTTCTTAGAAAATACTCAGCTACAATTGTTTTCCAAAGTGTGGATGCTAACTGACTGACTATTGCTTACTCTGAAGCTAAACAAAGTAATCTTTGTATTTAATATAAAATAAAGCATTTCTAGGACTGTTCTAGGGTATAAAGTTGTTGTAAAATAGAACTAGTAAATATAATTGCATCAAAAATACTTGTTCAAACATTCACATTACCTAAGTTCTCTAGCTTCTCAGGTGAATAGGAAACCACAAATGAAGTCTTCATTTAATCCTGTGCAATATGCACACCACAATTTGGGTACTTCTGTGTATAACTGAGCCACAGTGTGACCCTGCTGTCTCGTGTGAACACAAAAAAGTGTAATTGAAACACCTACATCCAGGTCACAAATTGGTGGGTTTTTTGGGTTTTTTTTTGTTTGCATCAAGGTTAATTCCTTAGCTTACTGAAAGCCTAATGCTTCACTTGGTTTCTCTCAGTATGTTATTTAATGTCTTTGCTTGCTGCTGCTTTGTATTTCACTGGCCTCTGTGTTGTCCACATTTCTATCATCTTACACCTTTGAGGGCTGTCTTTGCTACAGTGTTGAAAGCAAAGGGACAAGTCTATTTCTTCAATAGATAATAAAATTCAATTCAGCTGTCTCAAGCTAAATTTAAAACTGTGTTGTGATTTATGCTTAATATTATAAAGCTGAGATAGTGATGTTGAGAAGAGTGTATGGTAGGGAAAGAAGGATGTGTCTTGAGGATTTGGGGATATGAGACTTAATGAAACAGCTGCTCATGGCAGTTTGTAACTGGAGTATGCATAAAACTGCTTTCATGGCACAGGAGTGAAAGGGGGCTGATATGATCCTCATTTTTAGAAGATTTTCAGGAGAGAGCTAATGAGGTACAAGTCTGTTCACCTCACATCAGCAGACATGGCAATAAAGACTCCTACAAGGGAACACACAGGGAAATGCAGTGAATGGAGGAGGAAGGTGGACTCTGCGCTGCTTGCAAAGGGAAGTGATACTTAACAAATCTTACCAAGTTCTTAGAAAATACCAAAAAGTGTGGACATTATCCTCGCCTGGTTGTTTGCATGGAGCCAGATTAATTCTGTTTGCATGTGAGTTTCATGTGGTAGTTGCTAGTTTTAGTCTGTCCCTTCCATTTTTCTGTTGGCCACTGTCAGAACAGGGTACTGTTAAGCTGGACCTCTGATCTCATGCTGTTTAATTTGTTTGATGATACAGAACCAAGCAAAACAAAATCAGCAGTTAACTAAAAAAGTTTCTGGAGACTGACAAAGATGTATTAAAGTTATTGTCTTCACGTAAGTGTGTTGTGGACTCTGCTGTAGCTATTTCAGTGGAGTTACTAGGAATGCTGTAGATTGAAAGTACAAGATAATTACAAGTCTGATATCAGGGATTATAGTTTCTTTAAATGTATGTTTTAATGCCTAATTATCTTCTGAATTTGTGTTGAAGGCATAAAATTTGTGTATATTATAATAACTTTCCCTTTTTCAGGTTGCATTTCTTCTAATTGTTTTAAATCTTGAATAAAATAAAGCCTTAGTGTTTCTGGGGAGGTTTGCATGACAAAAATGGAAGGCTGTAAATTGCATGTGCTGTGTTGCTTCATTATGAAGGATGGAGATAAAGCAAGAAATAAAAATCATCATTATTGGTATTTCAGCCGTTGGATTTTGTGATACTATCATTCATATGCCCAGAAGCTGAGATAGACAACTATTGGTTCTAGATTAGGTCTTATATTTTGTTGTGGTTTTCTTTTTTGTGTAGCATACAGTCTGACTTGTTTATACTTGGGGGTGAATGGGGAGCTCTGTTTTATCCTATGAGCGTTGCTGTTGTTCGTAGTCTGGTATCAGGGATTATAGTTTAAAAAAGTTCTTTCAGGTTACTACTTTGAGGCTATCCATTATTAAGATTAGGTAGATACAGTGAGACTGGGGGTATCTGTTTAACAGGGGCATATTGTGCTTATTTCAGATGCTTCAGGATATTTACATGAGCTACCAAGATCAGTGTTTTTTTTTACCTGCAACTTAGATCAATTACTTGGTGTCTCTTGGTAAGTTTAATTTAATAGGTGTCATTCAAATTGCAGAATCTGTTAAGAGATTTTCCATTCAGTGTTTGCTACATGTAATCAACACTGTTACCTCTGATTTGTATTATTGTGGAATGTGAGTATCTTGAAAAAGCATAGGTTATATTTTATAATGGTAGGAGAAGAATACTGACAGATGTTACTGCCATGAATGTGAAGTTTCACTGCCTTAATGTAGAGTGAAAACGACCACTAAGAACTAGTTTGTAAATCCCCAGACACAGGAAAGCTACAATGAGCCAGGATATACTATTAAAACTCTAAAACTACTTGTGGTTGCCTAACTAATGATTCCAAACTCTTGATAGTGGTTTCTTATTAAGCTTCATATGATTACCAAGAAAATATAGGCACAACCCTGTTATCTATGAGGAAAATGACGGTGGAGGAAGAGGGAAGAGTTTTTGTCAAAGTAACATTAAAGTATACTGAAACACAAAAATGAGATCTAGGTCTTGCAAACACTTTCTGTTAGTGCCCAAGATTTCTTGAATGTGAAGTTGGTAGGGTAAACTGTAAAGTCACTTGAAGCAACTAAGTTCTCATGGATTTATTTTAAAAAAATCTGTGTTATTCTCCCTCTCTGTTCCTGTGTTGAGACTTCTATCACTACTTCTACTGCCTCAGTTTTGCATGTATTTCTATAGGCAGTGATGTCTCAGTATAAAACTTGTCTTTGTATGTTACAAACAAGCTGATCCAGAATTCTTTCTTGATACAAGTGAAGCTTTGTCAAAAATTATGCAAGATATGCTATATGCTATAGATCTGCTTTTGTGCAGTTGAAATGAAAGCAAAAATTCTTTGCCTTCAAACTGTTCAGAATGCATTGTGGTTTTGAATGTCAAGTTTGGTGTTTCCCATCAACAGTAGTTGCATGTAGTACCAGGATGTATGAAGGTGTATCATCTACTTATAAAATAGTTTAATATGCTACAACTTCAAACGTTAAAACACCTTAATTTTCTTAAGTTTTATGATCTTGTTTCTTCTGTAGAACAGAATATTTTACTTGTTGAGTTTTCAGTGGTACCCATGCAGATGTAGGCAGGCTTTATGTGGCTGTGTAGAGGTAGGCAGATGTGGGATGGTATTCCTGCTGAGGCTCTAGCATTTTATCATCAATCCTGCTAATATGTATGAAAAGTGCACTACTTACTTCAGTATCTCTGTTGTTAGTGATCACTTGAAAAGTAGTCGGATGTCTGCTTTTCTCTATATATTTTTTTATGCAAACTGGAGGTTAGACTATGATTACCTGTGCATGTGTGTCTTCTGAATTCTGTTGTGGACCTTTTGTATTGCATCTGAGATAGGGAAGACCAGTGTTTCAAGCTGAATAAATTTAGAGATATATTTGTGTGTTTTTCATGTTTTGATCTAAGAAAAAAAGCTCTGTGTGTATACAGTTTGCATATGGTAGACCATGCAGCAAAATAAGGAAACAGTCACTGCTTCCCTTAAACCTGGATGTTAATCATATACCTTTAATTTCTGGCTAACTTGATTAGGAGAAACTGTGAAGAGGTTATGAGGATTTGTTTAGCAAATATGACATCACTGTACTAGATTTGTTTTAAAGCAAGCTTTGAAAAATAAAAGGAGTGAAAAACTTGAGGGGAAAAGAAGTATTAATTGGAAGGCACAAGAACTGTATATGTTGGTGGATTCCAAATGATGCTGAGTAACATAATTCCATAAATATAATGCCTGTGCTTACAGTGGGGTAAGCATTTTGTAAGCCTGCTGTATAAGGCCCATGTTTTGGTAGTGTTTATAAAGGCATGGTGTAGAATATGTATCATGGAGGGATGATTTACTATGTAAGGATACATTTTATTAGGTTTTTTTTTCTCTATCATGAATTAGTTTTGCTGATGGCATCTTCTGTTATCTCCAGGAAGGTGTGTTCTACTTCAAATTGTAAAATCCTCTTGAAGCTGAAGAGTTAAAAACTACTTACAACATATATAGAATATAAACTGAAGGGGGTATATTGTATAATAGTGGATTGGTTAATGTCTTGAAGACTGCAAGCAGGAATTATGTGAATGTTCTTAAAAGTGAATTAAGGGAGATTATTTTTTAATTATTTCTCCTAACTAATTCTCCAAGTAATTCATCTTGTGAATTATACGTTACCTCTGAAATACAACTACTAACTGTTTAATCAAAAACTTATGTCACTTGGGGCTTCTTGAAGAAAAATGACTTAACTGATATTACCCATGATACTTCCTCTTGAGATTCTTCTGAAAATTCTTGGCTTCAATGAGGTAACTCACATGTAAAAGTTTCTAAAAAGACCAGACAGTTGTAGCTCTAAATAAGAACACATATGATGGGACCTGTTCTGAAACGTGTTGGCTTTTTCTCTCCTCCTTGCCTTGTGATTAGAAGAGGGGTTTTGGTTCATGTTTGATTCTCATAACGTAAGAGCTGAGTCTCTCACAAGGATTTGATCTTTTCCTATGTCACTGTAATGATGAAAGTCATCTCTTTTATGGATAGGATTTCCTTGATTGCAAGAGTTTCCAGTAGTTCAGTCAGTCATGCTGATGATCTTTATATTAATTCCAACTTTCTTAAGGGCTAGTTAAAATTCCTCACTTCTGTTATCTCCATAAAGTGTCCTGTTGATTTTTCTTCTAGGCTATTTACTTTCTAGAAGAGAGGGTCAAGCAGGATCCCCTGAAAAGCCATTGTCTGATCTGGGTCGTCTCTCATACTTGGCTTATTGGAAAAGTGTCATATTGGAATACCTGAACTGCCACCATGAAAAACAAATCAGCATCAAAGGAATGAGCCGAGCTACTGGAATGTGTCCACATGATATTGCCACAACCCTGCAGCAACACAGCATGATAGATAAAAGAGAAGATAGGTCAGTGAATCTTGTAAAAAAAAATAAATTTAAAAATACTGAGACAAAACATTCTCTACTTACAAAACTGTTGATGTGAAAAATGTCTGTGTAAAAGTCTGACTTTAAAATGAGTGATAACCATCTTACTGAAGAAGTCAGTACAGATGGGTCTTGTTAAATGGGGTCTTATATAAGGAGTTTTTCTTCCTGGTGATTTTTCGGATCCTCTTTCATGTTAATGGTTGTTAGAAGTGTGCAGCCAGCTCAAAACATTTTCACTTAAGAAGTTAGTTTCATTCAGTATAATCTTCCCTAAGTACAGTTCCTGACTCTTGCTGTGCAAATATTTTGCTTTGAATACCAGTGAGGGATAAATCTGGGTTTGTGTGTGGCAGTCTCTTTCCACACCCCTGTTTTCAGTCATTACTGAATCATGTAAACCGTGGGATCAGATCAGCTCTACGTGAAGTCCTCCTGCTCAAGGTACTGGTAATACAAGTTTCTATTTAATGTTACAATCAGTATTGAAAGTCAGTGCACTGAGAAGGTGAGTTTCTGAGTTCCTGTTTTGTGAATATCTTCTTTCTTAATGATCTTGATGGATATTTCAGAATTTAAGTGGGTTGTTGTTCCTGTTTGGGCTGGTTTTTTCCATAAAATGTCTTAAATGACTTTCAATAGTATTTGTGTTTCTGAAGAGCTTCTTAATTCTTTCTGGATATTCCCATCATAGAAACTTTATAATTAAACAAAGTTGCCTTATGAACACTGGGTTGCCAAAAAATAAAATTAAGATCAGGAAAAGGCTGACCTTGGTAGTTTTTATGTGCACCAGCACTAGTATTCAAAACTAGTAAATTTTGAACTAGTAAGAATGTAAGCCTTCGAAAAGGAAGTTGGCTTTGAGGATGTTGTGATGAGAGTAGTAAGAGGAGTACTGTCATTGTATTAAAACCTTAGCTTTCTGAGGTACTTAGTTATGGACAACCTGAGGACAAATGTGTTTTAAGGGAGAATAAAATACGTATTCATCACTTTTATGCTGCTTCTGCCCTGTCACAAATTATTATAGGCTCTGAATACTGACACCCAATTAGAAAATAACTCTTTTTTCACCTACAGAATTTAAAATACTTTATGAACAAGGTCAGTTAGTCTCTTTTCATGGATACTAAAGCTTAGACAGGGACATCAACTGACCTGGCTAAAAGTATCCAGAAGGTCACTGACTGAGACAGGAAAAAAAATTACATCTTTGAAATTTCTGTCAGACACCTTGGGAATTGGGTATGGCTTCTTACTGTTTTCTACATGTTGTTAATTTTTCTTACATGTAGTGAAGTAGATATTTGTCACAATTCTGTGAAAAGGGTTCACCTGAATCTGATTTTGTTTTTAAACTTTATCTCAGTGCAAAATAATGTTGTTCCTTAACCAGCCTGGTTTTTACAGCATTTGAAATTCTTGCTAATTGTTGTTTGAAATTGTATAGTTCTTTGTAACAGAGGAGTTTGGTGGGATATATGCTAGTGTATTAGTATAGTGTCCTATCTTATTAGGCTTTACCTAGTTTTGATTGTAGTTAATTGGAAGTTGTTTTGTACTGCATTAGCACAGGACTGCAGTGCATTTTTCTGCTTTGTTAGAAAACTTAAGTTTCTAGCTTACTTTTTTGTCCCATTCACTGACATCTTCAGTTGTAATATTACAACTTTCTCACTCTTGACATGATGATCACAGTGTTTTATGTCTATGCTTGTATGTAATATTAAAATTGGAGATCATTCTGGCAGTGACACAAATGCCAACACTAAATCTCTTGAATAGAGTAGTCAACTATAAAACCTTTACTTTCCTCTGTGTTGCCCTAGTGATGTTTAATATAGAACTTTCACTTCATAAACTTTTGTTTCCTCACTTCCTCTAATAAACAGTCTCTAGTTTAAGCATGTTATTGCTGTGTGTCAGCTCATATTTTTAGTTTGATGTATCCATTTATTCACCCATCTATTTTCACAGGTTGTTGTGCAAAAGGATTTAAACTGCAGAAAGGCTGTTTTAGGTGACCACTTTCTAAATTAAATTACTGTTTATTTGATTGTAGATTTGTAATTATTAGAAGGGAAAAGCTGATTTCAAGTCATATGGAGAAACTGAAAGCAAATCCACGCATCAATGAAGTAGATCCTGAAAGCTTGAGATGGACTCCTTTGTTAGTTTCTAATGCTGCAGTTTCTGAAGAAGAGAGAGAAGCAGAAAAGGAGGTAATATCAGAGACTTCTGAATTTCTTTTCCTTTGGATTTCATAACTCCAAATATTCAACTTTAGGCTGCCTTAAATAGAGCAGTTTTTGCTTTGACCACTGTGCTTAGTGGTAGAAGGTACTGATACTGTAATGCAGAATTTCTGGAAGCTGTGCAGCAAGATCTTTGAGGTAACTTTGAGGGGATGAATATGAAAACTTAAAATGTGAATCACTTGTCATGGAGCTGTATTTATCACTCTTGAGGTAGTCAAAGAGCATGTAATCAGATCAAATTTGGTGCAGAGCTCAGGGGCTGCACTGTCAATCGATTCTTTGTGTTCTGAACTTGCTCAAAGTGATCCAGTCAGTGGGCATGTAATGTAGTGCTGAAGGACTTAAATCAATTCGCTGCATCATTAATAGTGCTAAATATCCCATGAAATGCAATCTTCTTTGGTTTGTTATCTGTTAACTGTTGTACAGGAGCTACTAGATGATTCAACTGAAATGTTGTTGCTAGGTTAGCCAGGACTGCTAATCAGAGTTGACTTACTTTAACTATTTAGCTGAATGCAAAGGATATGGCTCAGTAAATGCTGTTTCAGTGACCTGCTATTTTAACCTCGACCCTTCAGGCTGAGCGTCTTATGGAGCAAGCTAGCTGCTGGGAAAAGGAAGAGCAAGAAATATTCTCCACAAGAACTAATAGTAGGCAATCACCTGCAAAAGTACAATCTAAAAATAAATATTTGCGATCTCCAGAAAGTTTGGCAGTGGTGGGGGAGCGAGGGCAATCCACAGAACAATCTAAAGAAAGCAGTGAGGAGGATGGCGGGGATGAGAATCAACAGAGTTCGCCTCCCCGGCTGACAAAGCCACAGTCACTGGCCATAAAAAGAAAGGTGTGTTACTTCAATGGTTTGGTTTAAAGTCATTTGTCTCTGATTTCAATCAAATGATTATCATCAAAATAACAATCTGTTTTCTTACCAACATTAATTAGACTGTATTAATCCTTTCTGTGTTATTTGGACACTTAGCAATTCCTCTCTTCTCTTTTTTTTTCCCCCCCTCTGTTCAATTTTTTATCTTTTGGATGTTTCATGGAACTATAAAATATTAGTGACACAAAAAAATCAGAATTTCTTGTTAATTTTTAAACTAGTGATTGCCCTCTGCTGTTTGGCATTGGTATTGGTTCAGTATATGAATGGTTCTTCTTTTCGTGCTAGGATGGAGTCCAGCTTGTGGGGTTTGTCTTTTTATTGTTTTTTTAATATAAGAACTCCTTAAAGGGGAGTACTGTTTCTCAAAAGAAATGCTTTTAAAAGGGTTTTTTTAGCCATATTCTTCTAATTTACAGGAGATCTAAATGTTAAATTCTGCTTACTGCTGTATTTGCATAGTTCTTAATTTCTTTGAAAAGTCAGCTCTTTGAGTGGCTTAAATTAGTAAATGTAAGAATCCCAAAATTTTAAAACACTCACCTTAGCCAGTGTATTTAGGTGTCTCAGGTGAGAATTGGAAAATTGGAGTGTCCCTTTAGTTATACTTTAAAAGGGCAAACTTTAAAGTAACTGTAAATGTCTGAGAATGCATAATAATAGAAAAAAAACCTTGAACAGTTTTTTCTTTAAAGCAACCAACTGTAGGATTCTTGACATACACTTCTTTGCTGTTATCTGTTTTTCTGTATACATACTTATTTCTAAAAATAGCAGAAACCTGAAATGTAGAAGTATAAGCTTTGATACTTGTGAAGGTTGTTCGGGAATTGTAAATCTACAGAGGAAAAATGTGTAAGTACAATTTAAGTAATAGTGCTGTGAATACTATTTGACAGAAGAAGGCAAAAGGCACTTCAATATGAAGAAAATTCTAGTCTTAATTTTCACCTAGAGAAAGCTTTGGGCACATGTATACATACCTATTTTAAGTGTTTAGACATTTTGCTTTTAGATTCTGTCTACATTTGAATTTGATGCAATGTAAGGTGTTTCTTGAATGAGTAAATAGATTTTGTAAACTCACTCTACAAAAATTTATGTCCAGAATCAGCTAACAAATGGGAATGTAAGAAGAGTTACATTTGTGGAATTATTTTTCAGAGACCTTTCATACTGAAAAAGAAAAGGGGCCGTAAACGCAGAAGGATAAATAGCAGTGTTACAACAGAGACAATTTCTGAAACAACAGAGGTGTTGAACGAGCCATTTGATAACTCAGACGAAGAGCGCCCCATGCCACAGCTGGAACCCACCTGTGAGATGGATGGAGAAGATGATGACTTGAAGCCTGTGATTAGAAAAGCTTTTGAGTATCAACCCGGGCAGCAGAAACAGGAGGAGGAAGAGGAACAGAACAAGGAGAAAGATACTCATTGCTACAGGAGTGATGAAAATTGCACAGGTAGTCTTAAAATGTTCTTATCTTTGCAAAATTAATTTGGTTGGGTGGCCTTCAAAGCAAGTGTTTATTTTTGTCATAAATCTGGAAATTTTTATTGTATTTAGCCATTTTGGTCTTAAAATCCTATGTTCTTAAAAATGCTCTCTTCATTAATCTCATGTCATTTATTAGAATTCAGAAGTCAGTGGTGGCTTCAGATTTTTTGTTTTGTTTTTTTATTTTGTTTAGTTCTACTATTCCTGACCCATTAATATTATAATTTGCTTTTTGTGTTCATGAAACAAGTGTTTTCCAGTCTGAGCCATTGCAGTCCTTGTCATATTGTCAAAACTAACTGTTATGTCCCTACAACTGGGCCTTTCATACTCAACAGAGCAAAGAGAATCACTGGAATATTGTCTAATATAGTTTTTGTATCCTTGATAAAGGGTACAAGCAAAAAATAAGATTTGATTTACACAAATATCTTTCTATTCAGCATTGCTGGTAATTCAGTGAAATCTTTGTTGCTTATGTGGCACAATAGATCCTCAGCACCAGAGTCCCTATTTTTTTCCCCACAAAAGAGATGGGCAATTTTAACCGTGTTCTTTCACTGCTGCTTATCTAGTTTGATTTCAAGGATATTTCTTGTCAGAAAAGCTAATGGATGAATAGTGAAACTACTAATGAGCTATTCTGAATGTACACTCATCCCTTGACCTCCTGGCTCTCAAATTATGCTTATAAATTTCAGTTCCAGAAAGAATGTCTAGATTCTCAGGTCTGTGTATTTTCTCTAAGAAGCAAGTAGGTACTACTTCAGTATTTTTCTAATTGCATGGGAAGTTTCATCTTTGTGATCCTCAGTTGAGGGATCATGCGCTGATTTCTATTTTAAACAGCTTTTATGTGACCAGAGCAACTGTGTTGGTGCTGTTACAAACCTGTGCACAGGTGCATTAGAATATTACCACTTTTTCCTGCTTCTCAACAGAAATTAATTAGACTAGAAGTAGCAGGTTCTGAGTGTTCCAGCTATGTCCCAGTGGTCAGGTTTGCTCTGTTTTAACTAGACTGATGTTGTGTACTTGTCCGTGGACCAGTTCATCACATTAACTGACTGTGGGAGTGCTATAACAATAAAGGAGTGTCACTAAAGCCATTACACTCCCAAGTGCAGCATGTTGTATCTTGATAGTTCTCCCTTTTTCTGGTGTACATGTAAGTGTTATCTGGGGAGAAAGGAAAGAGGTGAATGTTTTTGGGCACCTTTTTTATAGTCAATGGATTAATTTAGTATTCTGATGCGCTCTGTTTAATTTCAATTATCTTTTGCCTTCTATCATCTATTGCAAACTGTGTCATGATATATTGCCCATGAGAAGATACTATAATGAACCACTTTTTTTCAGTGTTGGTACTAAAAGATGATTGTATGTTTATTATGGCTTGTCCTCCAGAATGGTCAAACAGGAAACTCTAGACTCTCACTGTCAAAAAAGATGAATATGCATTAAATCAATGTCTGTATAACGTGATGGCATACTTATATTCTAAAATCAGATGTTGAAAATCAAATATTTGGACAATATTGGCTTTAGTTTACATGTCATTTAAATCTCTGGGGTTCTCCTAGTGTATAAATGGTGGTTTTGATAGCCACTGTTAAAAGTCCACCAAACAATAACATGTCTGAGTAGGCTGTGTTTGAGCTGTAGAAACTATATCCTTTCATTGTGGTTTGAGATCTGTTTATAGCTCATTTCTTGGTTTCTTAATACATTTTGATTTTATAAATTACTTTTGGGTTTATATTTGAAAATATTGATTAGTTTGTGCAAGCTAAGACTTTTTTTTTTCTCTATTGCCTCCCAAAGATAATACAGAGGACGTAGCTGTGTTGGAAGAAAGCACTAAAGACAATCTTGAACCTTTAAAGAGTAAGCAGGGTTGGCCCAAAGGAGTTAAGCGTGGTCCATCTAAATGGAGGCAAAGCAAAGAAAGAAAACCTGGCTTTAAGCTTAATTTATACACTCCACCCGAGACTCCTCTGGAGCCTGACTATCAGGTGCTGGTGGAAGAACAAAAGGAAGTGGCTGAAGACAAGCCCTGCTCAGTTTCTGCTGTTACAGAGGAAGCTGTTAAAGAACCCCTTGAAGTATTGCCACCACCAGAGGATGAGGTGAAAGACGTAGAACCTGAACCTCTGCATCCACCCAGTGAACCCTTCGAAAAACAAGAAAATGATACCATGAAAGCTGGGGAAGAAGAAAGGAGTATAGAAGAAGGCGGAATCAATTCAAAAGATCAAGAAAAAGACAAAGCAGAAGAAGTGTTTGTGCAAAAAGAGGAGTCCGTGCATTTGGATGATCAGGAGGAAGAGGAGGAGGAGGATGAAGAACCTTCTCACAATGAGGATCATGATGCAGATGATGAAGATGATAGCCACATGGGTTCAACAGAAGCAGAGAAAGAGGAATTGCCTGGTGAAGCTTTCAAGGAAATGCTGGAAACACAACAGTCTTTTTTAGACGTAAATGTTCAAACTGGTAATTCGAATCAGGAGGAGTTAATGGATTGTGGTGTTGACCTTGCAGCTGATGAGTGTGAAAGTGACCAGAAAGAACTTGCTACAGATTCAGACCCAGTGCCTGAATCCGATGATGATCATACAGGTAACAACAACCAGGACCAAAAAGCTGGTGAAGAATTACATTCCGATTTCAAGGGAGAGAGTACTGAGACCATGGAGATAGACTCAGAGACAGTTCAAGCAGTACAGTCTCTAACCCAAGAAGCGAGTGAACACGAAGATACATTTCAGGACTGTGCAGAGACTCAAGAGGCCTGTAGAAGTTTGCAGAACTATGCCCATAATGACCAAAGTCCCCAAATGACCACACTGGATGACTGTCAGCAGTCTGACCACAGTAGCCCAGTTTCATCTGTGCACTCTCATCCCAGCCAGTCAGTTCGTTCTGTTAATAGTCCAAATGTTGCTCCTTTAGAGAACAGCTATGCTCAGATCAGCCCAGATCAAAGTGCCATTTCTGTGCCGTCTCTACAGAACATGGAGACCAGCCCGATGATGGATGTTCCCTCAGTTTCTGATCATTCGCAACAAGTTGTGGATAGTGGGTTTAGTGATTTAGGAAGTATTGAGAGCACAACAGAAAACTATGAAAACCCAAGCAGTTACGATTCTACAATGGGTAATAGTATCTGTGGAAACAACTCTTCTCAAAACAGTTGCTCGTACAGTAGCCTTACATCTAGTAACCTAACACAGAGTAGCTGTGCAGTGACCCAGCAGATGTCTAGCATTAATGGAAGCTGCAGTATGATGCAACAAGCAAACATCAATTCTCCTCCCACTTGTAATGTAAAATCTCCCCAGGGTTGTGTTGTTGAAAGGCCTCCCAGCAGCAACCAACAGTTATCCCAGTGCAGCATGGCTGCTAATTTTACACCACCTATGCAGTTAACCGAAATCCCTGAGACTAGCAATGCCAACATTGGATTATATGAAAGAATGGGGCAGAGCGAATTTGGAGCAGGGCATTACTCACAGCCATCTGCCACCTTCAGCCTTGCCAAACTGCAACAGTTAACTAATACGCTTATGGATCATTCTTTGCCTTACAGCCATTCAGCTGCTGTAACTTCCTATGCAAACAGTGCCTCTTTGTCTGCCCCCCTAAGTAACACAGGGCTTGTTCAGCTTTCTCAGTCTCCACATGCTGTTCCTGGAGGACCTCAAGCACAGGCTACCATGACTCCTCCCCCCAACCTTACTCCTCCTCCCATGAATTTGCCACCTCCCCTTTTGCAGCGTAATATGACTTCATCGAATATTGGAATATCCCACACCCAAAGACTGCAGACTCAGATGACTGGCAAAGGTCATGTTTCTGTAAGAACCAAATCCACGCCTCTGCCACCGGCTGCTGCAGCCCATCAGCCACAAATTTATGGGCGTGCTTCACAGACTGTGGCCATGCAAGGGCCTGCACGGACCTTAACAATGCAGCGTGGTATGAACATGAGTGTAAATTTGATGCCAGCCCCAGCTTATAATGTCAATTCAGTGAACATGAATATGAATACCCTTAATGCTATGAATGGTTATAGCATGTCCCAGCCAATGATGAATAGTGGCTATCACAGTAATCATGGGTATATGAATCAAACCGCCCAGTACCCTATGCAGATGCAGATGGGAATGATGGGAACTCAGCCATATGCACAGCAGCCAATGCAGACAGCACCCCACAGTAACATGATGTACACTCCTCCAGGCCATCATGGCTACATGAATACAGGCATGTCTAAACAGTCTCTCAATGGATCCTACATGAGAAGGTAGGCCCTTGGGAGAGACACACTACCAAACTGGCATATTGGATTGATCTGCACAAATACCTTTTTGGAGAATACGATTTCAAAACCAGCAATTGGTGTGAATGCAAAAACATTTGTTGGCACCATTTAAAAGCTGTATGCAGCAGAAAGCCTTATACAAGTTTTTCTTTATTTCTTGTTTTGTTTTTTTGGTTGTTTGTTTGGGTTTTTTCTTTTGTTTGTTTTTTTTTTAAACTTTGTGAGATTTAACTTCTCTTTGGGGGGAATTAGATGGTTTTCCATTTTCTGTTTATTTCATCGAGCTTGAAGTTCTCTGGAAAGGAAGAACTCTTTCTTTGAACTGCAATTACACAGCAGCTGATGGTTCAGAGCCATTTTATGTGCCTGCTCCCATTAAAAATGTGGATAAATAGACTCCAAAACTATCAGACAGTACTGGATCATGAGCTTTTTCTCTCTCCTTTCCCCACATGTAAATGCCTTTTAGCAGTTCTTTTATTGTATTATTTTGTTTCTGAAGGTGACACTTCTGCATGCCGCTAATGTCTTTGTTAGTGACAGTGCATTTTGTAGTACTGTACAAGTGTTGTGCTTAACAGTAAGCCATTTCTTAATTTTTTTGCCTTGATTAGGTTACCCTAGTTTGAAGGGTAAAAAACTCAGAACTATATTTTTGTTAATTATAAAACTTGTAAAAATAATAAAAAAAGCTGCAAAAGCTATTCACATTTTGGTTAGTTCAAAGGGTTTTATTGCTGTATGTTTAGTGTAAAGTTGAGACTCTTTTCCATTTTTGTGACCAGTTTCTTTGGGGCTGGGGTAGGAAAAAAGGCAGCTTTCTGTTTTATAAATACTGTTATGTTTTTTTGTTGATTGAAACATCTCAGTGTTTATTTGTCAAGTTTTGAAACATTTTCGTATATGTCCAAATACTTGGCAGGATTTAAAAAAAAAAAAAGTAGTGAATTTGGTGTAAAGTTGCTATTTTATGGAAATGCCTCTAACTTTACATTTTCATTCCATCTGTAGATTTTTCTATCTTTATAAAATATTGGAGTTATTTTTTAAGGGAAAAAATAGAGCAGTAGCGTGTGAATAGCTCAAACTAAGCTTACAGATCGCATGTAAAAAGGCAAGAGTTATTTGTGTCTGTTTATATTGCTTCCTTTTTTGTAGCCTTTGTACCTGTACAGAGTGACTGTAAGGGCCGAACAGAAGAGGCTTGATACATGTAAAAATAGGACCCAGTGACACTCTTGTATTTATCTGTTATCTTTTTAGTCAGTCACTTAAAAAAAATATCCACAAAAAACCCACCCAAGCAACAAAAATAAAAACTGCAAAAAACAACCCCCCCAAGCTGTACATTTTAACATAAAATAAATTATGATGAGCCATTTTTAGCCTCTTGTGTCTTGTCATAGTTTGAT
This sequence comes from Manacus vitellinus, assembly GCF_001715985.3. NCBI lineage: Eukaryota > Metazoa > Chordata > Aves > Passeriformes > Pipridae > Manacus > Manacus vitellinus. Next base: position 2,900,729 of record NW_021939122.1, on the reverse strand, counting down.
GTTGCATGGGAATTACCTCCTGAAACAGTGTTTGTTACGGTGCTCTCACATGCTTGATCTAAAGCCCATTAAAGTTGGTGGGGTTTGGATTAGGCTGTTAGAGCCTAAGTGTAGGTTACTCATCATAATTGCATACATCTTGTGAAAATAAAGAGTATCTAAGATTATTTTTTTAAATAATCTTAATAAAATATTGAATAAATATGTATTTAATACGCTAAAAGGTTGTCAATATTTAATGTATGAAACTTCTTTCGTATAGAAAGTGTTAATATATATATATATAAAAGGATATATGATAGTAACTGACATGGTGTTTGAACTGTATTTTAATGATAGAATTGTAATCTCTTCCTTTGTCACTGTTGCTGGGCGACAAGATGATGCAAATTCTGTGTATATGGATATGGGTGCACACAAACATACACATATAGATGAACACTTCTAATCTAGCAGTAGGTGGTCTCCAAATATCAAGAAGACTGTCTATACATGTAGCTTGTGAGTGGACAAGTTCAAATGTGGTATGTGTGAATCTACACCAGAAAAAAATCCTTGTCACAATTTTTCAAAATGCTTCTAATGTGCTTGTTGCCACTGAATTCCCCCTGTAGCCCATTGACACTGCAGGAAGGTGGTTGGCTGAGGTGAAAGCGTTGGTCATCTTGACTGAAAACTGTGTCCCTGTTCCAGTATATAAAGCAGCTTTATAGGTAGTATTTCACATACCCAAATGTCAAAAAAATGTGTGTTTCTTCAAATAAAACCATTACTGTATGGTGTTGCCAAGTCAAGAAACTGATACTGCAGATTCATGTGTGTAACCTGTTCAGTTCTAGTACAGGGGAGCAGCAGTTTAAGATAGTGGATCTGAATGGGAGCTAAAATTGCTGATGAAATGGTAAGTTGGAGTAACTTGTGTTTTAGGATTTCAGAACACTTGATAAGGAGAGCACAGTACAACAAAGATCTTGGTTCATGCCACTTATGTTGTCAAATTTGTTTATTAAAGGCAGAGAGTATTAACAGTACTTAAATTATGTTTTCATTTTCACAAAATAACTGTCAACTTTTTTATGCTTAGGAAAGGGAAAGTTGAACTCAGCACAGTTATTTGCAGCCTTCAAGTATGTTTAGCGAGGACCATATCTTTTTAAATAATTGCATCTCAAAGTAGCAGTATGCTTTGTGATTTTTCATTTGTGTGTTTTTACAGTGAATGAAAAAGGCACCTGGGTCTTTTATCTGCTGCTGTTTAGTTTTGAGTTTCGAAGCCTGTAACATAAAAGCAAATCAGACTTTCTTACTGTTTCAAATTTATGCTAATCTGAAACAGAGCATCCTGACTCCAGTATATTGCCAAAATTCTGTATTTGCAATATATGAATTAAAGGTTGGTTGGAAAATTATGTATAGCGTGTGCACAACAGGCAAGTTTCCAATCTATTTTTTTTTTATTTCGGAATTGAATTCCTGTCAAGAGGACGAGGAGCTTTGCTACGTCTTTTCCTGTAGTGACTATTTAGCTATGAATTGCCTTACTGCACTAAAATTTGTTTTATAAGAAGGCTGTCTTTTCCTTTACAGATATACTTGTTTTATGTATTGTGTACCCATTGCAGTGTCAGTTTTGACTATGTAGTCTAACACCATCCCAGATGAGAATTAGCCCTTTCTTTTAGTGTCCCCAGAAAATTCTTCATAGAATTGCAATGGATTATTCTTGTGGAATGCAGGAGGCTTCCTTGCCCATGCAATCTTAGTCTTTGGTTTGACAAATAGAATACTCCATACCACTCGTGATTGGCAAGAAAGAGGTAAACTTGCCTTGTTCTGTGTATGTTTCTTACAGACCTGGTTTGTAGATGAAATCAGTGCTGCTAACACTTGTTAGTAGCTACTTAGCAGCTTGCAAGAGTTGCCTGCTTTGTGGAAGTCACATGTTCCAGAACTTCTGCTTTTTCTGATTTAGTCTAATGGATTCTGGGAGAATGGTAGGCAAGAAAGTTGGGAAGTAAATGAGAAATATGTTTACTTCAGAGCTGTTTAATGGGCACAGCTGTACCAGCTGAGTCCTTCAGGCAAGACCTGGTTCTAGGGAAGATATTTACTTGTCTTTGAAGCAGAACATACTTCCTCTGGAAGCTGTCAAAAGGCAGTACTGAAAGCTGCACTCTGGCCCTTTAGTAAAGACAGGAATGGTAAGTGTTGTTGCATTCAGGCTACCTGATCCCCTCACAGTGGACAAAATATAACCCATTTTTTACTAACTTTGTAAGAATCTCTGTGATATAAGCAGAAATGATGAGCTGCTAAACATACTAATCTTTCATATTAGATCACTGTCAATATCTTTCAGTTTTATCAGCTGTTAATTTATCCATCAAGCAGGCTGGTTGATGGAAACAAACTACATTTATATCCAGCATGGTAACTAGAAAGAATGACCCTGGCTGTAGAGCTGAGAGTGATCAATTATGCATGTAAATCAACAAATCCTCTTTCAGTTACAGCAGTCATCAAGCTATATGGCAGGATACATGTAATTTGACTGAGGGAAATCCTGGTGGATATTTGTTATCTTGTGGTGTATCATTTAGTACAGAATTCCTGTCTGTAAAGCTAATGAGAAGAAACACGCTGCTGCCATGGAGGTTAGAGTGTTCAGCTTTCACCATCAGCCTAAATGAAAGAACAGGGCCATGCATCTGAAAGCAGGTTTGTCTAACACAAGGCTGGGAGAACTGTTCCATGTTTGAGTTTGTGAATTAAATTGCAGTAGACACTAAGGTGGTCTAAAAAGTTACATTTGAATGTCTGTGGAAGTAGATGGAAAGAGTTGAGGGACCTCATCTGAAAATATTTTTACTCTAACCCCATACTGTGAGTGCTTATTTATTTATGAAGTGTCAGATTACTTCCAAGTTCCCTATTTTTTCTAGTTTTTTTTCTGGGCTTTTTTCCCCCCCTAATCTAAGTGTAGAGATACTTAATTTGCTGAAAGTCCCAGAGTTTGTGTGTCTCTATCATGAATATTTTTCACGTTGTGATGCCTCATTTGTTTTTTAGCAGTAGTTAATTGCAGTCTGAGAATTTAAAGATAAGGTATTTATTATGCAGATAAATACAAATGATAAATCAAAAGCATTGTATTATGGGTGTCTGCAGCCTTGGCTACAGTTAGTGTTTAGAGATGAATGATTCCCTGGGTTTTGGGCCCCAAAAAGATGTGAAGGAATAGGGAAGTCTTCACACTAGAGATGGCTAGCCTGTGAAGAGCTGTTAACATATATAAAAATGGTATAAAGTTGTGCTCGACTCTGGTTTGTAGCGTATACTCACAGTTCTCAGTGTTGCGTCTGTGCCCCATATTCTTCTTTTTTAAGTATGCAAGACTTCTACACTTCTTACTGCGCCGAAGTTGCAAGGTCTTGTGTCAGGTGGTAAAGACCAGGAGAACTTTCCTGTGTGCTTGATGGCCAAGTCATTCTTTGCAGGCACTGAGGCAGCAAATAGCTCTTACCTGATACATTGAAATAAGCAAAATTCTGGTGGAGAGGGTGATGACTTGAGCTTTTAGCAGATACGGGAAAGGTAAACATGGCTTAATTGTGATCCTCCTGTAAAGTACATTTTAAAAATGTCAAATACTGCTGGGGTGGCAAAACTCTCATTTGTGTCAAAACACAAAAAAGTAGGTCTGGTGTCTCCATTAGTGTATTTGTACCACTTCTGCCAACAAATGATTTTATTAACAAAAGTAACTATATAGGAGCATACTGACCTATTCAGGTGACTAAAGCTGAGATAGGAGGAAACATGTGGTAGTGATAAGTATAAACAGTGTCTGGAAGCACAGCAGCAGCTTTTTCCAGGGTAGTCAGGTCACTGGTATTTTTTAAAGGCTTCATCGGTGTCTCATGCCTTTTCTAAAACCTCATTAGAACTGGTTATAATCCATAGATATTTAGGGGCTATATTAGGGCTCCACATGTTCAGCACTGAACTTCCTCATAACAATGTAAAGGCACTTCTTTATGTATAGATAGAACCTTATAAAATGTAGGTAATTGAAGGATTTAGGACAAGTTAAGCAAGTTAAAACTGAAACTCCTAAAATGTCATGTGTATGTATCTCCTTAAATTGTTGTCTGTTGTAGCTGCTTATGCATTTGACCTTGTCAAGGGTGTTGCTTTGTTTCTAGTTTGCGTGGTGTGCTGCAAAGTACATCGTGAAGACTGAGTAGTTGATCCTCCTGTGGAGACTCTTTAAACACTATGCTGCTGTAGATTATTGCTCTGAAAGAAGACATGGAGATGGCAGGAAACAACACAAAAAGGCAAACTCCTGTGAAATCCTTCAGGACTCTGGACTAAACAGTTATTTTTTTTCTTGCTAAATTTCTTCAGGAGTGCCTAACTGCACTTGTTTAAAGGCAGTGTCCTTGGGTTAGGATCAGGATTTTGGGGGTACTCAGCTAGAGGAGAGTTTTAATTTTTTGTGCTGTAAAAGCACAAAGAGAGAGAGAAATGTATTTGTTGATGTAACAAAGAATTCTGCTAAGGTTGGAACTTTCTAAGACGATGGGTTTTAAATTTGGCCTCCCTTCTTTCTCATCTTGACAGCGTTTGAAATGACTTTGTTTTTTTCCAGCAAATAACAAATGATCCTTGTGACTGTGTAATTAACTACACCTTCCCCTCCCCTCCTTCTACGGAGTTTCTTTTCCAGCAGCACAGCCCTGCCAGGAGCAATACTAGATGGTGGTGCTGTTCTGCTCGCCGTCAGGGGGTAGGCTGTTTTTGCTGTTCCTCCTCTGCAGTGCCAGCGCTATGTCCAGTTCTCTCAGCTGCTTCAGGAAGCCCCGGTTTGGCAAGATGCACCGGTGTCTTGACACTTGCTCAATGGCATCCACCACTGTCATGTTCTTGTAAATCATCAGGTAAGCCAAGACCAGTGTGGCTGAGCGGCTGCGACCCATGGCACAGTGAACCAGGACCTTGTCTGTGGGAACAAAGAGAAAAGATGCAGAGGTGGCACTGGGTAATCCTTTTCTTTGACAGTGAAGGTTTCTTTAGTGCCCCTGCTCTGTTTGATGGTTTGAATATCCTTACCAGCAATTTGTAAGGCCTGTCTTTTCACATGTAGGGAATCTGAGGCTGTAAACCTTACTGTAGTAACTGAACAGCATCTACAGTAGAGATGATCCATTTAATTTTAAACCAAGTATCTTTTTATTTGTGAACAAAGCTTACAGAGAAGGTCTAGGGGCTACAGCCTTGCATTAAGTAACATAGCAACCTCTACTGCAGCCCAGTCTTACATGCCTCACAAACAGTGTGCATGTAATTCTGTGTTTGGGAATAATGAACAAAGCACAAGGGTGTGGGAGGATTTGGTATGCTATCATACCCTCCTTCCATGAGGATAAATGGGATGCATGTGGGGTGCCTTTCTCAGTTCTACTTAGCTAGACACAAAGTAACCAAACTTGAATTTGTTTTGTTGTTCTGACAGTGATGTGCTTTGAGATCTAGATTGCATCACTTTATGCCCGTTTTTGAGGGCAGAGGATAAGAAAGGCCATAGGCATATAACCAGGGGGTGGAAAGAAACCACCTCTTACACTGTAGAAATGCTTCTGTAGAAATCTCTGGCTAGTCACCCTGTTGTGTTTAGTGAAAGTAATATTTCACCACCACCACCCACCATCACCTCTCTGAGTGTTCTAATATGCTCATCTCCTTGCAGTAGGAGCCTGTCTTGTATCCTGTGAATGCAGTGTCTTTGCCAATAGTTTTCATCTCTGGATAAATGTGGCTTGAGATTTAGATTTAGCTTTGTGACATTGCCTGGTTTAACTTGAGGCTTCCAGAGGCAGAGAGTCCTTGGCTTTGGATACTAGCAAGGTGGTAAGTCAAAGTGGAAACTTCCATGTTTGCAGTGTCTGTGGGACGTGGAGAAAGAAAACAGTAAGTGGTTAAGGTCTGATTGACAGGTTTTGAAACACTTCAAAAGATTTCCAAAAATGATTCAAAGCCCTTGAGGGGGTCTCACAAAGGGTTGAACTGCTGAAGGAAGTAGATCTGGAGCATTCTCTTTAACACCCTGCTAAGCAATTGCCACAGCAGAAAAAAAACCCCAACAGTATCAGGGCCAATAATAGTTTATCTTTGTGAGCTGTGCCTAGTGAGAAGTGTTGGGTGCAAAGCCATGACTCTTGCTGATTAACTCCTTTACTTCCAGGCACAAGAGGATGTCTTGGCACAAGGAGCATTGCTGTGTAATGGATGCATCAAGAACTGCCAACACTAGAGGATTAATGGTTACAGTCTGCATCCTAATCCCAGCAGATAGTCTTAGAGGCATCTTGGCAAAATTCCAGTCCTTCTGATAACTAAAAGTGCCTCTTCCTCTCCTGGAAAATTATAATCCATTCTATTATTACTGCAAATATTTAAAATGGATGAAAACTCATTTGTTCAACCCTTCACTGCTTCTCTTTAGAGCTTCCCACCTTGTAAATGGGTTGCTGTTGAGGTGATAAAATACATGATAGGACAAGGAATGCTTTGCTTTGTGTGGGTGGCAAATGCAGGGGATCTAGGAGAAAACGTGGGTTTATATTGTTAACAAAGGCAAAAAAGGGCTGTATAATTTTCTGAACTGTCTGCTGGTTTGAAGAGAAGTCTATTGTTTGCTGTGTGTGAATAGTCAAGATCTGACTGCCTGTTACAGCAAAACACTGGTACTCTTCTTTCTGCAGAGCCACATCTCTTCTGTACTGTTTTGTAGTTTTTTTCATTCTAGCGCAAAGACCACTCTGAACTTTCTTTCCTCAGAAAGGAGTCTGCTTTTGCAGATCCTGACCACTTATATCCTTCAAGGAGTGCCTGAATATCCAGTATCAGTGCATAGAGGTAGAGGTCTGCTGAGTGGTGACAGGTCACTATTCTGTTCACTTGACTTGGATTTGTGTTTCTTGAAAATTTATCTCTCTTGATGCAGCAAAGATGGAGCCATGAATATTGAGGTGTCTTTGGTCAAATGCCTGGGGTCTTTGTCTCATATGTTTCTTCTCACTTTGTTTTTTTTTTTTTGTCTATGTCTTTAATGTATTTTTCCTGTGACATTTTCACATGGAGTGAAAGTGCCATTCCCTTCTACATCTTGAGGAACTAAAATTGCAAAGGAATAAGTACTAAATCTGTAGCATAATAGGGAACCTAAAAGCCTCTTAAAATAATGTCTTCCTTTCATGTTAGTGAGGCCTCACTGATAAAAATTTTAATCTGTCCTATGGTCTGAATTGCATGTTTTGGGAAAGCTTTATGCACAGCTGAATGACAGCATGCATAATTGTGAACCATTACAGTTTGCCTGTAAAATTTATAACTGTTCTTAAGTCGAGCAGCCCATGCTTAAACTCTGCAAATACTGCTCTGATCAAGGAATTTCTTTACCATCATAAAGATCTTGAATGTTAAGTCAGAATTAGTGCATTAGGACTGTTTTGCCAGCATCCAAATTACCAAGCTTTCTGGTCTGTTGCAGAAAGAGCCTTCTTCATTTGAATGACAACTAGTTTCAATAACATTGGCTGTTGAGCACCTTCCCAGCAAAAATAATTTTATGCAGGCATCTATTCAATTAATTTGATCGCTTGGCTGGCTGAAGGTCACATATCAAACAGTGTAATACAGCTGAAGTAAAAAAACATAGGTCATTAATACATACATTCTGGTCACATAAGTTGAAACTTATGTCTTTCCCCCCTTTTCCCTCTCTACATTTGCTCAGTTCTAATACAAAGCAGCAAAGCAGTGTAGTGTTGTTACTGGTCAGAAGTATTTAACACTACATGCTGGAGTCCCATGTCATTACCACTGGAGATAAGTACTTAGTATAAAATCCTGTTTAGGAGTCTGGATGCTCTGTCAGTCAGGAAGGTGCACACAAATAAGCCTGTTCATTAGGCACTTGAAATGCAAAACACCTTTCTACACTAGATGTGCATCCACAAATTGTGCAATTATGTTCTTGGAGGAGAGCAGTAGTTGCCTCTACTCTTTTCTCTCTGAGAGGCATCAGTCCACTCTTCAGTCTAGCTTCTGGAGTCATTCTGTTCTGTAAATGTTTATTGGAAAGCCATTGTCATGCTTTTAAACCTCAGTGTCTCCCTGGACCATGCATAGTGTCTTTATGAGGGTCTTTGGCTGGGATAAGATGTGCATACATGTAGTGTGCTTTTCCCTCCTGATAAAGTTAGGAACTTCCTCTTTTTCTTCATGAGTATTACAGTAGTTCTTTATTTTATTGGTCTCCATCAGAATAGATCTTAGCTCTCTATCTTGTTTAAAAGCCCTGTGAATGTGACAGGCACTGCACAGCTACAGAAATTATTGCAGTTGGTAGTACCTACTTTTTTTGTTTTGTAGTTCATTCAGTCATTTTTGGCTTTGGTTTCATGTTTCAGTGCTGGACTGGTGCTTGATACTGTCTCAGAACTTCCTGGACTTTGATGTGATTTTGAAACAAAAAGGTTAATACTCCCCCGCACCACCTCGTCCTTTCCTGCCACAATATTTATTGGAATGCAAGGGTTTTTTCCTAGCCTTTGCTGCTTCCCTTGTGCTTGTTTCTCTACCTCAGTACAGCAGACAAAGGTCTTACAGGAACAGGAGGGTGGTGGGAATGAGAAAGTCTGCATTTCTTATTCCAGCTACTCCAGTCTGATTCTGACCTCTGGCCTCCAGCCATGGCTAGACACGGGTGAGTGTTAGTTATCCACTCCTTTCCAAAGGCAGTGCTTCAGACGTACTTTTTGAAATGCCAGGTACATTTCTTCACAAGCAAGTAAGCTCCTGGAGCAGTTTCTCTTGCTATTAGGACTTTGATTTTTAAAACTGATCTGCTTTCAAGATTTTCTCCAGAACAAGGGAAGGGACTGTTGCTGTGGACTGTACTTGCTGAAAGGGTAGAATTGTAAAGGCCTGGCTGGCTACTGGAAGCAAGTCAGGTAGTAGCTGCCTACAGCTGAGCTAAACAGGCAAGAACAGAAGCTGACACAAGGCTAGAAACTTGATATCTGACCCTCTGATATTAAGGTCTCTATATGTCAGCAGGAAAGTCTTAAGTTTCTCAACTGGTTTCTGGCAAAATATCCTGTAGAGATTTATTTTTTTTTAACAAGTATGAGGGGGGAAGGAGTAGGAGTAATATTGAAAGTCAGTATGAGGCCTAGCTGTAGCACTTCACATCAGTGTAAAGCTTTCTGATAGAACACTGCTGGAGATCAGCAAATAATGAATTGTAGTAATCAAGCTGAGAAATTACAAAGACTTTAATGAAATGTTTCTAGATTACTGCTGTCAGAGCTGTTTTGGTTCCCTGCTGCTTGGAAGAAGGCGGAGAGATAAATGTTATAGGTTGGGGTAGATCTGATGGTCAGGTAGGAAGGTTTCTATGTTTATAGAGTGAATCTAATGCTGTAGAGCATGAAGCTGTGGAGTGACAGCATGGAATCTCTGGGAGCACTTGTGTCCTACTCCCGCTGCTACGCAACTAATATTCATTAAACCTATGTTAATAAGGATAATTTGAAGAAAAAACAGCTAATTTGTGGCACCCATGCAATGCCCAGTTGTCTCTGATGTGTTTATGACAGAGTCAAAACAACAACAAAAAGTCTTTATCAGACAGGACACCTGTGATGAGGACTTTTATCGAAGTGCTTGGTAAGGGGCTCTTGGGCTATTATTAGTGAGAAAGGTCCTAATCACATCACTACCTTGTCTTAAGCTGATTCCCTACTATTAGCTTTGTATTTTCTGTTAACCTGTATTGGACTTGTTTCGTTCCTACAAGGTTAAATGCTGTGGAACTATGCTTTTAATTGGAGTAAATGTTGAACTGTTTTTAACCATTTTCAGCACCCTCCTTACTTCTTTCATCCTGAAGCGCATTATCAATGAATTTAGAAGCTGAATAAAAGAATTGGCTGAGGTTGAAAGTGGGGAGATCATCTGCTTCCACTCCATGGTACTCCACAGCCATGTTGTGATAATACTCTGGTCCTGTATCCACGTTCCGCTGGCCATGGGCTGCGTTGAGGATGTGGGTGAATCCCTCCTTCTCCAGGCTGTAGCGATCTAATGCAGTTTTTCTGTTAAAACAAGAGCTGTCATGTAAGTCAAGAAGCTTCTTATTCATCAAGCTAGAAAATAAGAAAACCTCTGATTTGGCATATTCTAAATGTTAAAGATGTAAATGATAATGCTGTAATAAGGCATCATTTACCATTTTTAAGAATCTTAAGATACTGCCATTTGGAGTGAATAATCTTTCTGGAGTTCATAACTATATCTCCCAGGTCCTTAGAGCATGTTGAAAATTAATTTATTTTCCTGTTGCCTTTGTAATGTAGGCAGTACTGGCTTCTATCCATCTTTTACAAGAAGAAACCTGAGCTAGAAAAAGAAATAGAATGAATTATTTAAAGTCATAAAAGCAAATCAAGTGGCAGAACTTGAAACAGCACCCACGAATGCTGTTTTCCCCTTCTGTCCCATCAATTGGTATTGCAGAACTAATAAAAAAGTCAGTAATATGTGAGTAGTAAAATCATCTGGTATTCAAAAAGAAGTTCTTCCCCAAAACAAGTTACTGAGTGTTTCTCCATTTCTTTAAAAAATAAATAAACAAAATGTTAAAAAACCCACCCCTCTGTGAACATTTTACTGTCATGTTTGGTCAAACCAGAGGTCTAAAGCAAAAAGAACTGAATATGGAAATTGGATATTAGCTTTCAGAGGAAGCTGAAAGTCATATATTAGTAGCTTGACCAAATGTTCTCATATGTTCTTGTCCTCTCTTTCCTTGGACAAGGGAAGTCAGATAGGAGAGGAAATCCTAGATTTTTGTATGCTCAATACCCATGCTAAGTGCTTGCCAGAAGGATGAAATTCCTCAAAAAATACAGAGTTTGTGGACAGGCATGTAAAACTTTTTCTGTTCCATTACAGAAAGCTTTTAGTTTTGAGAAGTTTTGTTCTGAAAAAGCTGTCAAGTTTCATTAGTGCCTAGGAAAACTATTAAGCTTTTTACAAAAAAAAAAACAAAACATAGGCTTTATTCCATTAATATATTTTCACATAAGTACTGAATGATGTGCAGCAGCTTTTTCCAACCAAAAGTACCTTTCTCCAGGAATGTTTCCTCAACGTTTCCATGTGTAAATGCAGCTGCTGTCACACAGGATATTGTGCTGGGCTACCTGTTTTTTCATAATTCTAGCCATGATAGCCCAGAATAGCTTGAAATTCACTGCCTTTCCAGCCTCTAAGTCAAAAACCCTCTTTGAGCAGTTAAGGACCTAGTGATTAGAACATTTAATGGATATGGATACTGAAGGTTTTACCTGTGCTTGCTCTTATGTAAATTAAGCTCATGATAATTGGCTGTTCTGAGTAGACATGCAGAAATTCCTTTCCTTACTGGTCAGGAATTATAATGTCTTGACATTAGTTGTATTTTTGCTAGGAAATAATTTCATAAGTCACCTATAAAATCATGGAAAAAGTAAATAGCTCCAGTTAATGTAGTGATGCCTACATAATAAGCTCAGTAGACTTTGGAGGACAGAGAAGCAGCAGCATCTTGCTGCCAGTGCTGTACCTTGTCACCTTCACCTCACGTTAAATAATGTGCCCACTCCTTCCCCTTGTATTGGGCTATGGACAGTATTTAAAATTAAATGTCCAAGTTAAATGTCCTGGCTAAAGAGTAAGGTTGTAGTGAATAACTACTACTCTTTATTTTGATGTACCTGCTTTCAAGTCAACTTTTGTTTTGTCTCCCTGGTGTTGAAATATGTTCTTCATTCACCAGACTTGGCCCAAAGCGTGTATCCAACAAACTGTGTGAGGCTGATGGCTTCAGGTCAGACATCTGTGCTCAACTAGAACTCCTGCAAGTGGAGACCTACATGCTGAGTAGTAAGTAGGACTGTGGAGTAGCTAGGATCAGTAGAAAAATGAAGTTTTTGATGGACTGTAAGTACTACCAGGCTTTGGCCTCTGCAGGCATTGCTCGGGCTAATAAATAGCATTTGAATTAAATGATCAAGTTTTTCTGAGCAAGGACATCGTCAAACAGTAGGTTGCATGACAATCATTAACATTTGGCACTCGTATTTATATGAAATCAAATTTTCCTGTTTCCTTGATTGGAGATTACCTTTTGACACAGTGGGTACAACTAATGCATTTATTTCTGACGGTCACACTTAATCGTGTTCTGTGACTTAGGATCTCATTTTTCAGTGTTTGGTGGCCTCTGTTCCAATAGCTATTCAGAAAAAGAAGGGATACTGTCTTTCAGTAGCTTGCATAAGCAGTCATCTCAGCCTGGCCAAGCTCCTGAGAACTTCCCCTTCCACCTCCTAGTCTTGCCTGTAGCTGTGTTCTGTGAATTTGGGGCCCATGATGAACTTAATGCTTCGCCTTTTTATTTCATCAAAGGCAAGGCAGTTTGGTGTTGGTTTTGCACCACAAATGCATTAGCTGTTCTTTTGCCCTTGACCTGTTGGAGTTTAGGAATATACACATTGTATATACACTCTCTTAATTCCCTCTGTTTCTCATGACTTGGGCTAGAAATGGAATCCAAAGCAGCAGTGAATCAACCTTGAATGCTGTTGCAAAAAACCCGTTGTAAATGCTCAAATGTAACTAAGTCAATTTCTCTGAAATAATTTTTTTTTTAAAGCAAATTGCAAGTATACCAAGGAAATAGTTAGGAGGTTTTCTACTCCTCTGTCTTTGACACTGAAGAATTTATGCTGTTCTCCTCAATGCTTGGGATAGGCTGATTTTAAAATGTCATCTGCTTTTTAATTGTGCTTGATATGCAAACTGATTCAGCAATACCCTTTAGAGTGAATGGAACCTTGCCCAATGAAATTGTTTTCTTTATTATATAGATACACATTTTCTTCTTTCTACTGACATTGCTAATCTGAAAAACTTCAAGAAAATGAATGCTCAGTGTTGAGCACTCAAATCTGTTAAGTTCTTCACATTTTCACTGGAATAGCTATCACTCAAACTGTGTGTAGGTGTTGTAGAACCTGTTAGTTGAACAAAGACCTGAAATACTTGCCCTGTCTATATGGAGCAGGGTCAGTATGGGCCCTGTGGCTCTGTAGCTAGTGCATCTGCAGGCTGAGCTATTGCATGCAATCTGTGAAGAGAATGTCAAGCACCTTCCTTACAGAAGACATCCTGGACAATTTTTTCTATGAAAAGCTTTTCCTAAGGTTTCTAACCTATAATGTTGTGTAGACATATGAAGAAACAGTTGTTGTGTAATAGAAAATAGGGTTCATTGGACTGCAAGAGGTGCTTGCCTTGGGCTTTAGAATCTGCATCTTTTGAAGAAAGCTGAAGTGACACTTAGTCTTTTTGAAGAGCAGAAATGTTTAGTTTTAAACCTAATACAGAGATTAGAAAGCACTTTATCCTCTTTCTTCTTTCTCACCATCCCCCCAGTCTTGCACTGGATAATCATATTTTCATAGAAGAGCTCGCTACTGTTTGAAAATTTTTCCTCTTTTTTTCTTTCTTTTCCTTGTAAAATCTGTCCCCAAAAACTAAGCAAAGAGCCCAGCTGGACTACCACTTTTCATACCGGGTCAAGTTTGTCTCCTTTTCAACTCCCATCAGCCATGTTTTCACTTTGTACTTTGATCTTAAATATTACCAGGCAGAGATGACCTGTGCTGAGGCTCTGCCATAATATAGGCAGTTAAACTTGAGGTCGTTCTGGGTCTGCAATCTGTTGATTGCCAGTTAACAGAGAGCAAGAAGCAGTCTGTTAAGCCCTCACAGAGGGGACCTATGTGCCTGTAAATAGAAATGTTACTGTGCCCCTCGACATGTCTGCTTGCACTGGGTTTGGCCATCGGTGAGCTCTGGCTTTGAGTGAAGGACTGGCTTGCTTTCCAACTTCAGCTGAATCTGTAGTGTAGATGCCACTGTGAAAGCATCCCTCTGTCTGCCCACTGTAATCAGAGCCTACGGGGGTTTTGTGTTTCATCATGCATGATTGTTCTGGTTACACCCCAAGGAGAGGGGAATGCTTTTGGTCTTCCTTGCAGTTTTTACCATGCCTGAGAGATCAGTATTTTAGGGGAAAGGGAGGAATAAATCAAGCATAAATACTTGAAAATATCCAATTGGTTGAGGTTACTAATAGCTTAGGATCATTCAGGGGTATAAGATTCACACGCTTTATTGTAGGATTTATAACTTTGTTTCTAATTCACTTTCAACTAGAAATGGCACAGATTTTTTTTTTCCTTGTACTTGGCTCACTACCAGAATGTAATAGTCAAGCTAACAATATTCTTCTTTTCCCCTCCTTGGGTGCTGCTGTGTCCTATTAAATTGCAATTAATACTTCCATTTTTGTGATTATGGTTGAATTTTAAGTAGCCATTTTAAAGAAGAGTTTGCTACAAATGCCAGTGTAGGTGAAGTCATAAGCATTTGACTGCTCTTACAATTGTTTTCCTTTTGTATATCTCCACTATCCGTGCAATTAGCACTTGATTTCCTTTTACATGGCGCAGCTGGGGTTTCCAGTATCTGTCTTGAATGTGTTCCTATGCAAGGAAGGTGAAGTGTGCCACTGGGAGATAATGGTGAAAATTTCAGTATAATTCAGTTTAGTAAGAGATGAACTGGGCAGATTGGTCCCATGTAAGAGCTCTTCAGTTTGGAGCACATAAACTTATGCTAAAAGTTAAGCATACCCAGAAGTCCTTTCCTCTGTGTTAAGCAAAAGCTCAGTGCTTTGCTGAATCAGACCCTGCATTTACTGTGGGGCAGATGGACTCATAAACATGTTTTTAAAGTTTGGAGGTAAGGGGGAGTACTTTGATGTGGGAATGCCACCTAAATGGTGAAAATTTGAGATAAAATCAGTTTTACATAGGGATATATTGATACTAACAAACTCACCAAGAGGGAAAACTGACCCAAACAAAAGTGTCATCCATTTTCAGATGGTTACATCTCTTGGGTTGTGCAAGGGCAAGTAAAGGGCTTGTCCAAGGCTTTACCTGTGCCTGGTGTCAGTTTTAAGGCTAAGGTTCATAGGATTAATAGCAAGTGCTGCAGCAAACTCTGCCTTCTTCTGGAAGCAACAGTGTAAGTAGTTATAACAGGAAAGAAATGCTTTCTTTCAGGTTGCTGTCTCCAGTGTACCAAATCCCTGCTCTCTCTTTCCAAAAATACTGTCATAACAAGCTTTAGTCCCAGCTGCTTTCATCAGAAAGTTGCCCGAACCAATGGAGTTGGAAGAGAGGGGAAAACAACTTACAGACACTGCAGCCTGCACCTCCACATGAAGTATTAAGTATGTTAAAAGCAACTAACAAAGGGAAGAGAAGGCAGCTCATGGTGAAAACACAAGTGCATCTGAAGGAAGGGCAGTAATCCTCCAAAATACCTGATGAGGGTATGGGCAGAGCAACTCCTTCCACAGGTAAGTCAGCACCTTACAGCTGGTACTGGTCAACCAGATGAGTGGTATGCTTGTAAACTTTATGTAGAGCCAAGCCTCTTAATCTTCATGCCAAGGTTGTGCAATGCAATGATGTTTCAGTGTAGACTGTTAAAGCCACAGATTGTCGTGACCCAGATTGACAAAACACAGGGAAATCTGAGGCAACATGTTACTAGGAGAGGAATTGTCTCTCTCAAACTTTTCCATTTTCTTAAACATTGAAGGAAGGCTCGATGCAGGATGATAATTTACCAGATGGTCAGTGTCAGAAAGAAGCTTCCTGAATATAGGCAATATTGACACTTTCTGAAGAAAATCTGGCAGTTCTCCCTCCTGAGGAGAGATGTTGAGAATTTCCAATAATACTGACCCAATTTTCTTTGGTAACTCCAGCACTAAGGGAGTCTAGAGATAGCACAGCATTGTATCCCCTTTTCCTTCCGAGGTGTTGCTCCGTTTCTGTGGATACCTCCTGTTCAGTGTGAATTAGAAGAATTTTTAGGTACCACTGAAAATACTGAACAGGATCTTCAGAATATGTGGTAGAGAAAGATTTAGTAGTTCATTTTCCTAAAGCCCAAAATGGTGGATGTAGTTTTTGTAAGTGATACAACCTAGATATAGGAAATAGCTTTCTGCAAAGGCTCCAGGCACATGTGTTGTAGTTAGTCAGTTCCCTGGTCTTGACTTCAGTCACTCATCAAGTGTTAGAAATCACCTACAGACAGAGATGTTTTGTGGGAAAGTGTTACTTGTCTTGGAAACCATTGGAGCTTTGAGGTTTATGGTCCAGTGTTACAGATCTGATTTTCTGGATTGTTAAACTGCTGTTACAATTGGCAGATTCTCATATTAACAGAGTTGAAACTATGTCCTCAAGAGTGTTGTTATGATCTAAATCTGCATACACTTCTCTCTTTATATGATTAATACTGGTGTAGGTGCTAGGGGTTGATAATGCTAAATGGTAGGAAGTAACTTTTCTACCCTGAGTGAGTACAGTCTGCTTCCTTCTAGGTTAATGCAAATTGTCTTTCTACTTAGTCACTTGGAAAAAGCCATACTGTACTGTTTTTCTGCAGAAGGGTAAGAGGATAGAATGAGTTTTAGCTAAGCATGTATTTAGTGTTTAGTTAGTTATCTTAATTATCATGCACTCCAGTTTGTAGTTTTGAGTTACTTGTGTGTCTTGTTAAACCTTTCCTGTATTTGTTCTCAAGACCATGAGTCTGGGACAAGCACAGACCATGAAGTGCAACCTCAGTTCAGCTGCATATCCAGAAAATTATTTTTCATACTTGTAGAGAATTAGACTCCAGAAGACTTCTTTTCCTCTGGGAGTAGTTTGAGAACACAGGAAGAACTGAAACTGTGATCAGACCTTAAATCCTAATGAGACCTAGTGGACAGTTAAGAGGAAAACAGATTCTTGGGGGACCTTTTCAACTGAAAGACAAGTTTTGAACTTCAGAAATGTGGAACCCTTAACATCATTGCAGGTAATAAGGCCATCACTGAAGAGCTGCAAGAAGAAACTACAAGATGTGTAATTGGCAGAGATTTTCCAGGTGATTGGGGTGGAACAAGCAGGTTTGGGATTAGCCAGTAAAACTGCCTGTAGAAGTAAGCAGGTGACCAGTGAAAGATAAAAGCAAGACAAAGCTGCTTTCTATCCCTTTAGAAGGCTTCTAGATGTGAGGAGGATACATGCAAGCACTAATCCTGGTAACAGTTGAATCAAATCTTGGCAAAGTGTTTTATTCCTATCACTGGGCTGTCTCATACAAGTTCCAGTGTCTGGTCTTTAAAAGTCCTTGGAACTTGCTGGAGGAAAATTTCAATTGGAGCTGAACACAGCATGTTATATTTTGAGGCTTTGATTATTCTGGGTCTGACAGGCTCATGGAGATTTCATTGCCTCTGGGCAACATCTGCAGCAAAGTCTTGTAACAAAAGGATTGAGTGGCCTCACAGGGCTCCCTGATAGCCTGTATTGCATTAGAAGGAAGACGTGGTTACTAGTCAGGGTAATTAATTAGCATTTCCATAAGCAGTCACAAGTCCTGTTAACCTTGTGAATGCAGGAGGCAGGAATAAAGCACAGATGTGAAGGCTCTGAAGATAAACTTTGCATGCGTGTTCCCTTGATTTTGTTGATGAGTTCCACTAAATTCTTTCAAGATCAACCTTAATTTAGCATGGCTAAAGATGCAAATGCACCCAACATCTGTTAGTGTCTCCATGGCAGCTCTTTGGCCACCAGTGCTACAGCTAGGTCTTAAAATAAAACAATACAAAAAGCCCTGCCACACTGAAGGGGTAAGCTGTTGGTCAGAAGTAAGATGTGGAACTGGCTGAGGAAAGTTATGGAAGTCTCTGGACTTTGCCTGTTTCAAATCAAATTTTAGTTTCGGTAATGAAAGGCTGCATCCTTCCTGCAGACCAGTTCTTGTCTCAGATTCCCTCCCATGTCAAGTTTGTCCTTACCTGGCTGGCAATAGTCATTCTCTTTTAGGGAGTCGCATTTTCTGGTAAAGTTTTATTTCTGTTCACCCCCCACCTGCTCCTCACTTGTTTTTCCTTCTCCACTGGTTTTCTCATTCTTTTATCTTGTCATGTCTGAGACCTGTTTCCCCTTGGAGCACCACTGGTTTTCCTCCTGATGTAAGACCAGTCCCCTGCAGAAATATGCTGCCCAGCCTGAGTGTAGCTCCAAGTACCTCTCAAGAAGCTTGTGTTTGTGTTCCTCTTGTTAGTTAATGCAAAGTGCCAGGTGTGTGCTGTATTCAGAGTAGCACCTCCTAGCATTTACTGAATTGCAAGGTGTAACAAACCACTGCTACAGGAAAGATTGCAGGAAAGGCTCAGTGTCCTGTGCTTAAGAGACTGACTGCTTGTCTTGTTAAATCCCTTTGTTCAGAGGGCACAGCTATAGCTTCATCACAGAGATAAGAGGGAAATTCTTTTAACAGCTTCATTCAGAATAATTCTGCTGGTGATTCTGAACAAGAAAGTAGGAAATAAGTGCCAGAAGAGGCTGTTCTTTATAGTGAATTTGAGTTAGAAATATCTAAAAGAGGGGCAGGGTAGGATGTGGAAAGGAAAATTAGACCTCCTTTTCTTGTGTTCCTGAATCATTTGGCCAGGCTGTTCCTGTGACTTAATTGTTTTATCCCACACCACACACACACACTCCCACCCCCACATCTAAAAGTGGGAGCCCTGGCTTGGTCCAAGCCCAGAACTCCTGTGTCTTTCTGTTGCCTCTGGCGCCACAGAAGTAATTGGTGGATGATATTAGGAGTCTTGTAACTCTCAAAGCTGTATATCTTTCCTCTTTTATAAGCTGGCAACAGATGAATTTTAGAACCTTTTAAAAAATTATTGAGAACTTTGGAGCCAGTGGGGCTCCTACTTGTGCCTTTCAGTGATGGTGTAAAATAAATGTCATGTTAGTGCAGAGTGTAGAGAAAAGTGGGAATTGGACCAATAATGCCTAAGGGGTAAGGAAAACTCTCTTGCTCTGCTCAGGGTTTGGGTTGGGGATTTTCTGATGGCACATCTCCCTGCTGCAGCAGTCATCTCTGCTTGTTGGAATAGGCTAATTCTAGTTTAGTCCTGTGCTCGGCAGAACTAAGTCTGTTTTGTGGGTTTTTTTCCACATCACATTTGATCTGATTAGTGAGACACATCTCTGCAGCTTTGCCTTCCACAGGGTTCTGTTTTTTTTAATCACTTGAGCAATTTGGAAATGCACAGTGTTCCATGTACACAAACACAACCTTGGAAATTCAGAAATACCACTGCAGGGTGAGCTGTCTCTTTTGTCACTTTTCAAGAATTACATTTTAGGCCTAAACTAACCTAAGGTGTGATCCAACACATTTAGGCTGTGCTAATTGTGGAATAACTTTCATTCAGAGGTTAATGACAAATCACTCCTTGATACGAACCATTTAAAAATAGATCACAATGAGCTTCAACTTTTGCAGCCTACAGTGGTGCCACAACCAGTCCTGTCACTCTGCCTTTAACAGCAGACCCAGCCACACTTAACCTGTGCTTTTTTGTAGCAGCAGCAGACACTGTGTGCCTATAACAGTAAGGGCCATGCCAGGCTCTGATTGCTCTGTTGAACACTGGCATCTGTCAGTAGTTCAAAACACCTTGCTCTGTTGGTGAGCTGTGTACAGCTACACTACAGTGTAGTCATCTCCTATGTAGAGCAGATGTACTGTGTACACTTACTCATCTCCTATGTAGAGGTTGGGCCAGACTTCATTGACGTGAGTGTACTTTGGGCATCCCTTCCAGAGGAGTCGTTCCAGGTCAAATGCCCCTGGGGTACAGTAGTCCTCTTCAGGATTTACTTTGATTGCTGTGTATGCGTTTTTCTTCCCAGCATTCCAACTTCCTGATGACATTTTATCCATGGAGTAGTGCTCTTGGGATGTGCAAGAAACTGGAATGCAACCAAAGCAGATCATTAACCTGAGGAAGCACAAAGCAAGTGACTTCTGCTCCAGCTGTGGGACACTGGGAACAGCCCTGCCCAGGTGAGACTGGGCTGCACTTTGTATGAGATGGATGACCCTGCTCTGTGGCAATCACAGACTGGCACCTGGAGTTCTGCCCCCCCCCAAACTAAGCAAGGAATATGTTGTTAGAGGAGCTCACCAGCAATCGGAACAAAAGCCAAAGGTTTGTGATTACTGAAGTTCAGTCTCCACTGGGAATTTGTTTCCTGGAAAATCCACTGGTAAGAATTTGGTAGGTCTAAGAGCTGGGGTCTAAAGCACCTGGGGAACTGAGTGGAGGAAATTTAATTATTTTTTTTAGTCATTAATTAAGAATTTTCTAAAGCCTTATCCTTTTTGTGATTTTCAGCAGTGCAGGGAGATGAAATGTGTATTCAGGTGAATGTTGGTTATACCTGTTCTACTCTCTTCTACTCTTCTGTTTCCTATATTGCCAGCTGAAAACTTTCCTGTCATCTCTGTATGTGTGGGCTCTGTCTTGTTTTTCCTACTGGGACTCCCTGATGTCTCAGGGGAGCAGTTGCTCATGTCTCTTATTCTCTTGAAGGGACAGGTTGAACCTTGGGGTTCTGTAGGAGACTCCTAATAAGAAGATGTGGAGTTGGGCTTGATCTTACGAAGTGAGGAAGTACAACCTGCCAAAAATTCACCTACCTTGCAGGCAACAAATCCTGTAGTGGCTCCCAAAATTTTTTTGTGTTGGCTGTTTGTGTCCTTTTAATTCCAAAAATCTGGCTAATGCCTTCATGCAGCTATTGTAGAGTTCTCCTGAAAGCAGGATGACCATATTTCACTGACATCCCATGTACCCATGGGGTTTGTTAGTTCAGTTTGGGCTCTTTTGTGCTTGTCATGTTCTGTTTCTCTGCAAAACTTGAAAAAACCAAATGATTCCTGTTTTCCTACTCCAAAGCTGTGCAAGATTGTGGAGTCAGTTTTTGTTTGGCAAAGTGTACACCTTTGTTCAAAAATTGGCTTGCTTTCACTGGCAAGGGGATCTGTGGTTTAGACAAGCTTCCTAAAACATGATGATGATGTTTAGCTAAGTGGTCCTCTGTTGAGATTTGTAAAGGGCTCTGAGAATTCCAGCTTCTAGCAAACTTACCTTGGGCTTAGTCTTGTGTGCCTGTGGCGTAGCTTCAAATCCCATCTCTCTGCCCCAGCAGCCATGCCCCAGGACAGCCTTTTCCCTTACCATTCCAGAATTATGCTAATTCTACATGCAGACTTATTATTATCTGTAGATATTGTTAGACTATCAGAGATACAAATCTAATGCAGTCTGACTTTGGGAGTGATTAGGATGTTATCTAGAACTTGATAAGAACTGCTGTTTGTCTACTGAGGAATTATCTTAACTGAGAGGCTGTTGCTTTGATGCTGAAGGACTGACTACTTTTATTCATGGCTCCATGAAACGGGAGAGGAGGAAAGGAAGGGAAGAAGAGAAAGCAGTGTAATCAGTAGTCACAGTTGGTTGCCACAGTGTATTGATTTGTTACACCTTGGAACAGGGCGATTACATCTGCAGATGATCGTTTGTGGTACTGTAACACCAGCGCAGTTGGAAGCTTGGGTAGCACTCTGAAAGTTAGACCACTGCTGAGAAATACTTGTTTCTGTCTGTCCTGGGAAGCCATATGCTCCCTGAACTTTCAAGTACACTGTGTTCTTTTATGCCTTGCCAATGTTATCTGCTGCGGGGATTTTTAAATTGAGTTAGAGCACAGGAAAACATCAGTTGAAATTCCTCTAATAAAACATGTATTTCAGATTTGACTCTAGACTAAGTAAGAAGTAACAGAGTTTAAATAACAGGAGGGGAAAGGGGGGGAAAGGGACTGGTTTGCTATTTGAACTCTGGCATTAGTTGCCACGAAACGTTTGGTTGTGGCAGAAGGACAGAAGGGCTTGTGTTTTTCCAGGAATCAAAGATGTCTAACTTCATATCTTAGTGGTTATTCTCTGTACACCAAACAGAGCTGAGAGAAGACTATTCCCTAGGCCAGCCCTCTAAGAAAAAAAAAGTGAAAAGTAGACTGGATTTTTTTGGGGTGGGTATCCTTAATGCTGTTGTGGGTATAAGGGACGACTGTTCAGCATGAGCCCAGGCAGAGGAAGCTCAGATTTCTGTTGCAGACCTCTGGGGCAGGGAGACCATCCCTTACAGAGTGTTCACCCATTGCAGTCAGATGGCAGACAGATTGCAGGGTTACCTCTGCACAGGCTTGTTGGAGCAGGCTCCCACCCCCTGTGGTGCTTCATTTGGGCTAAAATACTTTGCATTATAGATGAGTTAGTGCAGGCTGAATGATGTACCAGTGCAGCTTCCCTGTACCAGCTTGGTACCAGAAGCTCCCTTCCAGTGAGGCAGGGCAATCTGTGGCTCATCCCACTCTTTCCCTGTGCCCAAACCACGGCTTCTCTCCTGCCTTGCTGGGCTATGCCAAGGCCAGGCTGTGTGAGCTGCTGAGACCTTCTCACTCCCACCCTGTGGTGCTGGTCAGGAGCCAAGGGCTGGGGCCACCTCAGTGGGGCCCTGCAGATGCTCAAGCCTGTGAGATTTGACCTGCTGAGCCCGACATCCTGCGGGCTCTGCCGCTCAATCCAGTGTGTGCAAGGAACGCTGAGCTGCCAGCGCTGTCATGGGCTTAAGTGTGTTATCAGAACAAGGATGATAAAAATTCAGTCATCTGCATTTTTATACCCTAATTTTTCTCTTCATAAATAAGACCAAAGTGCATGTTATCTAATAAATTTTATTTGTTAATCACTTGGATGGCTGAAATATTTCTCCCCCTTGGGTTATATGTATATAAATGAAAATATTGTTAGTGATTTCACAAAATGGTAATTCAGAATAATGGAGAGTTAATCCTCTTTTCATTAGTGAGCCACTTCAGGACATACACTGTGGCAAATTACACTGCATTTTAAGTCGTTCTCAAGTGCTGTGCACTAGAAAAAAAAAACATTAAACTAGTTTTGCATTGATAGAAGTAATTGTGTGGCTAATTTGGATAAGCAGCATGCATTAGGCACAGCAAAGGAATCTCTTCTTTATGTTCACTATCCACTCTACAGCTGCCAGATGGAATTTCTTATGCAGCTCTTTAGCTTTTTTAATTTTATTTTTAACAAAACAAGGAGGGAGGAAAGAAAGTGCAAGGGAGGGAAAAAGGAAAATCTGCCAGTCTATCTGCTGTTTAATTCAGAGCATGAACACAGTCTAGTGTCTGAAGCAGTAATATGGCAGTGAAAGATTTCCCTTCTGCACCATGTTTGGAGTCTCTTAAACTATTCAAATTAACCCAAAATTTCCAGTAAAGCCCTGTGAAGTCACAGAATGTAGTCCCCACTTTCAAATTTGTTCAACAGGAGAGATGTGCAACCCCACCACAAAATTTGTAGGGGGTTACTTAATGCTTTTAGGAATGTCAGGCATGAGCTCTACAGTTTGGTAATTCCACAGATGGGGGAGAAAAACTGAGCTTAATGTCTAGAGGTGAATGTCAGAGCTTCAGTGATGGTGTGTACATTTCTAGTGCTGGTTTTCCACATGTAGTGGAAGTTTCTGAGTACTTTGAGACTGAAAGCTACAAGTCATTAGCTACCTAACAAAATACTGTGTTTCTTAATATCTTTGGCTCAACGTACTATGCAAGCCCTAGTGCTGTGTATAAAGATGCCAAACAATTCGGCAAGATTTATGACTGGGAGTTAAGATCCAAGTCAGCTGTAGAGACTTAAAAAGAAAAGGAAAAAAGCAGACATGCACAGACAAGGATTGCATTTGCCCTTATCCTCTGCAAGGGCCTAAATACCCTCTCCCTTTCTTTTCTGCACCCCTCCCTGACCCAGGGGGTTTCTCCATCACTGCTGTTGTCCCAAGCATATGTACTCTGGCTGCCAACTTGTGGCTGTATTTGTGTGCCTGAAGCTCCTGATCTTCAATGAGGTCAGAGCCCAGTGGCATTGGTAAAAAATATGCTATGATAGAGGCTAAACAAGTAAAAAGTTGGAGGAAAAACAGAGACAGAGGACAGTTTTCCTCACTCTTCCCTTCAGATGTATGAGCTGTTCTATCTTGCCTGTCATAGGGGCATGGAGCTTCCTTGACTTAATGCCCACTTCAGTCCATATTTATATTACAGAATAGTTGAAATTCTTTGCCACCCATGTTTCCTGCTATTGGAAGTTCTCCCAGCCCATATGACATCAATCACCTGCTAGTGGGGCTTTTGATACTGACTTTATTAAATTTAATTTGGTGTGCACAAGTGTACCAGGCTTGGTTTTGTAGTCACAGTTATCTAAAAGCTACTTCTCCTTGAAAACACCAGCAATGACAAATTTATCTGGTTTAGCTGGGAAGTGAAGGTTTTCAACATTTAGCAAACACCTAAATATATAACCTGTTTGTAAATGTGGAGGCAGATTTGAATCTAATTCCTGTTTTGATGCTTTCAGATTTTGCTTCCTACCTCTTTCCTCATGTCAGCTCTGAGAAAGGAGTGGAAGCTGTGGTATCTCTGGGAGTTTTTTTCCAAGATGCCAAGGGAGGGAAAGAAAATAATGAAAGCAGACTATCTGTCAGCTCTGAGCCTTTCATGAGGAGCCTACAGAAGTAATGACATATCCATTAGACTTTACACCTGCATCAGTGCAGGGGGAGATAAACATGGTGCCCTTGAAATTAATCGGTGGTTTGACCCTCAAGTCCAGGGCCCGAAATAGTTCATCTACTGCCATGAATGCTAAATTTGACAGAAGAACAAAAAAGTGGGAAAAACAACTCTGTAATTTTGATTGAGAAATTATTTTTGAGCTTGAAGAGCTTGTTACTAAGAATTGATTCCCATTTTTTTCTGATGTTGCATGGAGAGCTGACTTATTTGAATGTTTTTATTTATCAGGTAGAATTCAACACCACTGAAATGTCTATTTTCCAACCACTCAAAACTGAGACCTTCTTGCCTTCCAGACAACGGCAAAAATAATGTTTTTATTTTTATTTACTTCCTCCTTTCAGTTTAATAACTACCTTAGATAAGACCTTCATGGAGATACAGTGTCTGTAACAAGTATGTACAAGAGGGAAATACCTGAGAGAAGATAAGGATGGAGAATACCAGTTCTTCTATACTTTCAAAAAAATATGAAAACAGCTTGAGTCTTCTTTGTAATCTGTCTCCAGGTAAGCACTTGCACAGTGCTGAAGGCAGACAAAAGTCAGATCTAATGACTGAGGGTCTTCAGAAATAGTGAAGAAGGATCTTCACTGAGCAAGTTCTTGAATTTTTAAGAAATGTTCTGTTCTTCCATTCCCAGCCCACGTGCCAGACACATACCTCCCTTCAGGGTGAAAAAGTGCCTACCCTTTTTGAGTATGACTAAGCAGAGGACTGTTTTATAAACTGGAAAGTTCTTGCAGAAGCCAATGCACATGCTGTCTGGAGTGCAGTGTTTGCACTTGGGAGGAGGGTAAACAGTGCTTTGGTTTCTAAGCTTTTTGTGACTCAAAGTACATCAGTCGAGCTGAGAGCTGGTCAGCTGCAGTAACACAGGCTTGCTTTGTCAGATGATTTAACTAAATGAATTTAAAATGGTGCTCCCTTATATGCCATGCCCGTGATGTTTTGCTTAAGACTCCAGAGGCTGGCAGCAGCCATGGAGAGAGCTGTGTGCTTTCCTGTGTAACCTTACACTTGCTGCACCCCAGGGTACTGCAAAGAGCTGTGGTGCTGCAAAGGTTCCTTGGGTGTGTTTTTGACTTGTTTTTGGTTATTTCCCCCCCCCCTTCCTTGTACGAGGATGAAAATATTAATCTTTTCCAAATACTTCTTGGGACAGAGGAGAAGTCCTTCAAAAAATTTTTTCTCTAAAAGAATTAAGCGAATTCTAAAACTGGAATTCCCCAGGTACCTGCAGTATACTTAGCCAAAGAATAACACAGTCCTGTGTTCCCTCTTCCTGTTCTAGTCTTCACCAAAATTCATTTACTTCAGTTCCTTTATTTTACCCCTGCATTCTTGTGCTTAAAGCATTCAAGGACTGTAAAATAGTTCATCCAATGCATTTGTCTTTAAACAGCTTAAAACCAGAAGAATCATAGCCTCTGTGCAATTATTTCCCAGACCCTCCTGCTGTGAATATTCAAAACTAACCAGTTATTTCAATGAATTTCTAAGCCACTGATGACTTAAAAAACTTATTTTTGCCCTCATTCTTTATTGTTGACTGGACTGGTTAATTTAAAACAGATTAAGCTGAGATTTCATTAAATATTGTGAGAGTGCCCAAAGAAACTTAAGACACACCATCATTTGAGAGAATTGCAATTCAATTGGAAAAGTTAGATTTGACTGGAGGATGGAGTAATTATTGAAGAATAGGCAAAATATTCTGGGACAGATGTTACAAATCTTAAATTGCATTTTTATTCCTAACTTTTAAATTGTAATTATCTCTAAAATAAATACCCTTTTGACATCTAATTATCTAATTTTTAAAGTGATTCCTGTAACATGACAAATTTGGTTTTCTAAAATTATAAATTATACCTTCAGAGCATTTCTGATGCTGTGATAGTTTTAAACTTTTTTTTTCTCTGCAACAAGTTTATGAAATTAATAGTTGCCTTGCAAAGCTCTCAATCCTCTCCCCGGTTTACTAAACTAGGTTATAAAAGGAAGAAAAGGAGCACAAGAAGTACAGCAGAAAAGGTATATTGCTTAGTCTTACCTGTAAGCTTAGGTGGGTGCTGTAGGTAAGCGGGTCCTGTGAAGCGCAGCAGAACGACAAAAGAAACCTTACTAGCTTTGCAACTAGAGTCTATTTTTAGAGGAGGATTTGCTGACTCTGACCTTGAGTGCTACCCCCTCCAAATGACGATCTTTATATCTGCTGGTAAAACTATTCCCCGATGTGACCTGAAACATTAGACCTGGCAATTTAGTTACCTAGTCTTGGTATGACTGAGATAATATGATGCCTACATGTTGACTGTAATGAAACAGAACTCATCCTTTATCTTGTCCCCTTGTCAAGCCTGATGCTATGTTTACTGCTGCACGTGGGTGAGGAGCATTGCACTGCTGTTTCCTGTCATGCTGTGCACAAGTGATTTGGCACTGGCACAAAAATGGGCAATAGGGAAGGTGGCATCCTGGCAAGGCCCTTGGTGCACAGCCAGAAAGCCATCTTCCCTTACCTACTGTCTTGGTTTTCTTCAGTGCCGACACTCCTGGTATCCATCTGACTTGTGAAATGCCTTTCTCTGCTGAGAAAGCAATGTGGTGCTCAGCCCTGCTCAGTTCTGGTGACAAGAGCATAGCTTGCCAAAAAAAGGCAGAGGTACACTCTCCAACCTTTGAAAATTTCTCTACTTCCCTAAAGAGGTTCCCCGAAAAGCTCCATGCCTTCCAATTGAAGAAAGCCTAAAACTTTCTCTGGTAAGTCACAGCCAGATTCATCAAAGATCAAATCTGGGTTCCTTGGTGTCAGAGCCACACCTCTTCCACTCCAACACTTTGTCCATTGAAGGAGTGGTGACTTTCCTGGCCTACAGGGCTGTTTGCTGGAGGGATTGGTGATCACATGTGAGCAGCTGGTACACAATATCCTCTGCCTGGGCATTTGTTCTGCAGCAAACCCTGCCTCAGAGCTGCCAACTCAGTCAACAACATTAGGAGTAATGAGATTTTGGTGCTGCTGGAGCTAGGCTTGCAATGACATAAGATCCAGCTGTCACATGGGTATTGATATTTCTCAAGGGAAATTCTTCAGATCCATGACCTTGTGCCTGGGAGTGGGGAAAGGAGGCAAAGAGACCAGTCAGGGCAAGCACGTGATACTGAGAAGTAGCCCATTGGTCTCTGGACCTGCTTTCCTTCTGTTGAGATGACCGTCCTGGAAGTGATCTCTCTGAGCAGACCTGCCTGAACTGCTTGCCTATCTTTCTGGCTCACAGTGCTCTCTATTCTCACCACAGTACCTGCAAAAAGCAACCAACTGTTGATGAAAACCTACTGTGGAACTTTTTTCATTTCTTGCAATAACAGAAACAGTCTTCTGTGCCTGACCAAAGTTTCAGGTTGCCCAAGTGCTTTTTTTCAAAGCATCCAAATCACACAGTAGGTGCCATTAATTTTCAGTGGGACACAAATTCCTGACCATATCAGTTATTTTTAACATTGCTTCGAATTCTTTCAATCACCTTTGTCATCCCCTGTGTGTTTAAAACATAAAAGTTCATCTCAGAAGGACCAGGGCCAGACTTGGTCTTGGCCTGTGGCTAATACTGCAGTACAGATGTGAAGTAATAACAAACAGTTTCAGTTCAAGTTCTGGGCATTAGATCTGCTGCTGTTTCATGCAAACAGCATCACTCTAGCCAAGTTTCTGTATTACAGAGCAGCCAAGCTCCTCCCTGCCAATTATTCAGATAGTTGCTCTTAAAATGAGAAAGAGCTTAGATGTTAGAAACCTGCTGTGCCTTCTAAGTTACCTTGTAAGGTTGTTGTGCAAATTAATTCTTTACTGATAACAGAGAAACTTTGCGGAGAAGGAAATACAGACCCCATATAATAGAAACTAGCAGTGGTTGCTTTTTTATCCCTGCAGGTGACCCAGTATGGGGGAATATGAGTAAGTTGATACAGCAGACCAGCAGTGCTGGTGAGAGGAGGCTGCTCTGGGAGGTGTGTGGTGGAAGGTTCTTGTGCCCCAGGGGTGGGCAGTGGTCTATTGCTTGTCTCTGACCAAGGTTGTCTTTCTGATATCAGATCAAAGGCATGACAATGTTTTGTGGTATTGTTTTTTTCAGGAAAGTATCTGAAAAAGAAGTATTTTTCTGTCTGACTAGCTGTCAAAACAATATGAACCCTTGTACCCCTCTCTCCATAGGGTCCTGAGAACATGTAAGGAAGATTCCTCACTTTCTGGAAAAGTCACAGAATGCATAAGATTGGAAGAAACCACAGTGGGTCATCTGGTCTAATTTCCGTGCTCAAACAGGGTCATCCTAGAGCACATTGCACCGGATTGCGTCCAATTTTTGGGACCAGTTGTTTGTGTTTCCATTAGTTTTGGTTTTGCTAATGAAAAAATACTAGCTGCTGAGATGTTTTGAAAGTGGCCAATCACTTGGAGTGCTTGGGAGCCTGGACACATGGAAAACACAGCAGGAAGGCTCTTACTTTGGAAGAGGTGAGCACCTCCCTTCTGGAAAGTTGAATAGTTGCCTTCGACTCCTAAAAACCAATGTTTACCATGTTTTTGGTAATTTCTGAAAATCTTGGCCAGGCTGATGATGGTGCTTTGAACACACAGATCACTCCCCCTTCCTGGAGCCTTGCCTGCAGTCAGCCTGCTCATGTTCCATGGGCAGGTCCCTGCTGGTGGTGATGGACTCTCAAGTGCCATCACCCACTGTCCCTGTGTGTCTGTCTGAGCACAGCCACTGCCCAGCCCTAGAACTTGACCCCAGGGCAAAATTCATTATCCCTTCATTTTTCACATGTGTTCTGAAACTGTCAAAGGACCGTCCAGGAACAGTGCCAGACACTGTTCAGATACATGATACAATTCTTAGCCTAGAGAGCTGATGCTATAAATGGAAGAAACAAAGGCTTAGATGGGAAAAAGGATGACACTGAAGCAGAATGAGTAAGACTGTGGCCAAAAAAGTGCCACTGACCAGCATCCTAAGTGGCACTTTCTGGTACAAGAGTACAGAGCTGTGAGAAGGGTGAGAACTGAAGTCCCATCCAGAGGGAAGGGTTGGGATGGGGGGAAAGAAATCCTAAAAAAAAGTTAAAAAAAAAATCTTAGAAGGAATGGATTTCTTCCACAAAGAAAAGGAAAAGAAATTGTACATTTCTGGCCAGACCACACTAGAGGTACAGTTGGAAAAATCTGACACACTAAGACTTGAAATTTTCATGTTAGTTTAAAGTAAAAACTTTGAGTAAAGTTCTGCTTTAGAAGACTTCCCTCCCCCATTCCAACCTGGTGATCTGGAAGATTTCCTCTTCACTACAAAATATGCACTTATTTGGAAAAGTTGGGATTTTAACAATTTCATGGGAAGAATAAGTATGTAATTATATAAGATTGTCCTAATAGACATTTGCTGTACTGAGATGCTAACAGCATGCAGAAACCATTATGTTTCCAGTTGTTTGGCAAAAGTTAAGAAACCTTATATATATATATTTTAAAGTTAACTGTAAAGTAAATCCAGATGGTTCTGTCTCACACAGACAAACAGTCTTCAAACTAGACATACAGTTGTAGCCTGGCTATAACTTGTTTTGATTACTGCAGATAGAGAGAAATGCTTTCAATGACTATGCACCCTCCTCACAAAATGCTGCATGCCCTTGAGTCCTGCTGAAGTCAACTGGCATTTACGCAGCACCACGTAAAACTTCTTTGACAATACCTTGCGTGCATGAGTATCTAGTTTGGCGTTACTCGTGTAATTACTCCTTATACTGAAGAATTGCTTAATGGCCCTCATCAGGGGTTGGGGCTCTGCTGAGCCAGGCATTGCAGACCCATCGAACAAACATGACAGTTGCTGCCCCAGGTAACCTACTGTTTGTGCTTGAGTTTGTGCTTCTCTCTTTGTTTCCTAGTTAAGGATTACCAGAAAATATTTGCTGTATGCTTATTTTTGATTGCTATATTCAGAGTTTTATTTGATTCCCTAATAAGCGTTGTCTGTCGTGTTCATTACTGTGTTTCAGCTGGACGTCGGTTGTGCTTGCTGCTATCAGCAGGGGAACCAGAATTATGTTGACTTGTGAGGCCATTCTGCAAATCAAATCAAAGGGGCAGCTTTGCTTCACAGGGCAAGGATTTTGGAGTCTGAGTGTTTTAAGTTGACACATTAAGGAGCATTTCTGAAATTTCAAACTAGGAGGAACTGAAAGGTCCATCAGAAATTATATGCTCGTGGTACATTTGTTATGTTTTGCAGTTGTTTTCTCTTTTTAGTCAATAAGCAAGTGTTCTTGTAGATAACATTTGATGTTGTTTGTCCAAGCAGTATAACGAGTAGAAATGCTGTTTTATGAGCTTCTTAGGCAGTATTGTCAAGAGGGTAAGTTAGATTTGACCTGATGGGAGTCAAATTTACTGGCCAGTGCATCTCTTGCTATGTCTGTGACAGAGCTAATAGCCCAGTAGTAGTGAGGGCTGATAGCTCACAGCATGTGAGACCAGGGATGAAGCAAACTCTTGAGGGGTTAGGAAGGAAGGACCCCAGTTCTGAACAAGGTTCCCTGGACCTATAGGGTGAGGCTGAGGCCAGGGCTCTGAAAGGCGTTTTGTTCACTGTTCTGCTTTTTCTCTCACTGTCAGCAGAAAAATTGTTCTGGGAGATTTGTGTTGAAATTGAGTATAGATCCCAAGGCATAGTAATGTGGAAAATAAGGGTTGAGGGCTTTCTTGTAACCTCTCCTTACGGAAGAATGCTGGGAACAGGAAAAGCCTGGGGCCCCAAACTGCTGACTCCCCTGTTGCTCAGTCGGTGCTAAGAGGAAGCCCTGTGAGAAGAGCACCTACCAGAGAAATCCTGCACAGAGAGAGTAACCAGTGAGTGCATCATTCTGTGCTGTGCAGGACATCCTGATGTGCTCCCCAGATCCAAAAATGGGGTGTCTCCAATTGACTGTAGTGTTTAAAGTGCCCTATAAAGAAAATGGCATTGCCAAAATTCAATTAGGGTTTTGTCCCTAATATGCCACTGTAACACACATAGGATTGCACCTAATTGTCTTGATGAAGAGAGTTGGGAAAGTGCCACAGTCTGTTTCTACTCTTACTGTTCATGGGGATAAGAAGGTTTTTTTTCTTCTGCTTCTCTGTATCATTAATAACATATTGCTGCAGAGATTCCAGAAATGTGTGGTCCAGCCTATTTCCTAAGCAAAACACACTTAAAAAAATAAACAAAAATAGTAGATACTTGGTATGTAACTGATCAGAAAAATTGCCCAGACGTGCTGAGAGCAGGTTTCAGGTCAGAGTAATCTCATGGTATATGGAGTGCCAAATCTAGACTCAAATAGAACTGAGAGCCAGAAATTGGATTGATGTTTGCAGTCCACTTGGTACAGGCTTCCAGCTTGCTGGCAATGCAGATGGGGAAACACCAGAGTTGTCATGCTGGGGCCATTGGTCTTGTGTCTGCCAGTGGTCAGTAACGAACCCCTTAAAGGAAACTACATGAAATCTGTGTTCCCCACTTATGGGATAAATTTTCTGCCTCACAGAAAATCTGTTTACTCTCCCCACTCCACCTCTTTAGATGAAGCTTGGCTGGAAGCCTGAAGCATGAAGTTTTACAGCTTTTCCAAAACTATTTATTTTCTTCCAGTGTAAATTGTCTCTGGTGGTGGTTTTTTTTTAATTTATGTGGCGATCCGATATTCTCCTTAACTCTTCTTTGCTCTTTGCCTCCAAGTGTTCTGATAACGAGTTCAACAGACTAAATAATGATGATAACTATAACGTATAACATTAACTGGTTTGAAATATGTCCCCATTTCATTTTTCCTAAGCAAGCTTTGGGGAAGTTTGCCCAGCCACTGCTTAGGTGCAGCTGTTCTGCTGTACTTGGAACATCTGGTCCTCTGGTACCATATGGCCATGACCTACCGTCCTTCTAGAAGTAATCAAGCACACTTCATGTCATAAAACCTCACAACAGCAAAACAATGCCTTGTAATCCACCAGGAATGCTCCACACCACCTCAGGCAAGTGCGTTTTAATGACTTTTTCTCCTGAGTTTGATCAGGTTCCAGACTCTTTTAAACTGAGAACACCATAAATGCTGGAAATGGGGTACTCCATTTCAAGAAAAATGCAAAAGGCAGACTGGGTAGATCTGTAAAGTAGAAATGGAGTTGTTACATTATGAGAGAGATAGCAAGAATGCCTTAATAGGTGGCATTCAAGTGCAGCTGTTTATGGTTCTTAACTGGTGTTGGCCCACGAAAGGCATACTTAGAAAGGAAATCGGGGAAAGCCAACACATGCCTGGGGGCTTTGAAGTTGTTATTATCGTCCACATGCATAAGAACAGGAGATCCTCTCTAGTCCAGCAAGTACTGAGAAATGAATGAGTTTGGCGCATACATCAAAGGTCTTCACTTGTAATTTGCTTAAGAGATTAAAAATGAAATATGAGGGAATTATTGAGGAAGAGCAAGCTGCTGTTTTTCCCCCTTTGCTGCAGGAAAGAACAATTGAGCATCTATTCTGACTGAAAGTGATTACTGAAAAGCTTTCTGACAACCTGGAGCAAAACAGCAGTTGCATCTTAGTTTCACTGACATCAAATAAGCGTTTGATTTACTGAGACCCAACTGGACGTGTCCAGTGACAAGGATTGTCTTTGAGTAGCAAACAAACTTGATAAAGCTCTTTTTTTACAGAGCCACAATCTCTAAAGCAATGCATTGTCAGACCATGAAATGTGCTCTGCATTTTAGCTACCAGAAATGTTTTATTTCAGAAATAAACTAACAAAACCTAGTGATAAACACTTGAAGCTTACTACTTTTCCTTTTCCTGTCAAATAGGATCTTTACTGAGGTTCTTGAAGAGATTGAGTAACCACTAGGAAGGAGACAGCGTTGTCAAGTTATTAAGTCGTGGCTACATTAGAATATATGAAAGCTTGGTAACAATTGTGGTCTTCTGGGACAAAACTGACTAAGAAAGCTTTGGAGGTGGAAGGAGGAGAGAAGTGGCTTCCTGGAGCAGCTTCCGGTAGGATTGCAGAGTGTGGGACACCCTTATTCTTGGGATGTGAGGAAAAACTGTGATGAATTTGTAAAAAGAATCCAGAGATATTGGCAGAGGTCTAGATCATGAAAGTCTTCCTATTCCACATCCCTTGATGTGGCCAAGCCAGAGATTTTGTGGAAGGACTTGGAGCCTCTGAATCAAGATCAGATACCTTAAAAAAGAACCTGACATTTTTTAGAACTGACATATGAATTGATGGGAATAGTCTAAAACATGACCCAAAATGCAAGATGCTGACTACAGATCATTTCCATGTTCACTTTGATAATTTCTTTGACAGTGTAAGATTCGTATGTTTTGCTGATTTTA
The DNA here is from genome assembly GCF_001715985.3 of Manacus vitellinus. Lineage (NCBI taxonomy): Eukaryota > Metazoa > Chordata > Aves > Passeriformes > Pipridae > Manacus > Manacus vitellinus. Next base: position 2,866,486 of record NW_021939122.1, on the reverse strand, counting down.
TATTCAGCATGTGCTTTAACACCTTTTCTCCCCTTCACCACACAAACTCTTATTGAGTGTTCTTGGTCCACGTCATCTATTAGGTTGGGATTTTACCAGCCCTTTTATGTTCTGAAATGGGTAGCCCTTAAAAAAATTTTGGCTGTTACTTCATTGTACCTAGAGCAGAATATCAGCAGTCCAACTCATTTGTTGTTTTGTATCATGGAGGCACAAGGCAGGAGTAATAAAAATGAGAGTGTGTTTCCCATTCAGAATTAATCAACTACATTTATGAACATTGCTACTCTTAATTTTTCTGCAGTGTTACAATAGTCTCTTCTTGTTAAAACAGCCAGTCTCTCCCACACCTTTCAACTCATACACATAAACACAGTCATGCCGAAAACTTTAAGGAAAGCTATTAGCTTGACCCACTGCTTTTCCAGTGAGACTCTAAAGCACCTGCTTTCGTGCAAGTATCCATTCAACACACTTTATTCTACTTGTTACAGATGCTGATTTCAGTATAAATTATGGATTCAGTCCCCTGCATTTTCCTGGCTTACAGACAGTGAAGTGACAACCAATTATTTTAAAAGAACATTAATGTAGAGGATTTTCACATGAACAAAAATTAACTCTGAGCCACCACAGACCTGAGAACTCAGCCCTGGGCCGGAGAGGAGCATGCAAAGAGGCAGCAGGAGATGGCTTGCCACCAGAAAGGGAGTGCCAGGGGACAGGACTGGCCATCAGGAGCCCCAGCTTGAGGAGTAAACCTGGGAAAGCTGGCTGGGTGGTCAGTGAGATGATTTTAAAAAAATCTTTGCAGGAAAAGAGGACTTGAGGCTGAGATGCAGAACTTTAGTTTTTGAGAAAATTGAGCTATCAACAGGAGTTGCTGCCAAATGTAATCATAGCTTATTTACAACCAGAAAAGTAATATGTATAAACAGTGCATAAAATTATTGCTAAACATATTTTTAAAATGTCTTGAATTGTTTAGTGATATGAATAAACCTGATTTTAGAGAGAGAGACATTTAGAGAGAATGACATCGCATGCCAGAAGTAAGTGCAGGTTTTTACCTATTTACTTATCTCTTTAAAAAGAGAGGGAGAGAGCAGGTAGAGAGAGGAAAACCTAAAGGAAGAAAAACTTGAAAGTAGAATACATCAAATATTGTTTCCTTGGAAACAAAAAGGAAGATTACATCACAGGATTCAAGCCTATAAATAGAAGCCTAGCAGTGCAGATACAGAAGAAACTCTTATTCCTAGAGAGAAAATGTAGAAATGAAGATGACCTCCCTTTAGACACTGCTGTCACAATGCAGTCAGCACAACCTGATCTTGAGGACCAGCAGTAAATTTAGCTGATGGTATATGACAGTCTTCTCTCAATTAGCTGTAGCAGTCAGCTCAGGGAACTGGTTCAGCTGGTAAGAAGAGGTACAATTTTCAGGCTGCTATAAATACCATCAGTGTCTCCAGAGCCCTGCTATGCTGCTGTGGCAGAAATTACTAAAAGTCTTCAGCCTGAAATCTAAATCCTTTGGGCAGCCATGACAGGATAGTGAAAAACTTAATCCCATATTAATGTTTGTAAGAAACAACTTAGGTGAAGCATCTTTGTTCTCCAGTGAGAGTTCAGGCCTTTGGACAAGATGAGCTGCCACTCACGGGAGCGATTTGGGGTGTCTGTCCTCCCGTGGTCCCCGCTATGTCCTGCCCCCTTCTCCTTTCTGTCTCTCTGATCCCCCTGCATTCACATGCTCTTGTGCTGAGGGCCATGGGGGGTGAGCAGTAGCATCTAAGGAGGCTGCAGGTAGGCACAGAGCAGGTGGTGGCTGGGCACACACCAGGTGCCAGCAGTGCTGGGGGGCTCGTCTCTTGCATCCTGCTAAATGTGAAGTGTCATTGCAAGTGTTTTCTGTTTCTGAGTTATGTTTCCTGATGCTATGGAATATTTATACTCTTAGTTACTAAACCAAATAACGATGTTTTTACTGTTACATATGAGTTCTTTTGTACCATGCAGTGGTTCATCTTACAACCTTTACTTTTTAGTGACATGCAACTTTCTCTCTGCGTTTGCAGCCGAACTCTCATCTGAGTATGTATATACAACACTGCTAAAAGGATAACTCCAAAATTGGGCAATTCACGCATCTTATGGGCTAATGTAGCTAAATCTGCCTTTGAAAGAATAAAACCTTGAATAAATCGTATTATTGTATAGTCTTTCCAGATGTTTAAAAAAAAATTAAAAATTGATTGGTTATGGCTCTGTTAGGAAACAATCCCCTTCAAACTGAGACACAGATTTATTTCGTCAGTTTGTACATGATAACATAGGGCCTGGTCAAATTTCCACTTTCTGGTGGGAATCATCTTGGTTTGAGTAGGGATCTTAGTGTGACTGACAGTTCACACAGGGTAGTTCCTTCCCAAAGCTGTCAGAGCAGGGACTGGAGCTCCTGGTAAGTGAAAAGATTTCTTAAATGTCCCAATGTCATGGGTGTTGATGATGCTGTAATATATATGTATGTATACATCTTTCCCTGGCATTGCTCATTATGAGGCATAGCCAAGTAAATGAAACAGCATATGCTCCCAGCTGCTTTAGCCCTGGGACATGGCTGGGGGGTACCAGGTGGCAGTTCTCTGGATTGTGTCGTTTTTTCCATGTCTCATAACATGGTACGCACTCCTAAATCTACCAGAGAATCTCAGCTTTCCTTGGCAGGGGAGAGGAGGAGGAAACTAAGTTTATTGCTCCTGTCAAGAAAATAATGAAAACAATGAACTTTAAAACAAATAATAAAATCCCATGCTTTATAAAGACATTCTCGCAATGGGAAAGGGTGTATGTGTGTGTGATACAAGAGTTCTGAACATCTGGGGCTGGCAGGAATACAGTTCTTGCTTAGGTAGATATAGGGGTCATTTCTATGTGTGTCTGAGTCTAGCTGTGATTCTGGGTCCAGGGTTGCTATTACCATAATAAATTTTTAAGATCCCAGGTCTGTAAATGTCTAGTGCTAAGGGAAATCTGGATAAGATTTGAGCCTTGTAGTTTGTGTCACTCTTCAATTTAATCTTGTGTTCTAATTTGAAAGAATTGTAAGGGATTTGGCATACTTCTTTTCATGGGAAGAGTGGTTGGAGTGGGCAGGGGATGCTGAGATGGTGGTGCTTTCTTTGACTTGCTTGAGTTTGCTGCTGTAATTTCTCTGTGAATCATTGTGTCTGCACAGTTTGCTTTTTTCTTTTCAAAATGTCTGTTTCACATTGTAAGTTGATATTCTGCGGTGTGATATTCTGCCAGTAAAATCACAGCACTCCAGAAATGCTCTTGCAATACACTGCATGGGACTACTACTAGAATATATAGAATTTTTAGCCTTTCAGGATATTTTTTCCAAGTAGCCCAAAACTAATTTCTTTATTTTTTTAGCAGACCAGTATCTTTATTGGCAGGCAGGCAGGCATTTCTCAGCATTAGAATGGATGACTGTTGTCAACATGACCAGCCTGAAAAAGATGTATTAGCATTCATCTGTTGAAATGCTTTTGGATGACTGTCCAGATGTTCTGCTATGGCACTGGTACTTGACATCTGGCCAAAAAGGATCTGGGATAGCAGAGATGCAGGGAAGTTGACATATGTCTGTTGTGAAGCAGGCTGGATTAGAAACTGGCAGACTTGCTGGAGGTTAGTGGTGATGGTAAAACCAGAGCGTAACCACACGGAGGTGTAACTGAGTATAAACTAATTTATTTTTTTTTCTTCCAAAACATTGACAGTAGGAAATGACATCAGGTGAATAGAAGAATGGTGTGAATTGATGGAAAGCAATTTTGGTTGTAAAAATCTAAATACTCCTTTGTGTTACTGACTTCTCCCAAGCACTCCCTTCCTCCCTAAAGAGCCACATACTGCTATTCTGCCTGATCAGATGAGCTGTTTAACTTAAAGCCACTCTGAGGCTAACATGCATGCCAGAACTATTTTCCTTGGTACAGTTTTCATTTCTTGTTATATGATGTCTCATTTGATTAATTCAAATATGTAGGAAATTAAAAAGATGGTCAGTCTGAGTTTTTTATTCAGTTGTGTATTCTAGTCAGGTATCAGCTAATTACACATGGACAAATAACAGTTGCATCTGAGAAATGTGTTGCTTAGCCTTCAACTGTGCAGGGTGTGCAAGGCTGGGACATCTCTAGGACAGCTGAGGAGGAGGAGAACAGTCTCCCCTGGCCTGTGACAGTCTTTGGTCCCAACAACCAGGAGCTGGGGCACAGCCTCTCATGGCAGCTGAGTGCTGCCTGGCTGGGGGGGCTAGTTCTTCACCAGTATAGATGTTCCTTCTTCAAAGCTCTTGGCCAGGCAACATCTTCTGGTTGTCATTTCTTGAAATCATCTTATTGTTGGCCATTATAGACTGAATACTTTAGAAATGTCCCCTGCATGGGTGACCTGGCGAGATCACATGTACTGGTACCTCCAGGCGTGGCCATAGCTACAAAAATTGGGCAGCTGATTGATAGTTACACATGCATCCACAGAGGGTTGGAAATGCAAGTCAGTGAAGAGAACAAAAAGTAAATTTAATTTTCCAAATATTCTTAATTTGAATAGTTTCTGATAAAATATTTTTTTCCCTCTAGTGAGAATAGCAAAGAAAAGTGTCTTTGAATCCAGCCGTGGGACCCTGCTGTGTCTCTCTTGTGAATGAGCAATGAAAAGTGGCCATTCATTGCTGAATGATTATTTTTCCTCTTCAATTGTGGGGGGGAGGGGAAAGCCCTTCAAAATCTAAGTCTTCTATGAGTCCAGCAGACTAAAAGCATCAGAAAACCTCTGGAGGGAAGTAAAAAGTTATGAATGGAGAATAAAATACTGGTGCAGAGCAACAGGGCTGTTGTGTATAAAGAGCAGATGGGAAAATGTTGAGTTTGAAATTTAAAAGACGAGGATCTGAATCTCATTCAGCTGAGCAGGGGAAGTGGTTTGGGTTTCCTTTCCTTGGAGGTTGGCTCCATTTGATGAATTGTCGAGATGTGCTATAAATGTTTAAGATTTATAGGAGAGGCTCCAAGTAATACTAATGAGCAGCTAAAAATAGATACGATAGGAAAATATAAACTGACAAACAGATCATCCAGCATAACAATAACTTCATAATCATGCAACTGTTGCCAACTGAAGATGGAAGACATGGCATGAAAATGAGCTTTTGTTTTTCACATCTGAAAGTTAAAGGAGTCGGAGTGGAAACAGATGTTCTCGAAAACAATGTGTCAGAATAACTCTTGTAACAGCCAATTGTCGCCAGAGCTGAGCAAATAATTCCTTGCTCGCTCTTCACTGGCTGATGATTTTCCAGTGATGGGTGGGGTTTTTGTAAAGAGCTGAATTATTTATTTATTCATTGTAAGCAACCTAAATTATATTGCTGCAAAAAATTTCAGTGTCTTGCTTCTTACAGTTCTGTGCTTCTTGGGGTTTGGGAATTTTTGTCAAAGAACTGATGGTCCTCCAAAAACAATCTTAAGGGCTTTGATGAATCATTTTGGTTGCAAATTTTTGTGAATATTTAATTGTCAATGTTTAATATTCAATTAATTGATGAATTATAATTGTTATTGAACTAGGGGGAATTAGATGCTTTGTTTTCATAGAAAGGAGTTTGTAGAGCAGAAACTGTCAGAAGAGTTTTACACTGGGAATAACCACAGGAGTAAATCTTGTCTACCACAGCAGTAGAATTGTTGAGCTTTCATTTTTAGTGTCTGTCTGCCTATCACCTATAGAAGAGAAACATTCAACTCAATAGGTGATGCGTGGACAGATGGAAGCATCAAAGATCCTTTGTGCTGCTATGAATCTCAGTCTGTGCTTGGATATCTGCTTCGTGCACTGGAAGGTCTTTGTGGCCATGAAGATGATTGGCAACAAGTGGGACCAGACAGCAGCAAATGGAAGACTCTATTCCTTGACAAGTGACATTTTGTGTGAGGGGAGTCTCTGCCTGCATCTTGAGCAACAGACAGATCAGAAGTGTGAGCTGAATCCCAGACTTGCTTTTGAATTTAAAGTTTAAGAACTGATGTTTTTGTCAGCTTGCTGGACTTCTGCTGTGCAGATTTTCTATTTGAACTACTGTGAAAATATTTTTATTTGCAGTGGTATTTCCATTGAGAGATACTTTCTCTACAGAGTAACTTCTCTGAGAGTGGTTTCAAAAGTTAATCTGTGGAGAATACTGTATCTTGTTTTCAGTATTCAAATGTCCCTTTACAAAGTAAAGCAGAAGATATTATTCTCTTTCTGGTACAATTATTGCCCTGACTTGGCACCTTCTTATTGTCTGAAAAGTGGGCAGAGCCATGTAGGTGCACTCAGAGATTTGAGAAAGACAACATAGGCTTCACTGTAATTTAGTGATCAAGTGAGAAAACACTCGATGGAACATGACATGGCAACATCATGGAAGCTGCTCTGTGGTAGAGTGAGAATGGCTGCTGGCAGAGGAGGAAGGAAAAGGACAGTTTCTTAAAGAGTGAGACAGGAATAAGGTTGCTTGAACAGCTGGAGCTGTTGAGCATCAAGATGATGGAAGGATGTTATGGAGGCAAAAGCAGGAGGAGGAGAGACAGAGCCAGATCCTCAGCTAACATCACTGGGTATTTTTAGGAGTGCTTTCTGTATATAAACAGATGAGGTTCCAGGAGGCAGCAGTGAGGGGGAGCAGTGTAACTCAATGATACTTGTACTGCAAATAGTACATTGCAAAGAGCAAATTGTTTGACTTTATTAAACTGCAGCCTCCTGCAACAGATCAAGGGTCTAGTTTCTAAGCAAAATAATTGTAGCCTAAAGAAAAGTTAAATGTTGAAAGTCCCACAGGCCCTAGATTCCTGTTTGACTTGGCTTCAGGAGCTGCATATACTGTTTGAACCTTAGACTATGAAGTAAATTTGCAAAGCACAAGCTGTTTTGAAGTCCCTTTCCACAGTAACATAGTTCAGCACTGTTATCAGAAAAATACGGGACAAAAAACAAAGGGAGGAGGATCAAGTCTGGCAAGTGGACTTGACAGTGCTCTGCAGTTCTGGAGGGGCTGGCAGGAGCTGGGCAGATCTGGCCTAGGCATCAGGGGTACGCAGAAGAATGTCACCTGGTCTTGGTGGGTAGTGCCAAAGTTAAAGCAGAACTTGGAGCCATGGGCTAAATTGGAACAGGCTGGTGTAATGCAGAACCAGGCTCTGCCTGTGAGACTGCTTCCCTCTATCCTGGTTTATAGGTGTGGGGGGTTTTTTAGGAGTGCTGTATCCAAAGAGTGATCCTATGTATGCTGGAGGCCATAAAAAAACATTAACTCTGGAATGTAGCCCATTTAGGCTTGTCCAGTGGCTTGGTACTCAACCTGAACAAGTTAGTCTTAGTCACACTTCGTTTTTCAGCTTTGTGGTCTATTCTGGTTTCAGTTCATTTTATTTTTTGTTTGCCAATAGAGGCAAAAGCTGTGAGTGAAGAAAGTCCCATAGGAGGGCCATCCTTGCTACAGCAACCCAAAAGCTACCTGTGCAAGGAGGAATGAATTAATACACCTACAAGAAAAAGGCTGACACTCTTAGCTGTGGCCACTACACGTGGTGAGTACCTGGGCAATGTCTTGATTGGCATTTCTTTCCATGGGAAACCTGTCCTTGGCATCATATCTTTGCATGCAACTTGTTGAAAATTTCTGTCCTCTCTTCCCTTGGCTCCTTGCAGAGCAGATTTATGGTCTCATTTTCCTTCTACAAATAAAACCCTAAGTGCAAATCCAAAGGATAAATAATGCAATGCAGACATGTCCACTGCTGAAAGTCTGAGAGGAAAAGCTGGTAAAGGCAAGATATCTTGTGTGAGAAAACTATTTTCATGTTTTTTTCGTGCCAGTTCTGGAGGTTGGAGAGCAATCCTGTGTGCTTTTCCATAAGCATCCTGCTGCAGCTCAGGCAAACTCCACGTGCCTTGTCTGTAAAAAGGGGCTAAGGCACCCATCCTCCCTCACAGGGTTATTGTGTGGGATGTATACCAGCACCACCACAGTGCTCAAGGTTCTTCCTTCATAAGCACAGAACGGACAGGTGTTTGTAAGTAAAGCTCAGCATTTGCTCTGCACTGGGTAAAAGGTAGGCATGAAAATGATGACAGCATCACTGCCACTGTGTCTGTTAATGTATCTGCTATTCTGATTGCTTCCACCCTGCCTGTCATCTCAACTGACATGGCTTTGGCAGGTAATGTTTAGAAGGGCACTGGGCACGTGCCACAGAGGCACCAAACCTGTAGGGATGAGTGGGACTTCTATCAGCTGGCTCAGCAGCATCAACATGCACAGCTGCACGCCAGGACCAAACACCTCAGTTTTAGCAAGGGTGGCTTTTTTCTTGGACTGAGATGGAAGTTTGCAATTCTGGATTTTGTAGCACAAGATATACCTGGAACCACCCCCAATTTTGGGGGTTTTCATTCTACTTTGATTCCAGCTGTAATTTGAAGAGACTTGTGTTTAACTAAGTACAGGGACAGTAAGCCTCAGTGTGCAGGACATGTGGATCCGAGATTAGGACTGCTTAATTGTTGTCAACTACAGACCCTGCCCCCGTGCCCCTTACAGGCCATCTCCATGATGCTGCAGCCCTCACACAGAGGGGAGGTGGTGGTGGGCTCAGGTACCTCATCTCCTGTGGGATGGAGAAACTGGAAGGAGATGGGGGTACCTGCTTCCCACTGTCTGAACTTCATGCAATGCAAAGCACTTGAATTAGCTCAGACATTTCTAGAAAGGGAATTTTTTTGTCCTGGGATTGGATAGTTACTTTATTGTCTTTGAGTCAGTGGTTTTGACCACTTGTTTTTTATTGTTTAGTTGGGTTTTTTCCCAGGTTGAAGAGGAAGCTCTTGCTATAAACCTGTAATGGTGACAACCAGCCAGAAGCCCTGCTCTGCCAGTGCCCTATCTTACCTGGCAGGCTGCAGCTCCAGGCAGATTTATTGATCCCAGCTGCAAGTCATGCATGGCAGAGGAATCTATGGCCTGCCCTGGCCAGCTGAAATAGTCCCACAATGGGCAATGGGCCTCAACTGGGGTCACTTTAGGCTCAGTCACTGACATGTTGTTCACTTTAAATTCTGCCCTGAAACCACAGATGTTTCCAGATGTGCTATTCTCTGGAAATTATAACCTGTCCTACTGGGCTCAATGCACAGAGATTTTGGACTTTTGTGTTTCATACACCCCTTGTGTGTTAACATAGTGCCATTTGGCTTGGCATGGGCTGAGTTACAGAGGCTTGAAGGGAGTGGTTAGTAAGGCAACTGAAAAGACTGCTCACAAAACAGCTTCAGCATGGTCTGCAATAAAAAAGAATCCCTAGACAGACCAAGGTGGAAGAGACCCAAATGCCAGGAGTGATTCAGTCACCATGCTCACTGAAATGTAATCTCCTTGCTGTGGCAGGCAATAAGAAGCCTGTGAAAACTATAACCTCACTGATTTTTTCCATCATTAGCTATGACCTCCCTTCTGTCTGCTTACTCCAGTCTCAAAGGATGGGACCCTTTCTGGGGGGAAGACCTGTGCCTCTGTTCCCTGAGAGGAAATTAGTCTGTAGCATTGCTATGCTTTACTTAATATGTTTATGAAAGTGGAAATACCACCTGAATTTCTCTATAGATTCTGCAGGGAAATCATGTTTCCATATTGCATTATGAGAAATGCCGTGGAAGTGTGCTATGCTCAGTTAATATTTTTAATGTATGGAGGCAAAAGAAACTTCAGTTCAGAAGAAGTATATGCTTCCCTCTTTCTATTCAACATCCATAGTGCTATAAATACAAACTGCAGGGTACTTTCAGAACTGCAAGCCTTTAAGACTTCTCGAGGGAAAACATCACACCAAATTAATCTGCCGTCAAGTGGAAATTCTATATTGTTTGCATTTGCCAATGTTCTGTATGTGGCTGTAATTGCACTGAAGCAAATATCTGCTTCAAGTTCTTCACAAGATTAAATGTGGCCAATTGGGCGTAAAAGAGTAATTGAAATGCAGAGCTGCTGCTTTGGATTTGTTAGAAGCACTGCTCATTTTTGCTCTGACATGACGACACTAGGTTCTGACTTCCCATTAAAACAGGGAAATTTGGGGAATGTGATTTAGAGCGTCGGGTTGCAAGCTAAGAGGAGGACATTTCTGTCTGGAACTGCTGCTGCCCTGCAGTGTGCCAGTGGGCAGTGTGCCTCTTGCTCTGTGTGTGCAAGGGGATACCTTCCTCCCCTCTGACCAGCAGAAAGGCTGTCAGCAGCCGTGCCCCAGGGTGCAGCCTCTGGTTGGGACCTCCAGTACTGGCTCCTGAGGATTTTGTGTTCTGAGCATTTGCCATGGATTTGAAGCTAAAAGGACTTGTGAAGGTCCAGCAACAGCCTCCGTGGCTTGTAACAGGGGGAGCCCTAGGTCTGAGTTGGATCCTGACTAGTGTCACCGTGTCAGACCAAAGGAGCGTGTCAGCTTGCAAAGTCTGAAGTCTCACCCTAAGCCAGCTGGATGTGAAATGTTAAAAGATTTGCTTAAAAGCCTCACACTTTCCTTTTCTATTTACTAGTTTAGCCATTTTCCCTCTTGCCATATAAATGTAATTATAAGCAAGTAAAAAGTATTTTTTCAAGTTGACTGTGCTGCCTTTTAATTCTGCATGAAAACCCAACTGCTCCCTATGCCCTGCCCAACAGGTAGTTAAATAAACAGGCCCAGGTGAGCAAAACTGCCAGTTTGAATCCTTCTTTATTTCATTTTCTTTCCAATTAGTGGGCTTATCCAAAAAACACATGCCTAACAGCTCCTAACAGTTTGCTCATGCTCAGCCTTTTCCCAAAGTTTCTCAGTGCATCTGCAGAGCAGTCCTGACAGCATCCTTGCAGTCTTCAGTGAGGGCAGCATCTCTTGGTCTGGTGTCAGGAGACATGTCTTCTTGGTGCTAGCAGGCCTCTGCTCCTCTGCCTGTCCCCCTTCCTAACTGGAGGTCCAACTCCTGAAGCTGCTTGAGGAAGCCGGAGTTGGGGCAGATCCCTCTGTGTGAGCGCACAGTCCGAATTGCGTCGGCGAGGGACATGTCTTCACAGATCATCAGGAAAGCGAGGACAAGAGTTGCAGATCGACTGACTCCCATTGCACAGTGAACCAGTACTTTGCCTGGAAAAAGGAGAGAGAGATGCAATTACGCCAGCAGGCCAAATGGTGGGGGTTATTGTGTTGGAGCAGAGATGGGAGCTGATCCTGGGGATGGGCAGGCAGGTATGCACAGCCCTGCAGAGCAGCCCTCGTGCAGTGCTGGTGGGGGAACATGGGGCTTTTGGTGGCTGGGGACAGAAAATTCGTTATTGTGTTCCAGGATCTGTGGTTGCTTGCTTGAGTTTAACTGTCAGCCTGACAGCATACCCTTATCCCTCCTATACAGCCTGCCATCCACTGTGTCCCTGCTTGCTCATGTGTGGTTTTGGGAGTGATGTACTCGCTGGCAAAGCTTCAAATGTTCATGCTTGAAGGCCATGCTGTGGGAAGCAGCCTTGGCAGGTTATGTACTACCACAGGGCCTGGAAACTTGGGCTTTCCAAAGTGCAATGCTCAGGAGTGCTCACTGCTGTTAGAAGAACAGTCCTGGTTTTCTACGAGCTCTTTTTTTTATTTTGCTTAGGGTAGTAATGCTTTCTGAGGGTTCTGACTGCTGCCCAGACTTTGTTGGAAGTGTGTGAGGAAAATGGGCATTACTGTTAAGAGCAGCTCCTGTTTGTACGTGCCGTTTGCACCAGCTCACTTATATTTTTTTATTTCTGTAGCCTACTCTGTACTAGTCATTATCCTTCCCTAATGCCTTTATCTTCCCCTCTTTGTTAAGTGATCAATAGAAAGACAATTTATGAAATGTTTTTAGTTTTCCAGAGATTTCCATGTGAGGTGTGCATCTTCATTAGGAGTTCATTAAGAGTAATTTTGGGAATCCTTCCCCTCTTGCTGTAAGCCAGCCTCAGAAAGCACCTTCCAGGGATCTAGAAGTATAGCTCCCTCCATCCCTCTGCTCTGCTTTTGGTTTTCCTGCTGTGATCACAAATGGAAGCAGCCTGAGAAACACAATTCTTTATTGTGACTGTTTCTCAGCTTTCTAATGTATCACTTTGACCCATGCTGGAAGGAGATGAACACTTTTTTAAATGGTCTTACTTGAACTTAATGGAAACTTTTTTCAAAAGGATTGCTCTCAGATGGAAGAATTCAGGTTTTTAGTCCTTTCCCCCTGGATGTGAACAAAGAGCTCATTCTGGAAGCTGAAAATTTGCATCTTGTAAATATTGTAAAATTCTTCAACTTTCACAAAAATGGTATAATTAGTGGGAAATTTTTGGGGAAAATTTTTCTTTGTTCTACTCAATTATAGCCATGCCTGAACATTTTCAAACTCTCTTGTCCTTTGCTGCAATGAGATCTAGTTTTTTTCACAGAGACCATGGCTCAGCAATTAGCCATTATTAAAGTAACAAGTAATTAGAATCAGATTTGAACTTCTGACCACCTAATGGACAACTCTGTCTCCCATTAAGGCAGCTGAAGAAAATGTGGTCTTTTTAGCATGAAAATTTCAGAACACTTCTTCACTGTGAATCTTAACAAGTTTGAAACAAAATATTTTCTACCTTTTCTAAATTTTAATTTTTATTGGCTGTCACATTTGTGGTCTCTCGTTCACTAATTGTATAGCTGTACACAATGCCATTTAGTGACAATACAGTTTATATCCAGAAAAAGATGAAAAATCAGTGACAAAAATCCCATGCTACTTCTTTGCTTCCGAGATGGAATAAACTATCTCAGATGCTACTTCTGTGCAAAATGTAAGGAGGGGTAGAAAGAACAGACAGCTTTTCAGGGCCAGTTCCTTGTTTTGTTTGTGCTTACAGCATCTTAAATTCTCACTCTAGGAAGTGAGACAAAAATATCCTTGTTGGATGATGAGTCTAGATCCAGACAAAAACATCAGACTGATTGCCCCCATCTCCCTGGGTGTTAATACTGAGTACTTTGTGCACAGCTTTTAATCTTAAATCCCACTTTGTTTATGACAGAGGATTTATTTAGCAACTGTTTTAGTTCTGACTAATGATGATGGCACAGCCACATGCTCGGAGAGTGCAAGCATGTGTTGTAAAAACCTGCTCTGGCCAGCAGGTTGGGAGAAGTGTTGGATTCCACAATGTGTGTGACACAGCCACCTCTCATTATCCTGGCATGAGAAATCTGAGCACAGACCTAAAGATAGACATGTCTTCAGTAGAAATAAAGGGACAAATATAGTCTCCAAGAAAGTGGTGAAAACAGCTCTGGTGACAGCAGAGTTGGACTGGGCATCAAAACCTTTGGGGGAGGGAAGAGGGTTTTCCAGTGTAATGCCAGTTTTGCAGAATTTCTGGGTTTTGTTGTCATTCAGGTACAGCTCCATAGAATTTACTAGGATATCAATACCATTATTCAAGTTAAATTAATCTGTCTGTCAATTCCATTAACTCCATGGGAATTCTTGGAAGTGAAGTTCTACTTTTTATGGGAATATGGAGAAATGTTTTGCACCCCTGCTAAAAGATAATACCAATTTGAATTTCCACTAGACTTCTTTTTCACTGTGCTGCACTATCATTAGCCTTCTCACTAACCTTGTAGGGTATGTATGCTGTAGTATCTTCCCCAGAGGAGGTACTTTGGACCCAAATAATCCTGGTCTGGGATTTTCAGAGGAGTGTAAAGGAGTCAGGAGCACAATTTCTGTTTGACAAATACTGCCAATAGGGCTAGTCCAAAAGATCTTTGGAAAATCTGTGTTTCAGTAGTTTGCAGTAGGCATAACTACAATGTAGTGGCAGGGACTGGGGAAATCCAGATATTCACCATAATGTGCACCCCAGATAACAGAAGCCAAGGAACAATGTGTTCTGAAAATTTTTCTTGGAATCAGAACCACTTCTTTTTTTTTTTTTTCCCCTGAAAACTTCTGTGTACCAGCACTCTCCAACTAAAAAAAAAAAGAATGTATGGTTTGAACTGCATTAGAAGAGGGAAAAACAAACAAGAAAAAACCAGAAAGAGATGGCCTTATGTTAGATTTAATTTCACATCACTGTATGTTTTGAAATTCAGTCTAAATTTGGCCATAAATTGGATGGGGGACAGGAGACTTGATGTTCTGAACTTAATTTTTGTCTGCAGCCTCGAACTGAAGACCAAGTTGAGCACAAGTATAGCTGTTGCCATTAAATATTGCCTGTTGTGGTTTTTTTGGAGGCACAGAAAGCAGAACAAATTCCAGGCTTCTGCTTGTACAGGCTGACTCTCTTCTGTTTTGTGTCTAACTTGAGAGGAGGCAGTGTCCAGTAAGAACACACTGAATTTTCTTCCCTGCTTCTCTGTCTTATCTGCTCTTCAGAAGCATCCTCCTATATCAGTAAATAGCTTTAGAAGATGTCTCAGTGAAAACCTGGACAAGCCTCAAGTGTTGACCTTGGACTTAATCTGCATGGCTCTCTAATACACTTGTTCCCATGAGGATGCAGGTGTATTATCTCTTTCACATGTGCAATATCTGTTCCACATTGTTAGCCTTTGTTTCACCATGCACAGAGGTTATGATAAATGCTGATACACTGACAATAAAATGACTTGTTTGTTGCAGATAAATCAGTCGTGAAATGATTTAATTAACGTAAAATTGCTCTAATGAAAGCAGATTTGAATTTACTATGTGATTATTTGTAGCAAACAAATTGAATGTTGAACTTGAGTAAGGAAACACAAGCTTTGTTGCTATTTGGTTTTGTTGACAGGTTCAGACTCTTGTCTCTTAGCAGTAACTGCAAATGGGTTGTGACACTGAACCCCCCCATGATATACTGCATTTGACCAGTGCCTGAAACACGTCTGTACCTCATGGGCCAACTGTGCTGGGCAACTTCCTTCAGCCTCTCACGGGAGGTAGCTGAGATGTCCTGTCCCAGCACCAAGGCTCGGATTGCTGGGTGGCTCCTGGACCACAGCCTGGGAAAGCAACGTTCACAGAGGCAGTTGTGGTGCATTCCCCTGTTGTGTGGCTATAAGAAGGCCAGGCTGCAGATTGTCTGCAGCATGGAGTCCATGCTGGCATCCTCCACTTCTGCCTTCCCCACCCCCATTTGATTGAACATACAGTGCAAGGAGAAGTTGGACTGGTCCCACATTACAACCATGTTGCAACCTTCTCTCTGAGCACAAAACAGGATCCCTTAGGAATAATGGGATTATCTGAGGAGAAGTGGGGGCACTTAGCTTCTGGCATTATTAGATCTTGCAATCCTTATTTGAAATTTTGCACCACACATCTCAAGCTACTTTTTGTGGAGGCAGACAATAACTGTCATCTGGCTGGGATTTGTGCAGAACAATAACACTTGGTTTTTAACAGTGGATTATGGATATTCTATCCAGCTCATGCCTGCTATAACTCTGCTAACATCAAAGGGTTTGCACTAGGGATAAAGTTTGCACATTCAACATTGTTGGCCAAATTCAAGTTGGGAAATTCAATGCTGTTGAACAGAATCAGTCATTAAAACACATAATAACTTATTGTCCTTTTGCTAATCATCATTAACAGAGCTAAATGTCCTGAACTAGCCCTTGCTTTCTTGCAGGATGGATTCAATTTGGCTTTAGACCAGACTCTAGATCTGTCACTCGCAGTGAACTCCCCAGCTGCCCTTGCTCCATTGGATCCAGCAGAAGCATTCTGCTCACCAGGAGAAGAGCTCAGCTGGGCTAATGGGCCCCAGGGGCTCTTCCCACTCCACCATGGTTTTCTCATCTCCTGTTAGGTTTTAGCCAGGTGCAGAATCCACTGTCTTTTTCTTGATTAATCCAAATATCTGTTTTGTCACAGCTGAAAATACCAAGAAACCTACAGAGAGCTTTAAATGGTGGCATGTCCCTTCTTCCCTGTCTCTGGAAGAGGTAAGAGCTGTCACCTATTGGAAAGTGGGAGGTCAGACTGATGTACATTATGCACTTGCGGCAGAGAGAGGACCCTTTTCTCCAAAGGGTTTCTCTTCTGCTTTCACAACTCCCACCATCAAGAAAGCGGCAGGAGAAGGGAGCCTAACTTTTCTTTTGGTCTACTGAAGTGGAAGAAGGGCTTTTGAGAGAGTTTGCCATTTCAGGAAGTTAATGGGTAATTTTAACCTGCCTGTTTTACACATGTTCAGAGGTCAATAAAAGGTGAAACTCTCTACCTGGGAATCTTTCTCTGAGCACAGTGTTAGTTTAATGATTTTTGTGACATACTTTCATCAAGTTCACTTTCTGTCCCTCTTCTGCTAGACTTTACCAAACCCTACTGATTTACTTTAGGTTTAGCTGCACTCCAGAAAAATGCAAATTGTACAGGTGGCCATGCAAAGGGTCAATATTGATATTCAAGTTGTTGCCCTTTGAGCTTGAGCATGAGGAAGAAGGCCAATACTTTCTTGACTCCATGTTTTTCCTTGTAGGGAAGGGGACAGATTATGCATCTGCTCACCCTTGTCTGAGCCTCCCCAAACAGCTCTGTTGCATGGGCAAAGAAACAGCCAGGCTGTGCTGAAGGAAAGGCAGCCAAGGAAGCAAGGATCATAAAATAATGCTTATATGGCATGGCTGCAATAGTAGTGCATGTATTTCCAAATCTGTACAACAGAGATGATGAAGGAAGTTGGTCGGGGTGTGATGCAACCATTGACCACTGTGACAGGAATAGCTCCCAATTAGGAACATGTGAGTGCACACTTCCATGCTTCCTTTTGTGCACCCTCTGGCATCAGGTTTTGAAGAAATTGCCTTAAAAATAAATTCCTTACATCATCAAAGACATGTTTTGTTCAGCTAAGGTAGAAATATGGGATAAATCTGTCCATGCTGTTTTCTGGACTTCTTATGTAAAGCATCAGAATTTTTTTCAAGCATGATGGGAGTAACAGTTCTTAATTCTAAGGAGTATTTGATTCATAGTTTTAAACATGTTTGTGCCTCATACAGGCTTAACTTTGACCTGTCCTCCCAGGTAACAAAAGATAATATATTTTCATTAAAGAAAAAAGAAGTTGAGTTTGCTTGTCATAGTTAAGCAGCAGTCTTAAATGACTTCTCAGACAAGCAGTAGTACCTTGTTACATCCTGAATTTAATATGAACAGGCCTCTTGTCACCTGGTATATTTTTTTTCAACATCAATGCTTATAATAAATGCTTCTTTTTTTTCTTCTTCTGAATGATGTGAGTAACAATCCCCTCCCTGTCTCATCCGTGAACGGGTCATGGGTATTTAGCTGCTAAATTTCTGTACCTTGGGAAATTATGCTTCCAGAACATCTTGTTTATATATTTTCTAAACTGTTGCACTTTCCTTAAAATGATGAATGTCAGGAACAGCTGGACAGTATATGATTAAATTTCACCTTGTCTCCATTCCCAGAACCCTGCTTCCATATGGAGTTCAGTAAAGCAATATTAAAAGCATGGGAGTAGGGATAAATATGCCTTGAGCCGTAACTTGTTCTGCATTCATAATTTTATTATTCGGGCATGCATTTTGCAAAGCACTAGTTTCGTTTGCTTTTTTGGCTACCACAACTCATCTGTTGTTTTCTGTCTTTTGTCAACTGATTTGCAAGTTTGCTCTTACACACAGATCAACAGATTTTGGATCTTACCTTTCTCTGGAGCATTGCCAATAATGGCTTCAATTGCAAATAGCGTATGCTGTAATAGAAATGGGTGCAGATCCAAGTTCCCCAAATATGTTTGTGGGTTTGAAATCCAAACACAGCCCTCAATTGCTCAAAGGCAAATATTTTTTAATGGAGTAGATCAAGCCCTCCAAAGAAGAGTAACTGCAGAGGTATCCAGCATGGAGGTACATTGTTTGCAGTCACTGTGTCTCCTCTTCCTAGCTTGTATGGAGTGGATTAGATCTACAAGCTACATATGAGTAAGTTGGGTAGATAGTACTTTAGGACCCTGATTGATATTAAGGCTCACCATGATGCAAGCAAAGTTGGCTGAGTGTATAACTGTCCTCTTAATCACTTATTTTTGAGTAGTATCTGTACAGTTTTGTGGCACAGTGGAGACTTGCTTTTGTGAAGGTTTGTCCTTAATAGTAGTGATCCCCCATTAGAGCCAGGACTCTGGCATTATACCTGGTCTGTGTTTAGCAAATCCAGGGATTTTGAATTTTTTTGTATCTTCCTATTTCAAGGTTATATTTCTTCTAGCAACAGCATGACATTATACCTGGCTGGTGGTATTGCTTAAGCTCTCAGAATTGCTTTCTAGGAAGTTCTTCTCTATTCTGTGTTTGTAGGATTTGCACAGATTGTAGCATTATAGTTGAATCTTCTTATTCAAACACGATATTTGCCCTCGTCTTTTATTTTAAACCCCACCACTAATTCTAAAAGATCAAATAATGTGCCTCCTCCCAGATCAGTGTGTCCCTATAGGTAATAAAGGATACTTGTTATTTTGTCTTTTGCTGATGAGTAACACTAGGCACAGGGAGAACCCCTTTGAAAGCCTGTTCAGTGCACCCTGAAACAGGGAAACTCCCACAGGGGAATTCAAGAGGCAGGTGGGATTCTACTGGGTTTGGGTATCTCTATTCTTACTCACATATGTAGGTGGTTGGTTAATGTCAAATATCTGATAACTTGTCCTGCTTGTCTGCCATGCAGAAGATATGCAACATGCGCAGATGGTCTAGTTACCTCTTGGGGAATTCAGTGCTTCTCTGATGTACTGAGCAACTGGGTAGAAGTGAATGCTGAGATCAAAGTTTGGGTTGTCCTCTGCTTCTACTCCGTAGTAGTGCACAGGCAAGTCATTATAGAAGGTGGGTCCGGTGTTGATGCGGAATCGCCCGGCAGCGGCGTTCACCACGTGGGAGATGCCCATTCGGCTCAGCTGGGCTTTGTCACGAGCAACATACCTGGAAGAAAGATGGTGAGTTATATTTGATTGCTGCATTGCAATGTGGGGTAGAATATGCTGCTGATGCTGAGTTTGTTAAAACTGCACGAAGTTGTGGTGCCTATTTTCAGGCAGATTAATCGGGTCCAAAGCGTCCATCAAAATGCTTTGAGACAGCAGTTAAGAAACTGACTTTTAGGTTTTCCACATTTGTTTCCCAAACACCTGTTTAGGTGGTTCTTCTCAACTGATGAAAGGTGGTGGTGGAGATATTTCTGCACAAGCCAAGATCTTTCTGGTTTGCTTTCTCACCAAGTCACCTCTGCTGAGCATCCATCAATTCAGGGGACTGATGCCATCTGGCAATGCGAGGAGAAAATGAGGTTGTTCCTGTTTTACCCAGCTCTGGCATGACTGCCTGAAGTACTGATGCCATGGCTCCAGCAAACATTTGCGGTGTGGGACTCCTGTACTAAAGCAGGAGGAGAAACCAGGAGCGGGGTGTGTGTGTGTGTATTCTTTTCAGTTACTTACTTTAGTTAGGATGCCTTTTCTCTATGCTGCAGCATCCTATGCAAGTTCAACCTTGTTCAACACTTAGACTTGTGAGGAGTCCCCAAATTAGTGCCTAGCTCTCTTTCTTTTAAATAAGGAGCAGAAGATGGGGGGGGGAAATAGGGTAGGGGCTAAGAGCTGCATTAGCACCTTCAACCCTTCCCTCTCTTACAGGTCTCCCACGTAGAGGTTTGGCCAGACTTCATCCACGTGCCCCGTGGGGGATGAGCGTGTGCAGAGCAGGCGCCGCAGCTCCTCCAGGGACGGTGTCCCAGCACTGCTCTGACTGCCAGGCGTCCACCTTGAGGTGCTTCTTATCTTGGGGCGCCGCAAGTCCCCGCCGCACAAGGAGTCCCAGGCCATCCTGAAAGAGGGGGAGCAGACATTCACCAGCAGCCAGAGACATTTCTGAGGACTCCCTCTCTTTCTCTCACCTTGTCAAACAGATGATTAAAACTTCATTATTATAATTTTTAAAGATTTTTCTTTTAATAGGAAGTGGGGAAGTTCCTACTACTCTCTGGAATTCTAGACACTACTATTGACACAGTGAAAAAGCCCAGCCCTCAATGTGCCTGCACAGGAGTTCCCCTTTCAAATGGAAAGCGGTAATGCTATGGAATATGTATTGTGTAAAGGTGTCTACTCAATGGGTAGACAACAAGGTACTAATTTGTTATGCTGAGGTTTTCCTTTAATCATATAACTAGGACTTCCTTGTATATACTTAATCTGATTTGTCTTTTATAAGTTGCTCAGCAAACTGAGCTGAACTGAACAGAATCGGTCATGAAAAATCTTATTCACTGATTAGCTATTAATTGTCAACTTCAATGGGAAAAACTCTGTAAGGAATATTTTGGTTCTTTCCACTGGTTGTTCCCAGCCATACTTGTCCTTATGACAAATGTTTAGAAAAATCTGCATGAGTTAAAGTGATTCCAGCTGTCATTCATATGAGCATTAACCTATTTTTTAAATAAGTTGTTTCATTTGCATTCCTCTCCTCTCTGCTCCCTCCAAGAGCTATCCCCTTTCTAATCTCGAGGTAAGTACTTCAGTTATGAGGAGAAACACTTTTTTAGGCATCCCTTTATCTCTGGAATTACTCTGTTCCCATGTGGTATGTTTCTTTGAAATAGTGGTTCTTAGTGCTAGCTATAGATTTGAACTGTTGGGAGGATTTTTAAAGAGGGGAATAGAAATTCTATTTTCCCCAGGATTCTGTTCTAAGAAAATTTTAGAAATATATTTTTTCTATGTTCTAAAAATTAGTCAAGTATCTGCATTACAGAGATACCACGAGGTCTGTCAATTCATGGGCTTTAAAACAGAAGCATCTATCTAGGACATGGGTGAAGTTGCAATCAGTGGGTCAAAGTCTTGCTCTGGCACTGCCTGCTGCATGTCTTTTGCATAAATTGAGGGGCGGTTTGGGGTAGAACAGTCCAGGACAGCAAATCTGAAATCTTGCATCTTTTTCTGAAAATCTCTATCAAGTATGGACATTGACAATTTCTTTCCAAACACTTACTCTAGTGAAAAGATTTTCCTAGTTTCTCATCATCCTGTTTTCTCTAGCCCTAAGTTCAGATTTTGGTGTGTATTTTTTTCTTAAATATTTATCTTTGCATGCACAAAGATGGAACAAGAGGGTCTGAAGACTAGCATGCTTTGGGATCTCATTGCACCTTCATATTCATCCACTGCTTTGCTGAATGGAAAATGGAGTAACTAATTCCCTTATATATCCATAGGATATGGAAGAGGGAAGTGTCAGTGTCAGGCCACAGAAAGGACCCTAGAAGCCACTCTCCTGCCATGCTTGTGGGGTGATCTGCCTTGCCACCCAGTTGCCAAGAGGGGCCCTCTGTTATTTCAGTAGACCATCTTCTGCTACCTTTGTGGTAGCTTTGGCCTCTTGAATACAGCAAGTTTTCACCAAGTGATGTTCCCAGGATGATCTTGTATTGTTCCAAGAGCATTACAAAGAGCTCCACTGTGGAATGTGCTCCCCTCCCAAATGTGCATATCTCCTCCAGTGTCAGCTTTTACTGTGAAAACAAAAGCAGATGTTTTTGCCCATTTTGGATGGCTTTATGCAAGAGGAGGCATGGAGGAATTCCTGTACTGGAACAGGCATTTCCCACTGATTTTGATAGCTTCTTTGACACTGGTCACCCTAGTGCCCCCTGTGCCAAGTCTGCCTGGCTCCTGCTGGTGATCTTGGACACCAGTGTGACGTCTCTGATCCCACACAGGAGGTCTGCAGCAGAAATGGGACTTGCATTTCCTGTGCCCTAACCACAGGGCGATCTGCCAGTTCAATAAGTACTTTCAAGAATAACAGCCTCCTCCAATCCTTCCCACCTCATAATATCTGCAGCAAATGTTACCCTTTTTTGATGTACCTCATTCCTTGCAGTGTATCTAATGACCACTCTAGGGCACTACTCACTCCCTGTGAAGTTACTTTAAACTGCCTTAAACTCTTTTGGGTGCTGCCTGTTATCCCTTCCCCTTGTCCTCTCCACTGTATAAATATTTTGATTTTCCTATTACCTAACCTTAGAGGACTGAAGGCTGCTGTCAACCTTGCTTTCCTAAGCCTCATGGGAGTGGAGAATTGCAGGGTACTCCCCAGAAGTCCTGGTGATGTTGTGACATTCAGGTTGCTGCTAAGACAGGGAGGGACACCCAGCAACTCACTAGCACAGCCCTTCTGGGAGCTGGGCTTTCTAGGTCCATAACTCCAGCTGTTAAAAGGCTGGGTGGAAAACTCTGATGTATAAGTGCGCCTTAGGAAAAGTGCTCCTTTTTTTTGTTTGGTTGGTTTTGGGTTTTTTGTGGGGATTTTTTTGTTTGGTTGGTTGGTTTGTTGGTTTGGGTTTTTTGGTGTGTGTGGTTTTTGTTGGGATTTTGTTGTTGTTTGTTTGTTGTTTTTGTTGTTTTTGTTTTTGTTTAAGTTGTCTTTCTAGAAGGGAACAAAACTACATAGGCTAGGAAAGAGGAGGTCCTGTGTGCTACATGGATATTGAAAGCTGTGGAATAATGTTCTTTATAAGATGGGTGTGCTTCTTCAGAAATACTAAGACGACTTTCAGCTTGTGTTCATATGGATATTGTATTATAGCTAAGGAATCTACTCCTGTTGAATCACAGATGTGAAGTGCTGATGCTGTGTACAAAACTTATTTCATCTTCATTCTGGTCACATTTTTTCAACTGGAGAACAGCATCAGTTCATGTAAACTCTATGTCCAATAAAAAGGAAGAACTGGAGTTCAAATTTCAAATGTGAAATAACTGGAACTAACAGGCTGTGAATGATTCAAAAGCAGAGAATTCTCTGTAGGACTATTCAACTAATATATTGAATAATGAATACACTGAAAAAATAATAGCTTTCCATAGAAAATTCACAGACAGGAAAACAAGGCAATTTTTTTTTCTGAATAAATGACTGCTCAGTTCTAGCATCAGTCTAACATTTTAACTCACTAAATTTATACATGCAAGTGTCATTACTGAAATGTACATATTTAAAGAAAGCAATGCTGTGATTAAAATTTTGTGTAATGTTTTATAAGGAACATGAATAGATTAAAACAAATTAGTGTGAAAGGAAAATGATTATACGTAATAACGTGGTGGTTGTTCATTTTAAAAATATGTTTTTAATGATTCTCAGCTCAATTCCTCTATATGGATTTTCTGTAGTGGATCTGTTTCTGTGATGTGTGTTGTATGAATGAGTAATACAGTTTTAAAATACTTGTTTCTGAATGATGATGATATGAAATATTCCTGATCTTTGCCCTACTGGAGTTGTATTACAGTAATTAGTCAATCACATAGAAGAAATCTGACCATTACATTTATATTAATTCTGAATTGGTTTGTACTGCGACTGTAATTGTATCTGAACTATGTAATAGAATTTCCTTAATTATGACTAGCAGGAGAATTGTAATGAAAGGGGCCTATTGCAGAGCAGAAGGTCATTCTGATGATCTAGAGTGACCTAGAGCATGACACAGGCTGTATGTGCCTCCATCCATGCCTGCACCTGTAGCCACCTTCCTGGACTGGTGTGCCCTGGTGGCTTTGCTGCAGTTGGGCTATGAGAGCAGCCAGGTCAATGGTTCCTTATATATCCCAGGAAGAAAGCAAAGTGCTCCTGTGAGAGGTCCCAGGTAATATCTCCTTCCTGACTGTTTAGGCTCTTCCCAGCAGTGAGTGCCCCTGTGGACTGCATTATACTGTGCATGCTTTGGCTGGTTTTCAGTTAATTCAGTGACTACAGCTTTGTCTGTGACATAATTAGTGCTATCCAGTGCCATGCTGAGGAGAGGACCTTTAGAGTCAGGTATCCCACGGCAGATGTCTCAGTCCTTGCACACACAGACCACTTTTTATCCAATTTCTCCAGGTCCATAATATTTAATTAAATAAGAACAAAATCAAAAGTTAGTGTAATCTGACAATTTGACATTATGTTGGTACGAGATCAAGCTGAGAGGATGGTATGAAGGCTGAGATGAAACAGGACAAAACCCTGCAGCATGATGATCTGGAAAGTCAGGAGAAAAAAAAACAACTCTTGTGTCTAGGATATTTACTAGAAAGCCTTTACATCCTCTGCTTTTCCTTGTGTTTTCCAATGCCAAGATAAAGGAGGGATCTGAGTATGAGAATATATAATATAGATGTCAATGCTGTCATTTCAATCAGGTACCAAATATTTTAATGATCCCAGGGCCTGTGTTGGCTTTTCTGTATGGGTAGAACATAGCCATTTTCCTCTAACATTAGTAAAATTATTTCTGAATCTTTAAATCATGGGAACAAAGTACTCTACATCCTGTGTTTTCTCAAGCTGGTATGTACTGTAACCTCGTTATCCTCGTGAAGATATCAGGCTCACTACACTTCAAATAGGCTGATTTATGGTGGCAAAAGACCAGGCTGAAGCCCAGGGCTTGGCCGAGTAGGTCATGTCAAGTTCATTCCTATTGTGTATTCAAAAGTCATAAACATTTCTCAGAAAGCCTGTCCCTTGGAAAGATTCCTCCAAGATAACATATGTTTGAGAGGGGGTTTTGTGTTGCTACACTGCCACACAAATGACAAGTATTACTGTCATCATTCTTTCTTCTTTAGTGTTTAACCCGATAGTCTCGCTGGAGTCACAATTTGTCAGTTGCTGGGAGCACCAGGAGACGTGGATGGTATGAATCAAACACAGCGAGGACTGAGGTAGGGCTGGCTGCACTTGAATGCTGAGATAGAGGCAGCTTCTACAGAGGCACAAGGTATTTGAGTAGCCAACTGTTTGTAAGAAAATCTTGCCAGCAGCTAGAGGATGTAATCTGAACAGCACTTCCAAATTTAGTAGAGGCTTCCAGACCCTCAACTGTCACCCACATGGTGTGGCTTGGCAAAATCCATTAGGTGGACTTGCTCTCCACAGACCACGCAGAGCCTATGTTGAGGAGCAAACTAACTAAATCTCTGTACTGGACAGCTTTGAGCAGCACAAGGAAGGGGAAAACATCTGATTGGGGTTTTTTCCCCCCTCAGTATTGTGTTGGTGCAAATTTTCTGTCCTGACTTTAGAGATTATAATGCCTCCCCTCTGTCGAGTTTTCCTCTGTGTGGCATCCAGGGAAAACAGCAGCTACATTTTTGATGCAAAGCACTATTCAAATGTAAGGAAGAAATTAATCAACCCATCCTGGTTCTCAAATATGCTGAGTTTACCACAGTTTCCACTGATGTTATGGGTTGCCAGGCCTCAGAAGCCTCAAAAATGTCTAATTTTTTCATAGCAAGTCTGTGGGCCAGGCAGCAGGGCTCAGACCTGATGGTCTTGACTGTTTCAGGATGTGCATTAGCATGCAGGCCCTGAGGCAGGGTGGCCTTAGAAGGTTTTGCTGTAGCTGTGGTATAAAATATTCTCTTGTCATCATCTGGTTAGTACATTTGTATTTACCAATCATGTGTGCAGTTCCTGACTGGCCAGACAGAGGCAGCCATCCTTTGATGTGCAGCAGTGTTGTACCAAGTGTGCAAAAGCTGATCACCTGCTGATTTTGCTAATTTTTCTGGGTCTTGAATGTGTATTTATTTTATTCTTTAGCTGTGGGAAATCATCTCTGTAGAGTTATTGCCCACACTGCAGCTTTGAGTGGATAAGAGAAGTGAACAATATGAGCAGCAAAATAAATTTTCCCTGACCCACCCCTTCCTCACAAAATGCAAAACCAAGGGTTTTTTGGACATAGTTCCATT
The DNA here is from genome assembly GCF_001715985.3 of Manacus vitellinus. Classification (NCBI taxonomy): domain Eukaryota; kingdom Metazoa; phylum Chordata; class Aves; order Passeriformes; family Pipridae; genus Manacus; species Manacus vitellinus. The sequence goes on along the minus strand of NW_021939122.1, from coordinate 2,840,580 downwards.
TTTGTAATATAAGTGGGATCCCAACCATGTTTATGAGTCAGACCAGAGGCTTGGACAGAGTCTATACAAGGCAGAGGCAGGCACCTGGAGTATGCTTTACAGAAACCATGGCTGATAGGTAGCACCACCAGAAGGATTGCAGAGGTTCATCCACCCCAAGCTTTTCTGTGCCTTCTTCACCACTGAAGCTTGGGTATATTTTGTTGCTGAATTGGATTTTTTATTTACTAGTTACAAATTTTACATGCCATTTTAATGGTGTGCATTGTAACTATTTAAAGCTGAGCATTAAACAGGCCCAGACGTTGTTAACAATCTGCATGTTACGATATATTTTTTTTTGGTAACCGCTTGTTATAGCATCAGCTATTAAGAATTTATTACTGGTGCATTTTAGGTGGTGCTTTACAGTCATTTAATTACAGCCATCTAACAATCATTACATAAATATGCATTGAGAGCAAGAACTCCAATGTAAGGTGACCAAAAAAGCTTTTACCTGCCAAGACTGGAGTTCGGGCCCTCAGGTGGCAATGATGTCACCAGCATATGCAGGGAAACACAAATGTTTAAGGCTGTACAGGGAACCATGTTCCTCCCCACACTAGGTGTTCATGAAGTCATCAGCTGGAGCAGGAGCACTGTAGAGCTCCAAGGACCTGAACTTGGCTCTTGGCAAGCAAGCAAAGGAAAATTGGTTCCCCTCCAGCCCTAGTCCCAGCAAATGTGCAGGGCTTTTAGTTGTTAGCACAGAAGTTCAGCTGCAAAATTGGGCCCTCTGGAGCCCATTTGCTCTAGCTGCCACGTGCATCCTTATACCCATTAACCCAACCTGATCTAGTAGACAATCAGACACACTTCGTATGACCCAAAGACAGTAGCTGGTCTGAAATGCATCTACCACACCTCCCTGCTATTTGTGACTGCAAGACTATGCCCGTGTTTTGCAGTCTCTCTAGCTCCCCATCAGGCTACTGCTCCTAGATCAAACTGTGTTGCTGTGTCCTCCACTGCAATGGACTTCAGCCACCAGACTTCACCAATTGTCAGTCTGACAGTCTTTAACTCCTTCCTCCATTCAGTACTGACATTTTTCACTCCTTCTTGAGAAAACAAAATTCATAATCTACAGCACTGTAGCACTAAACGGCTCTTAGGCACGCTATATTCATGAAACACTGTTGCTATCCCTATGGTTGCCCTTGAAGACAAACTTCCCTAAAATTTAGTTCTTCTGTGTTAACGTTGGCTCTTCTCCTGGCCACAAGGATTGTTACATCACTGTATGTCTCTTGCCTCCAGCAATAATTTGTTAGAGGTGAAGGCCTGTATCCTCTGAATAGGCAAACTCTGTTTTTCCTTTTAGAAGCGCCCTCAGAAGCTTACTGAAAAAACTGAAGGATAAAACATTTCTAAAAGACAGGCTGGCAAGCTGATGCAGGTTGCTCTAAATCAGGAGCAACATGTGCCACTTTTATTTCCTCTTGGAGCTGCCAGTCAGAACCAGCTGGGTTGTCTGGCTGACACTGGTTTTTTGGTACAACCACTCCAAAGCCCTCACCCTCCCTGAACAACATGAATCCCAGTTGCTTTTTCATTACTTGTAGCAATGCTTTACCTGTATTTGCAGCCTGTGGTTGCAGAGAGCGTGTGTTGCTCTCATTACTCAATAACGTTAGTACAGCATGGCTCTGCGGAGAGGTACAACCTTGAATTTATTCACAGATGGCCTGAAATGTGCTGAGTCTGTTTCTCTGAAGCAGATCTGGTGACTGGAGGCTCACCTTTGTGGTGACGCTTTTCAGCTTCAGCACTGTCGCCGTGTGAGAGACAGAGCCTGTACACTCCATGGCACATTCTTTGCTCCCTCTTCATGGCTGTTTGGGGTGAAACTATGACTGCCAAGCAGCCCTACTACTACACTCTTGTATATACAGTCTGCTTTATAAGGGGTGACATCTCACTTCTAATTGAACACAACATGCGAAAGCCAGTTATTGGGTATGCTGCATCAAGCTTCATGAAAGAAGGACAAAGTGTCACTTGGATGTTGCTTCCAGTCTCTCAGCCATAGTTTTACTCTTCAGGTTAACTCCATATTGCATACCTTTAATCTAGACTCATCTAATTTTCCCAAGTTGCTCCTAAATGTTTGTTTCTTGCTTTGGCAATGTTCAGAGGCCAAGGATTTCCTGTGCTGTGCCTTGCTCAGCCCCTCAGTTGGAATCAAGTCCCTTAGGTTGGTGTCCTGTGGCCCAACAGAGTTTAGCAGCCCACATCTGAAGGTGAATGAGGCTGCTGTTAACAATAACTAATATAGCACTGTCCTCCAGCCCAGAACTGAAAACATCAGGCTTCAGAATTCAAAGAATCCCATTACAAATGAATGGTTTCTGCCCCAAGGATCTCACCAAAAGGATGGCACAATGCAAAGCGCTTCTCCCCTGTGACTAGCTCTGGTATGTTTTTCTATCTCAAAAACAATATATTGCCTTTTTTTTTATTATTCTGTTCTGTTTGGGGGCATTGAAAGTTTCACTGCTCTTTGTTCTTGTCCTGTGGTCTCTACCAGCACCACAGACATAGCTCTATGCTACCCAACTTACAAGAGACTGCAGACACTTACCCCTACACTGGCATAGCAGGAGGGTTGAATAACATGCTAGGAAGGAAGATGGGAAACAGCAGGAGGTAGGTGGCCAAGGTTCCCTGGTGTTTCTTGAGCACTGGGATGCCTTTCATGGTTGTTATCACAGCGAGCTTGTGAGGAACAGTGCTGTTCCTACTGCACAGGTGGAGATGGTAAAGTTAAGCGGGATGATTTTTCTATATCTCTCCACAAGTCTGAGCTGGGAGGCAGCCCAGGGACAGAGTGCTGCCAAACATTGGTAGTGATAGCTGAACCTGGGTAAGAAGTCACCCTCGGGCTTAATATGGGTCAAAATCTTTCCCTTGCCTCTTATGAGCAAAAAGCAGCTTACAATATGAGGTGAGTCACAGTCAAGGTTGGACTTCCATGCTAGGGGACGAGGTTTTCTAGGAATGCTTTGGCAGATGTTGGCTTCAGTGCTCAGAAGAAAATTCAGAACACATAAAATCGAGCCAAGGATGCAGAAACCCTTTATCTGCTTTATCTGCAGAAACCCTTATTTACTCTGCTGTGCTCCTGATACCTTTCTTTCCATGCCTGCAAAGTCCCTTTTTAGAGACATATAAAAAAAATATAGTATGATCTCTTATTAAATGCAGTGACATTATGGCTTAAAACCAACTTAAAACCCCAGCCTCTCTGATCTGATTCTTCCTAGCAATATGATAACCATGGCAGCACTTGGAGAGGTCTGGAGAGCTAGTTCCAGTAGCCTGTATTTCGCACCAGTATCTTCTGGCAGAAAGATAAACCACAGAGCTGATTGCAAGCTCCTGTGGCCCAGGTTTCTGGCTACAGAACTGGGAAGGATAAACACCTCCTTAAGCACTGCAAGACAGAAATAGAACAAGAGAAAGGAATGGCAATCCTCTCATAATGTGATGGCTAGAAGCAATCCAGCTGTTTTGTTTTATTCCCACCATGAGAACTACAGTCAGTCCCAGTGCAAGCTTGACCACCTGTCAGATCAGGTTTGTGAACTAAGTCTTATTGGAATTTGACATGCTTTTGTCTTGGAGCCTGCTGATATGATCAGTACAGATTCCTCCTATAGCAATGATACAATGTGTATGCTACCCATGCAGTCCCAGATGCCCCTCATAAATCATTAAAATACTGGCTAGTTCTAATCAGATCCTTTGAGTTATAACGTAATATACTATCTGAGAACTAAAAACAATAAATCAAGTTAGTACAGAGGTCAGACTGAGCCTGAACACAGCTGAGACTTGCTTGCTGATGTGTGTATAGTCTAAGGGATTCAACGGAAGGAGATGAAATCCCAAGTCAGCTAAGCAAATTGCTTTCTTCTCATTGTAAAATCTCACTACTAAGTTTGTGGAAGGGAAAAAAATAGGAACTCCTCATCTTCCATAGCACAGCTGATTTGAGGTCTAGAATTTCCCAGCGGTTGTGTTAGCTCTTGGGATTACAGGTATTTCTGATCATTTGTCCTTCAGGTTAACTCTTACTATTTTTCTAAAACTAACTAGCAGTTGAAAATACATGCCCCCAAATGTCACTGATCACCTGGTACAAAAACAGAACACATTTTCTTCTAGAACATAGGAACCAGTTAACCACAAACAAAAAAATTCAGATCCCATTAGAAAGCAGCTGCTATTGTTGCAATCTTCAGTCTTGCCTGGGACAAAACAGGCAGCTTTATGAAGGGGAGGTTGCAGTGCCCAAGTGCTAGAAACCAGTAACAGTTTGTGTGCTGAGGTGCTCCTGCATAAACCAAAACAATCGATGCTTTCTTTTTTATACAGAAAAGGTTGAGGGCCACCCTTTTAAGTGTTATGTTACTCTGAGGACAACGTGGTGTGGGGTATGGCCAATCTCCATGGCCAACAAGTACTTTGGTACCTGTCAAAGAATAACACTGAAGGCTAACTTCCCTGTTCATGCTGTATCTGCATGTACTTTTTGTTCCTTACCTTATACTTAGAACAGAAATACCTAGTAATTGTTTCTTCCCTTCCAGCAAAGGCAGCCTTTGGTAGAGGATCCTGCTCTGCATGTACCCTACAGATGCTAAAGGTATGTAATTCTCAGTACTGTGTTTAATTCCTCTTATTTTGCACTTTTTCCTTAAATCTCTCTGGCCTAAACCAGGCAGAGTGTTTTTAAGGCCCATACAGCAGAGTAGCTTGGCACCTGAGTTACATCTATGGAGCTGTATTTCTGTAGTGGTCTACAGGGAAGGCTCTCAGAGGCCCCAGTTGTGGTAGCCTCCCTTCAATCACAAACATCATCAGAAAAAGACTTTGCTGTAATCCTGTGAAAGCTGATGTTATGCTGGGCACAGGCTTTGCTCTGGGGGGGTGTGAGTTCTATGAACTCTTGGGGTTCACGCTGGTGACTCTTGAGCTGAAACCTCTGGAGATGCAAACCAGTAACAGTAATGCAAACCAGTGATCCAGAAAATCACCATAAAACAGTGAACAAAGTCTCTGTGAGTCACTGGCAGTAAATAAAAGAGCTAGGAAAAACTAGGGCTGTAACTAACTGGTGGTGAACAGAGTGGAACTTGGTCTATTTGAAAGATACACCAACACCTCCAAACTGGGTGCATGTATGGGGCAAGATGGATTAATATTGTGTTTTATTTCTAATTAGACCTCAAGCAAACTTGAATTTCTTTTAAACCTGGTGGAGAAATAGTTGAAACACAGAAGGAGAAACAGTGATCAGCTTCATCAGAGATGCAGCACAGCTTGGTGCAGGAATTTAATGAAGATTTGTTAGTCAACAACAATCTCCCAATCCACTTAACGTGCCCTCCATTTAATTTGCTCTGCTATTGTAGCAAAATTGAAGCCCCAAAGTCAGACTCAGCTTTCATGGTTCTTGTAGTCTCTGCAGTGTCAGCAGGAAGCACGAACTGAAGACTTAGAGCCTGGACTTGAGCAATATATATTTCTCTTAATGAAACCCAAAGCCAGGTGAAATTTTTTGGAGAGGAAACAGGATATGGAGTCCCTTTGGGGGATGGGGGATGTTCATAACACTCAGAAATTTGGCCCGCGTTTCTAGTCTCCTCCCTTTCTACTCCACAAAGGGCTTGTAGCATTTTTAGAGAAACTTGGATCCATCATATGTTGTGAGAGAACCTGCTGGGAAATTTGGTGACTCCTGTACTCCAGGGCAGAGGAAACGTGTGTTTGTGCTTTGTGTTTTTAAGAAAGTAGGAAGATGAAATTCAAAATAAACCCAAACAGATGGGAATCTCACAGAGACAGACACTGGGAAATGTTTAGACAAGCTTTGTTCCTGGTCCTTGAGCTCAGAATTAAGCCACTAAACTGTAGAGAGACTTCAGAAAGACGATGAAATGCATTTTGGCTTCAAATACAGTTCCTCCGGAATCCAGTGAGAGTTGTGCACATGAATCTGAAGGCAGAGTATAGCCAGCAGTATGGGGAATAGATGTAATGCGAGAAACTCTCATGCTATATTATTATAGTCTGAATTGTTTCCATCATTTTGGGTTAAGTAATTCCTCACTATCCATCTCTAAAGTGCAAACAGTACAGGCTTGATGTGCCCCAGGGAAAGGAAGCAAACCAGCCTTTGAATCTTTACCCAACCTTACTGCTCATATTTTGCTTTCAGTGAATAAGTGTTCAAATCCTTTAATACTTCATTCCCATAAAAATATATTTACCAGGGGTTTTTGTGGCAGCAGTGAGGCTGTGTTTATTATTTTAGGAACACCACATGACTGGCTTTAGAGAAAAGACAAGGCAGGAGCATGGGGTGCTGCAAATCTATCAGAGAACAGCATGTTTTCCACCTGTTGAGGCAGCAACCACAATAACAGATGCACATAATAATTACCCGTACCTCAAAGGCAGCACCAAGTCCTGCACCTTCTGCTCCCCACCTAGCAGACAGCTTGGTAACAGAATTACAAAAGAGGAACACTGAGAGAGTAGGTAGTGCTTTGTGCAGAATGAAAAAGCAGCTCTTATTAAAGAGAAACCGGAAGGTGGAAGATGAGAAGGAAAGATCTGAGGCACCATGATGCTAAAAGAAGAGTGGCGCTAAGGAACTCCAGGAGCCTGCCTTATTTTTAGAGTGGCAGTCAGGATTTTGCTAATACCTTTTCCAAAGCTGCTCTCATTTCTACTCTCAACACCAGAGATAATTTCTACTGATAAATAGGTGTCCCACATGACTACTGGAGCCCATTCCTTTCCAGAGATGGATGGTCCTGCAGTGGCAAGAGGGGCACACAGGGTAATATTGGCCTCAAGTGACACCATGAATGACCATGACTATGTGCCCTGTTCCTATTCCCACCACTGCTGCCTGGCACTGGAACTGTGCTGGAGCTATGCTACCCTTTTGTTTGCAAGTGCCCTGGAGCATCTTGTGTGAGAAGACCAGGGGACAGTACAGGGAGCAGGGATGCACGGCAGGTGAAACATCTTTGGTTTTTCCTGCTTAAGTGCTGAGGCTTGTAAGGTTCTCTTTCTCCCCTTCCTTTAACTACCAAAAGGAAAGTGGTAACATTTGGCTGGGTGAGGACTTGACCTCTGGAGTGATTTGTACCATGGTAGTTCCTTGTTGCACGAAGGAACAGATACTTCCTGGCAGGGATTTATTGGGGAAATGATCTCAGGCCCCATTTAATCTTGACAGAAGAAGATGATGATGAGAAGACTATGTGCTGAGTTGGAGTTTTCCTTTGAATTCCTATGGTGTTGAAGGCAGCACTATAAATAGACACAGTATCCTTTTTACCCTGGTACAATTTTGTCTCCAGCTCCCCATACAGACAGCAAGTCTGCTGGTAGGTATTTAGAAGGAATTAATTTAACCCAGTCTTCTCTTTCTGTGCTCTTTTACTCCAAGCTTCACAATGGCTTCCATAGCCATACAAACATATTTCCTCAATAAAAATATTCTGAGGAAGACTGCTGATATTAAAAATCCCATTTCTGTCTGAAAATTCTATTTTAGTTAAAAATAATCCATAAATGCCCCAAACTATAAATAGTTGGTATTAAAAAAATCTCACTCCCCTCTCAAACTTCTTACTCTTTCATTTTGTTTCTTCCAGGTTTTGTTTTTGAACTGCACAGCATTTTATTCATAGTCTGTTTCACATTTTCTCCAGTGTCTGGAGACAATGTGGACAGTCTCCCCCTTACCAGGATCAACTTGTGAACATCAGCTGAGAAGAAGGAAACCCAGATACAGTGTTTCATGGCTATTATCTTAAAGATAGATCTGTAAGCAATTTGAATACAAGCTAGATTGGTATTTTAAAAAACAACCCATTGAATTTAAGCATCGTTTTTAGCGAGAGATCCTCAGCCTGTGATCCTGCTGGAAAGCAAACTAAAAATTTCACAAATATTAGAGTTCCTGAGTACAAGGGCAGAGACGCTGATCTGGCCTGGCTTTGCCGTGGTCTCGCTGCTGGTGGAGCTGGCGGTGGTTGTGTTCACGCTGCTCGGTGCAGGTACTGAGTTCACGGGGGTTGGTTTGTAAACAAGCGTAAAGGTACTTGCCTGGTAGCCGAAGCTCCCGCGCTGCGGTGTCTTGGATTACCTTTGTTTGAGTAATACTAGTCCAGTTTCCTCCTAACGTGCCACTTGCACAACAAATTTCTAGCCTCTCCGGGTGTTCGGTTTATTGAAGGCCTATTTTTAATTCTGTTAATTATAACCCGTACTCCCCTACCCTCTTTGGACCTGCAGGCACCAGCCGGAGCGCGGCAGCTGGCAGGCGGCGGGGGCAGAGTTTTGGAGGGGGCCGGTGGCCGGGCGGTGCCAGCGGCTGTGACCCGGCCGGGCGGTACCGGGACCGGGGGCTGCGCTCTGCCCCGACACAGGGCTTTGCCATGGGCGCTCCTCGCGGGGCACGTGCGGTTCAGCCCCGCTAGTAATGGAGCAATGGGGGGCGTCTGGGCCTTTTTGCCCCGGTCCCGTGGTGGGGGCCAGCTGTGGTCCGATCCCGCGGGGGGCTGTGCCCCAGGCCCCGCCGGGCCGGCGGGGCGAGAACGGGGCGAGAGCGCTCCTGAGCGGCAGCCCCCGCACCTGCTTGCCCCGCGGCCCCTCGGGGCTTTGACCCGAATTCGGAAACGGACGGCTCGGCGCGGGGGCTGAGCCCAGGGCCGGTGGGCAGCGCCCGCCGCTCGGCAACGACCCGCCGGGGACCCTCCTGCAAGCCGGTGTGGGTGCGGGTCCGGGAGCGGATCCCGGGTGTGGATCCCGGTTGCGGGTCCGCGGAGCGGATCCGGGTTGGGATCCCGCGTGCGGGTCCGGCGAGCGGATCGGTGTGGATCCCGGTGCTGGGTCCAGCAGCGGGATCCCGCGGTGTGGATCCGGTGCGCGTGCGAGGAGTGTGATCCCTGGGTGTGGGATCCCGGTGCGGGTCGGGAGCGACCCGGGTGTGGATCCCGGGTGATCCCGGGTGTGGATTCCCGGGTGTGAAGATCCCGGTGCGGAGTTCCGGAAGCGGATCCCGGGTGTGGATCCCGGTTGAGCGGGTCCGGAGCGGATACCCGCGAGTCTTGTAGGATCCGGGTGTGGATCTCGGTGATAGTGGATCCCGGTGCGGATTCCCGCGTGCGGGTCTCCGACGGGAGGGCGCCGCCCGCGCCGGGCCGATGCGCCAACCTGGCGGACCAGCCGCGCGGTAGCTGCGGGCGAGGGCCCGGATGGGAATGCGGGATAGTGCGGCCCTTGGGAGGAACCCGCGCGAGGACATCGCGGCCTGAGGAAGTTACATTCTCTGTGTTTATCATCCGAGTAAGCTGCGGGTTTCCAGTTGTACCCACTGGTATTTTAAAAGCGCGGTATCCTGTGAAATCCGTTTATTGTGCCGGTGCTCTCGTACCCCCAGCGAGAGCATCCTCAGCTCTGCCCTGTGCTCTACAGCCGAAAATGGCTGGCTGGCCTCGTTCCTGCGTCTATACAGGGAAGCATAAGACAATGTGGTTCTTGTGCTTGAGGCTGGAGGCATCTCTACAACCACTTGTTTTGTAAGTTTAAATCACTTCGTTAAATTTAATTGGTAATGGAAACATGCCTGTTTTGATTTGGGTCTGAAACATACTTTTAATTTGGCTCTTCCTGCTTGCTGTGATTTTGTTGACTTTGCAGAGCAGCCCCAGAGCTCATGAGCAGGTTTCCTCACACAGGGAACTAAAGCAAAGAAGTGCTCCAGCACTGCTCTGCTGCTGCTCAGGGTTGTCCAGCCCACAGGGTTAGTCCAAAGCAAAACCCCCTGAGATGCCCTTGCTATGAGGGTCAGGTCCTCAGTGCCAAATGTTCTGCTTTGTGCTCTGACTCGTATAGTCTGTGCCACAGAGTAGATGTAGATATTGCCGAGGAGTGTTATAAAAGGTGCTGACTTGTCTCTTCTGAAGGCAGAAATCAACCTTGCAGACAACACTGGAAATGTCAAGGAATGTTTTCCCTTGTTGCTGTGCTAGTTTTGAGTAGCCAGCTCATATGGTGTGGAGTATTCATGCCTCTGCATTCTGAAGTTTGGTACTAGGAATGCAAACTGCCATCCCCGAGCTGGCTTTGTGCTGCAAATGCTTGTCCTCTGGGAACCAAAAGCCAGATGTGCTTCACATAGTTTCCAGGCAGCACTGATCCATCAGATGACAGTAGCTATTGAGTGCTCTTATGGTGGCCCAGAGACACAAAGATGAAAGCCTGATGCCTGTCAACACCTCCCTTGCCATTCCTGTGTGTCTTCAGCTTTCACTTGAGTCCACCTCACAAAAGGAAATGCCACAGAGTATGATGTTGCAATGTTAATAACCTTTTATTTTTGAGCAAGAAATCCCAAGTTTTGTAATTTTCAACTGTCAGACAAATCTGGGATATATTGAACTTTGCACCCACTCTCACTGCCCATGCAGCTGGTTGGACCCTCAGCTGGAAACCCACCTTCTTCTTCAGAAGCATTTTCTGCAGCATTCCTGGATGATTTTTGCTATGGAAGATGAAAAATATTTGAATATCCTCTCAAAGAAACGTATTTTTGTGGAGAAAAAAACTCTGATGAATAGCCAAAGGGAAAACACTGTAGAGAGACCTGGAATAATTCCTTAGAGTGGCTTGTGTTGTTTCACAGCTGTGTTGCCTTTAAAAAACCTCTTACCCCAACTCAGGAGCTCCACCTATTGTAAAATCAAGAACTAACCAGTGCCAGATTCAAGTCTCAAAATACAAACCCTTTGAGATACGGGGAGCAAAGGGATGGGGGCTGGTTCATAAGAAAACTTCTAAGCATTACTGTAGCATAAATAATATGGCATCTTTCACCTCAAATAGCCTAACACTTCATAAAGTGATATGAGCTTCACTAGTTGCTAAAAACACAGCTATTTCTGAAGTGGAACCTGATATCTTTCTTTCTTTTTTTTTTTTTTTTTCTTTTTAACCAGTAGAGAGCAATGTTTTAAGGTGGAGAGTGAAGGATAGAGTATGCAATCAATCATAGGTATAAACCTAGGAGGGCTTTGCAAAATGGAAAGATCAGGCAAAATCTACTTTTATTAATAACATGCATTATGGTGTCTCATAATCTTGTGTCCTTAGTTTATAAATGTGGTTCATCTACAAGAGATACAGGCAACTCAAGTGAGATTTTGTCCTGTCTCTTTCAGCAATACTCTCTTACAGCTCTTTGGGAGCAGATGCTCTGGTTCCTTTCTTCTCTTCATTCAGTTTAATGTCCAAGTCCCGGAGCTGGCTGAGGAACCCTGAATTTGGGCAGATGTCTCTGTGAGCACCCACCGTCTTCAGAGCATCCACGAGTGTCATGTTTTCGTGGATCATTAAAAAGGCAAGCACTAAAGTCGCTGAGCGGCTCACTCCCATGGCACAATGAACAAACACCTTACCTGCAGAAAAAAAGAGGTACAGCAAAGTGAGTGTGCTTTAGCATTTCTAAAGTGAAAAAGACACAGGGAGGAGAAAAAATACTAGAAACAAGTTGGGAAAAACAATGGGGACAATTAGTGAATCCTCATGTTTTCAGAAAGATTATACTAGACCTCTCAGGCAAGGTGGTGTTTCATACTGATCTCCTGGATCTAATTTAGGCCTCAGATTAAAATAGTTGAAATTTTCTGTGGCAGGAGAAGCTTTCTGTGACTAAACTTGTTAGTATAGTTTTCTGTGGAAAAAAATAAGCTTTGGCAGAAAAATTTGGCCCAGCCCTGACTGTGATCACTGGCAAGTTCCATAAACTCTGTGGGATAGTCTGCCTGTAAAAATGGAGTCGTAATTTACTGTATCTCAGCAGCCCAGTGTGAGCTATAACTGGGGATTTAATAAAGCACTCCAGTGAAAGCAGCAGATCCTACAGCCAGTCAGAGTCAGAGCAAACTCTGGAACAAATGGAAATTATGATAACTAGGCCATAATCCAAACTCTGCTGACAAAAATTCAGCAGGTTGTGGGTCAGGCTTGTAGTTTTTGACTTAGTTCATTAACTTCTGCTGCTTCTCTAGCTTAATAGACAGGCTGAATAAAGCTCCAATTCTGCGAAGTACTTAAGCATGTGAAGCATTCGAGCCAGCACTGAAGTGACACTGCTCCCAGCTGAGTGCATCGGGACCAGGAGCAGCACACAGAGCAGGATTGTCCGTCTAGAGCCCATGCCAGTGTGCAAGGGGTGGGAGGTGTGTGTGGAAGCCCACAGATCATGCCAATTCCTACAGCATGGGCCCAGGGGGGAGTATCTGCAGTGCCATAACCTCCACACTCTGGTATTAGAGCTTGCCCTTCCTACTGCCACGCTGGGCTGCAGGCAGCAAGTCTTCCCCAGCTCCTGGGAACCTGGCCATGGCCACCTTCCCTGCAGCACATGGCATAGGCACCCTTCTTCATCCTTTCCTCAGTGGTTCTGCATATGCCACCTCGAACCTTATGCTGATTCTGAGCTCTGTTGGTGCCTGTTACTGCAAGGGGAAGTCATTTGGCTTGTGTTGAAACTTCCTCCCAAAGCTTATCTTTGCTTCCCTCTTACCTCCTGAAGAGTTTAAGGCCTGGCCTATGAAATTGGCAGCATCATAGAAGAAGATACTTAAATCGAAGGAAGGATCATCAAATGCTTCTACTCCATAGTACTCTATTTGCAGATCTTCATAATATTTGGCTCCTGTGTTGATGCTATATGGTCCATCTGCTGCATTAAGGATATGAGTAATGTTGAGGCTTTGAAGAGTAGTTTTGCTCCTGGCAGCCCACCTGTTGAAAGACATGAAGGGCACATTGGCAACGCTCCCAACATTCTGCTAAAATAGCATGGTTTAAAGTTAGTGCCTGCTCCTACTAAGAAAGGATGCAGGAACTGCATCTTGCCTACAGAGGAGAAAATTTTGAGAAGCACATAGTACTTTGTGCAGGAAAAATGTGATATGGGGGTGTGGAGAGCAGCAGGAGCACAGACTTGCCAGTGGGATACTGTCAGTTAAGCAAATGCCTCCTAGCGGTTAATCCCTGGGAACATGGCTTACTCTATAAAGTGGTCAAGATTTTCCTTTAAATATTTGTTTAGCAAGTTTTAGAGCTAATCTCTCATTGATAGGTTGCCTGGGTCTCAAGGGTAAGAACTCATACAAATGAAGCAACACCATGTTCCTGATTTGGACATGAAGCGGATGCATTGTATTCACCAGCTAGGTTTTCCCCCCTTCCCACAATAAAGGGGGACTAAATGCATTCTACAAAACTCTGAACCTTAACTGATATATTCAGGAGGAGATGGAGCTGGGAAAAACAAGCCGATGACCTATGTAATCTGCTGTAATCCAATTGGAAGGAAATAGCAATAAATATTACTGGTCACAAGAATAAGGTGTTTGCACAAAAATACCCAATTGATATTTTCAGTTTTGCCATCTTTGAAAGAAACTTCTGATTTCAAATGTCAAAATCCCTATTGTATAATTCATTTAGGTCCTCTTCTTTCTGGCTCTTGATCCTGCCACCCCTATTTGAGTGTGAGGGCTACTATGCTCTTGTCTGCTGCCTTAGAGCACAGTTTTCAGGACAAATAGTGCATCTCAGAATTGACACCAATTTGGTATAAGTTCTTTGAGGACTTTTGTCTAGAATACAAATAATTCTTACCCTGCCAAATCCACGGTGGCTCACAGAATACAAAAAACACAAGTCAGACACAGTAAGCCACCATTTTGCATGCCATGTTTTTCTTGACATCCAGACTCCTTATGTCATCAGCTTTGGAGGCCTGTATTGTAAAAACATTCCTGTAGACCCAAAAGCAGCTCCTCAGTGTACCACACCCACTCCTCCTCCTCCCAGGGACTGATAACAGCTTAACAATAGGACCATATGTTCTTACGCATCTCCCAGGTAGATATTTGGCCAGACTTGGTCCACATGATTATCAGACCCTCCTCTGAACCACAGAAGCCGCTGGAGGTCTGAGAGTGCTGGTGTTTCATAGGAATCATTGCTAGTCAGAGATGAAGAGTCTTTGGTGTGAGGCATCTTGCTGCTCTTTTGCACGCACTCAGGCTGTATCAGAGACAGCTTTTCTGAAATGAATTAAGAGGAAATTTTCATACAGGTATAACATTCCCTAGAAAGTAGTCCTGTTCATTACCCTCCAAATAGCATTACATTATTATAACTAGTGTGTGCAGCAGGGCCTGCAGGTGTTGCTAAAAACATCCAGAGAGCAGGAGTGACTCTGTGGTAGGACTCTATGGGCATGTAAATCCTCCCCTGAGAAAGCAGCATAAGACAATGTGATTCAATTTCTTGTCAAGTACTGATGTTGGAAAAGAACATCCTGCGCCACCCGAATGCAGCACTGGCTGAACCTTGTAGGTGCAGGTGTTATTTCAGTTACTGATGAGGGTATACAGAAAACCATCAGCTCTTTTTGTTGAAGAGTTACCAAGTGTTTGTGCACACTTGATTCTAATTAATTAAAACTGGAAGTTTTTCAAAGAATACATCATTGGGCTAACTTATACTTAAAATGCTTTTAGGGCCAAGGTGGAAGTCTTAGGATGTGTGTGTGAGCGACATTTGTATAATGCATGTGTATACACATATGAAATATATGTGCACACAATTTTCTTTCATTTGTAGGGATGTATTTAAACACACATATACACGAACATATATACGTATGAACGGATTTTCACATGCGTATATAAACATAGATATGTCTGTATGTACAGAAATAGAAATTGAGAGAATTTGAACTAGTTTTTTCTCTGTCTCAGTCGAATACCCCTGAACACTTAGCTATACTGGTATTCTTGTGCCTGTCTCTCTCTGTCTCTCCTCTGGGAGCTGTTCCACTTTGTATAAATAATGTGATAGGTACTTGCCTCCAGAGAGAGGCCATTTCTCTCATCTGAGGGGTGAGGTACTTACCTGGGATGTGAGAAAAGAGAGCACCTGAATTTTTTGAAATTATAGAGCTGAAATTCTGGTGTTGTTGTCCTGTTGAGAATCCCATCTAGGGCTCCCTTCCCTAGATCTGTGAGGGATCTGAGAGATCACAGGCCTGTGATGCCTCACAGATCACACCATGGAATTTGGGCATACCTTTTGCAATGCTGTTTGCTGGTTTAGACCCAGGAAGCTCAGGATAGCCGGTTTGGCTGAAAGCAGAGCTCAGTCAAGAGCAAGAGTGTGAAGATAACCAAGCAGTCCTTTCTTGAGTCTTTAGGAGCATTTCTTCTGCCAGGATCTCATTATCCTGAATTGCTCTTCTTGCCCCCAGAAAATATTGATGAGCTTTGTTTGGCTGCCTGTCGGTATTAGATCAACGTGAAAGCCACACTAGAACTCTTCCCAAAGTAGAGTAGATGGTGTTTATTCTCATGTGGTGTCAGCTTTGCCTAAATCTAGAGTTTGGGTTTGTTTTCTTAGCAGTTCTAGAAAACAAGTGCAGATGGGACCTTCAGAAATCGTCTAGTCTGTCCCCTGCCCCCACAGCAGCAGCCAGATGGATGTTGCTTCTAAAACAACAACAACTTTGTCCAACATCCAGGTATGTTATTTTCAATGACGTAGGGTGATTTGGGGAATAAGCCGAAAACAAAGGAGAATATCTTTTTGCTTCTGGATAAAGAAGTAGAGATGATGTGAAGCACATTATGGAACACATTACATATATTTCTGTGACCTCAGCCTAAATTTTCTTCCCTTGCCCCTTTCTCCCTCCTCCTCCCCACCAATGTTAAGCACAGTGATAGCTTTTTGTATGTTCCAGTAAAAAAGAAGTCTCCCTAGGGTAACTACTTAATAAGTAAAATATGAAAAGCACAGTAAAAATTATGGGAGAGATAGGAAAAAAAGTGACTGGTTTTACTTTTAATGATGGAGGAAAAGAACTGCAGGGAAGTAGAGAGGAATACAGAGATAAAAGCCTACGAATTTTTCAGGGCAGAAAATGTAACACCAAGAGCTTTGGTAAAGGAAAATGTTGTGCAATCCTTGCACAGACTAACATAAAGAATAGCACAGAAACAGATATTGTGCATTGCCCTACAAGTTTTACTGCCTTGTGAAAGTCATGCACTGTGCTCAAGAGCTACTGCCAGCATCTTCATTATGACCTGTTTGTACTTTCATTGACACAGAACGTTAAGCTGAAGCAGTAAAAGAAATCAAGAAAAAGATAATACAGCTTCTACATCAGGAGATTCACAAGATCACAGGCTAATTTTCAAGGAGTGTGGCTGACTGAGTCACTGCAGATGCTTAAGGGCTGAAGTTGTGGAGGTAAGCAGATAGATACCAAACTTTCAGTTCTCCTAGCCCCTGCTGCCTTAAACTTCTGTTGTAGCCTGTCACCTAGTTACAGTAATGGAGATGATGAGCAGAGAGAATTAGATTGTGAGGCCTCTTGTCCAAGACCTGACTTTGAAGAAATTCTCCAAGAATTGAGTTATTTTGGTGCCAGTGACACTTCGGAGGTGACTCCAGCCTTTGCAGCCAGGGAGGTGCTTTGCAACAGAGCTCCCTTTCATATAGCAATCTGCTTTTCAAAAAGCACATCAACATCATTTTATTCACATGACTAATGCCAAACAAGTGAGCTCCTCGTGTCAACACGACCATAGCTCCTCCCAAGAATGCTCCCTCCTGCGCTGCACTGGCCTTGAAATTGAATTGCTCTACAGGGCCTTCGGGGTAAGCTTGGAAATAGCTATAGCAGATGATTGGACTAATGAGGAAAGCAATATGAATTTTTTAATTGAAGGCCAGGGAGGGTTTCTGAGGGTTGCTGAGGGTTTCCTCCCTCCCCCTACTTTAAGATACTGCAGAGCTAGCAAAAGTGCTGCCACTGATTACATTTCTCTAAGCTTCTCCCTCTGGGTGGCTCCCAGAAGCTGTTCCAGTTGGAAACAGCC
The DNA here is from genome assembly GCF_001715985.3 of Manacus vitellinus. Lineage (NCBI taxonomy): Eukaryota > Metazoa > Chordata > Aves > Passeriformes > Pipridae > Manacus > Manacus vitellinus. The sequence goes on along the minus strand of NW_021939122.1, from coordinate 2,823,544 downwards.
AGTGACTGCAGGAGGGCAGGAGTCCCTGTACCTGGGGAAAAAAATTTTCTATCTTACAAGGTCACTAACGTTTTCTCCAGAGATCTAGACCATGCAAGTAGGATAGGATTACTTTTCTTTTAAATTGCAGCCTGGAAGCACATAAAGACCATCTCATTAGATTCTTTCTTTCTCTCTTTTTTTTTTTCTGGTTAAAAAAATAAAAAAAACAGAAACAAAAAAAAGTCCTTCTACCTATGGGAGACTTTTGAGGCTGGATAGGATTTTTAAGGGCAATACAGAGAATCCAAGGCAGCACAAGCTTTAAAACTTTCTTGTCATTACGCAACGGTTCCCAAACACCTGGAGCACTGGGATGCACCCCACATGGCCAGGGCCTGCTTGGTTCCATGTCTGAGCTGGGGAGCCTGGATTTCCCCAGTGGTCCAAGAGCTGCCCTTGAGGCCCAGGCTGAAGGTGGTCGTGGGGTGGCATTGCCTGGCTGCAGGCAGCACCCAGGAAGGGCTGTGGGTGACTCCAGGCTGTTTGAATGCAGCTGGGTGCAGCTCCTGAGGGACCCAGTCAGGCCAGGACTTGTCCACAACAACCTAGTTAGTATCTCCCCAGTATTGTTTAGCCACTTAAGTACTGCAGTCTGCTAAGCTTTTTGTTTGGTTTTGTTTGTTTGTTTGTTTGTTTGCTTGTTTGTTTGTTTTTTTTCTTTCCTTCTCTATGGTGGAAACAATTGCCATTTTCTATTGAAGATTTTTCTGGCAAAGGAAGGAAAAAAACCCCACACAAACCCCCACTGACTGGAATTGGCTAAAGCATTTAACAGATTTGTGTTGCATTTGCAGATTCCAGTGAAAGAAAATTCAGCAAAGTTCGGGAGAAAGAAGCAATATTGTAGATTTGAAATAGTTAATTTCGTTATTTAAAAAAAAATAATTTCATTTTTCTATTCAGAGTTACTTTGTTTTGGAATTTGTTTTGCTGCATTGCATAAAATCTTTTAAAAAATTAAAACAAGATGAAACGGCTTGTTCCTGGTTGAGAAATAAACTAAAATTGAACACAGATTGAGTGGCCACCTATTTGCTTAGCCCTAATTTTCACTTTGTAACAGGGGAAAGCCTCCTGCCATTTTGTCATGGTTGTTACCTTGTCTCTTCGAGAGTGAACTGAGCTGTAGAGAGATGAAACGAATGTCTGGAGTCCCAGGAGGAGTATGGCAGGGCATTAGTTGGACCACAAGCATCCCTCTTTCCCTTTTGCTAGCACCTCCCTAACTGGCACAGCTCTGCCTGTGGTTATGTTCATAGCCTGGATGGGGACAGGTGTCTTTCAATAACAAGGCCTTACATGAGATTATTAAGAGCCTAAGGCACAGCAGGGCCTGTGGTTACTACAATAGCATGAACACTACCTAACAATAGCATGATACAGAAAGCTCCTGCAACCAAATATTCTAAATTCCCTAAATCAAAAACCTGACAAGCTAAATGGTTCAAAATTCCAAAGCATGAGGTCAGAATATAATTCACGTGAAAGGAAAAAAAAAGACAGCCTCTTGATGCATTTGAAATTGCTGTCTACTCTGTTTTTTCCTCTCTCTTCTCTCAGCAAGCATCTCTGCACTCATCTTTTACACTCCTTGCTCTTTTCTCTCAGGTAGCGCTTTACACTACGGCTCTTTGTCCTCCTGATGGAAAAATCCAGATGGAAAGAAGTGTAGTTCAGAAGGAAATGATCATGTAAGTGGAATTAATCTTTCAGATACTGTAATGTGAAATATGATCTTCCTTTTTGTTAAGAAGACCCAGTCTGTGTCTCTACACTTTGGTCAGAATCCGATGCTAAGAGAACCCAGAAGTCTCTTGAGGTAGAGCTGAAAGCTTCTTTGCAGAAACAGGCACATTTAAAAGCAATAGCAAAGTTAAACCAGCCAGATGGGAACCTAGCAGGCAACCGAGAGGGGAACTCTCTGTTTTCCTTGCAAGCCTACAGGGGCTTGTTTGCAGGAATTAGAATCTCTCACCAGCAGTTCACTGCAGCTCTAATACCAAGTGGTATTGAAAATGAGAAGCAGGTTATGGCTGATGGTTTAAATGAGGCACCTATGGGAATTTAGAAATGAGATCCTGGACTTGTCTCAGTGTAGGCCGTGCACATGGCAGAGCAATATTGCTTTCTTGGCTGACTGCGTCATGTATTATGGCCTTTTATTTTGCCCACAGTCAAACAGCAGGGAATAGTAGAAAGTTCATTGCTCCAGCTCACTGTTTAAACTCTGATCTGCCTCACCGGAGGCAGTGCCCCCAAATAATGGAAAGCAGAATCAGTCCCTCAGCCTCATTGTGGGTACATGTTCAATGCAGCACTGAATTAATGCCACTGCCATTATTTCAGAGTGAAGAGAAAAGCAGAATGTACAATTAAACCTCTGTTTGGTTCAGTTTTTAAGGGAATTTACTACCTGGGAAAGATGCCAGATCAAGGGCTCTGGAAAACACAGCCCTCTCTTTAACAGCAGTGTTGGGAAAGATCAGGAGCAGCCCTGCAAGCCTCCTCCATGGCTGCCCTCTTGGCTCAGCCCAGCCCAGCTCAGCTTGCAGATGCCCCTTGCCCTACACTTGCAACTGTGTTTTACAGGGTGAGAGAAAATCCAAGTCTTCACACCTCTTCACTGCTTGGTCTCCCTCCTGACATCCCCGTTCACATCCAGCCTTGTACTTTTATGATGGGGCCCTCTCAGCTTCTCCAAATGGAGCCAGAAGGTATCAACTTCTGCTCACAAGGAGCCTGAGCTGGGCTGGAAAGCTAAAGGCTCCTTCCTCTATGAGCCCTCCTGTTCTTGCACAGAGCTGCCCATGGGGCTGGAGGGGTTCTTATGGGGCAGCAGCAGGCTGTTCCTGCCGCACAGGACCTGCATCCACCTGGGGATGGCAGCAACATAAAAGGCCATCTCAGTGGTGGGAGCAGTCAGAGGGCAGGGCAGGTGAGGGTAATCAGCCTCAGGCAGGGTTGGGATAGCCAGGAATGTTCCTGGTGGGGAGGAAGGTCCCAGGTGAAGTGGGAAGACAAGGGGGTGCATGGCCAGGCACAGGCAGAGTTGTGAGGTCACATAGGTAGACATGAAGCCTGAGCGTCTCAGCTCTCACTCTCACACAGCCCCATCCAGCAGCCCCATCCCAGGTCACACGGCCACTATTGTCCTTAGACGAGGCAAGCACCCGGGAGGGAAAGAGCTTGCTGAGCTCAGGCTCAGTGAGGGGAACTTCACCTGTGCCCTGCTGGATTTTGGGGAGAGGGTGTTACTGCTTTCTCATAGAAGTGCTCCTGGAGAACATTTCCTTTCCTTTGTAATATAGTGGATCTGCACATATTTTCCCAAGACTGCCATTCCAAGGGGGGAGAACCTCCATGCTGCCTCCAGCCCCCTGCACCTCCTCCCCCAACCCTCCCATTTGAGAGCCACACAGCCTAGGAAGGGGCACTTGCCCACGCATGGGGCTGTAGGAAAGGATCCTTTAAAAATGGAGGCACTGGTTGGAAAAATGGGGAGTCCTGCTTGCAGTGACAGGTCATGGCTGTGGCATGACGACAGCTTTTACATCTGCAGCTTTCAGATTCAAAGGAGATAAAAAAAAGAATTATTACCTTAGCAGCTGGCATCTCTGAGCTATTCAATGCACCATCCCCAGCAAGACAGCGCTGCCCTCCACAGGCTCCTACCACAATTTCCGACTGTCTGTGGATATTTGTCAAGCCTAGGGTGATGCTTTCCCCTTTATTTCTCCTCTGGAGCACTCCTGTCCAGGGTACCACAGCTAGGAATTAAAGCCCTCCAAAACTACTGATTTTCTTGACACGTCTCAACTACAGTCATGCTTCTCCCTGAATTAAAACACTGTAGTTTTAAGTCCTGTTGCCAGCAGCCATAACTGTGCTGTATGCTGTAATCAGGGGAGCACACAGTCACCATGCAGCTAACTGCTTCTAATAGTAGAAACTTCACTCTAATCTTATATAACGGCAGTAATGGAGCAGAGAGGCTGTGGCTTGTGAGGAGCTTAGACAGAAAGCTTTCTTGGGCAGCTCGTGCCTTGAGGGCAGAGAAGCTGCAGCTGCAGTGAGAGCAAGAAAAACAAAGTGACCTTGATATTGATAACAGTTCAGTGAGTGCTGTCACAGCCAGTGCTGTGCCAAGATTTCAGTGGTGTCACAGGCTGTCGATAGATGTAAGTTATGGGCAGTTCTGATACAAATGGTGTCAAAGAGACCACACTCAGAGAGGGGGGGGAAAATAATGTCTTGCAAGCTTCAGGAAAGACAAACAAGGATGTTAATATACTGCTATTAGAAGGGGCTCCAGAGCACTTGCACTTCTGCAGGCAGTATGGATTTGTGTGACTGTGGATTAAAGAAGTTTTTTCCTTCTCCTTGATTTACTCCTCAAATGATTTTTATCTGACTGCTCCTGTCAATACAAAATTGACAATGCTGTCAAGCTTGCAAGATTTCAGAATATTTGAAGGCATGAGAAAGGGGTTTTGATATTCCTGGGTCGTTTGGCAGGGGTAGCTTTGAGCTGTCTGTCTCTCTGCACTTTAAACAAAAGCAGTGAAGTGCTCTCCTTGCTTTGCCTTGCTTGAAAGGGTACATACAAAAAAGGCACCTTTTTCTAAGGTTGACAAAGCTGTACAAAATTTTTGCTGTGGAATCAAGAGCAAAAAAGACTTCAGAACTCTCCAGTGGAAGATCTATTTTGGCACTTGAATTTTTTGGGCACATCATAAAGCTTTCCAGGGACATTCTCTGTTTTGTTGGGGCAGAGTGGAATGGGTTTTTGAGATTTTTTTTTGATTGCTGATTTTAAAATGATTGTTTATTTTTTGATTAAGTCATCTTTTAAGAAGTGTGATTGTATGTCACAAAGGAATTGACCACTGATGAGGTGCAAAAGAGCAACTAAAAGGAGATATTAAGATCTAGAACTGGGATTTACTTTCTCTTGCCAGCTTTTGATTATGTGCCTGATGAATACTTGCTCCTAATTTCTTATCTTGAATTTGAAGAAATGAAACTGTGAGTGGTTTGCCTGTTGTGCTTCCCTAATATTGGGGTGCGAGGTAAATCAGAGCGAAGCAGGGAGCTGCCTTGTCAGGGGGTGGGTAAAGCAGGGTGTGCAGCCACCTCTCTGGGCTGTGGTAGATGAGAGGCCAAGGGCAGTGGGAACATGCTGCTGCTCTATGGGTCCCAGTCCCAGGGTCACTGGGAGAGCTTGTCCTGCCATTTGCTGGCTGGTGGGAAGAAGTTTCTCTGCCAGGCCCTGCTGTGACATCTCTGTGGGAAGCAGGCAGGGCAGGGCTGCCCCACTCCCCAGACACCGTGCTGATGTTATGTGAGTCTTGCAGTTGTTCAGGCAGGGCAGGAGCAAGGATTGTTACATGCCAGCAAGTTTTTGGAGGGTCTTTTCACCTTTATCTTGCCAGGTGTTATGCTGTTGTTTTTCTGATGCTGTTTCATACTGAGGCTTGGTGTGGACTATAGATCGAAGCCAAAGTTGGTTCGTTGGTTGATGGAGGGGGGGAAAGAGCCTCCAGCAAAGCAGCAGCCTCATGGCTCCCAGGAGGGAGAGTTGAGCACAGGTGGCAGGGTGTAAGGCAGCCTTGCTGGAGGTTGTGCCTGCTGCAGGCGATTATAACAGACAGTTTGGGAACACGCTGTAAATGTAACAGTCCATTTTCCCTAAGCAAACCTCAGTGCTTCCAGCACAGCCCTGGGAAGGCTGTCCTCTGCTTGGGAAAGTTGCTGTGAGCAGGAATACATTAAGGACTTGGAGATTCTCAGGTACAGTGGTAATGGGAGCCACCCATGAGCTATAAATAGCACTAACATCGTTTCTCTCCAATGCCTGGCATCCCAAGCAGTCATTTTTGCTGGTGCTAGTGAAAATGAAAAAAGCTTTGAAGAGCTTTTATTTATGTTCTCTTTGCAGGCTGGAATTTTGTGAATATTTTTCCTACTGGCTCTGAATTTTTCATTTATTTTAAGGGAAAATGTTGGCATTTTTTCCTTTTGGATTTTTTCCTTTTTTTAATTATCATATATAATTTTCATATTTTTAGCTCGACTATGTGGGAAAAGCTATTGTGGTGGGAGAGTGGGGATCAAAAATATTCATTTCCAAATAACCTTTATATAATTGCAGGAAAGGGGGGGAAAAAAACCAGGAACCGAAATTTAATCTTATATAAATCTTATATGCATTAACAAAATAATGAAAATGTTTTTGTTTAGAATTAAGCAAAGAATGCAGGGTGCTTTGGCAGGTTTTGTGGTGTTTACACTGAGAGATCAGACAGAAATATTTGTTGTAGTAAAAGGAAAAGTTTTACATGCCTGTCAGACAAGATCTTCCTACGGTTTGATAGGAAACAAAGATGGTTTTGTGAAGGAGCTATGAAGGCCTGAGAGCAAAACCGGCAAAAAGGACCCTCTTCAAAATATTTAGTATACACTTGATGAAGTCTTGTCATAAAATGATAAGGCCTCATCTGTTATGCAACTCTCCTTTGCTATTACAGACATTCTGGAAACATGAGGTCTACAAAACAGACATTTTGTGCTGAGATAACCAAAGAACCACTGCTACAAGATCAACTGGTAGAGCTGGAAGAATTAGTCAACCTTTTAAATATGCAAGAAGGGCTATATTTTTTTCCAATTATGCCAACTAATCTAATTATACACTGCTTTTGCTAACAACCCTTGCCTTAGACCAGCAGGCAATGCTGCTGTTAGTGAAACACTGTGATTTTTCCTATTGCCACAAGATGGCAGGAGAAAGCAATCTTGAATGATTTAAAAATACGCAGCAATGGGCATCTCATGACGGAATCCGCTCCTGACCGGCATTTAAAGGGAACACTTACTAATATACAAGAAATGGCACAGGTTGGATTGAAGAAAAACGTGAAATGTACGGAATTAATTAGATTGATATTGACCTGGATGTATACATCAAAAGATCTACACCTTATCCTTTCCCATGCAGGTTTTCTGCATAAGAGAAGCCTGTGACAGTACTCATTTTTTTCCTGTACACCATATAGTTTGGCCTGGTTTTGCTCCACTGGCAAAATCTGTTGTACAAACCAGTCCAAGACATAATGCACTCGCCCAAAATAAAGAGCAGGGGGATTCTTTTTCCAAATATATTTCTCTTCCCATTCCCAGTTCCTTGAGTCATAGCAGGAAAAGCTAGAGGGAAGATCCACTGCTCTGGTGTTTAGGAAAAGAGGGAGGCATGAGGGACAGAGGCTGTGCAGGAGAACACACCTGGTGCTGACAGGCTGTTGCACTGAGTGCTGCACTGGCAGGGGGGTCACCTCAGAGTCTCTCCTGCCTGTTCTCCAGGGGGAAACGGACCCTTCACTCACATGGGTGTCACAGATGAGACACTTCCACTGCCAGGACTGAATCTCTCAGGAGCCAATGGGGCTTTGGAAGAGGGCTGGGATGGAGGAGTCTGCTGTTCATGCTCTCTCCCTGGCTGCTTCAAATACTTTTCTTAAAAGTAAATAAACCCTCTACAAGAATGGAAATTGGCTTGGACAGTACAACCAGGCTGCCTGGAGGTTTTGAGGCATTCCTGCTCCAGAGTCAGTGCAGTGGTTCCTGTGACTCCTTCACCTTCCCCTTCCTCACAAAGAGGCATTTGCAGTTTGTCCAATGAGGGGATGAACCTCACGGCCACAACAGCTGTGCTGCACCGTGGTAGCGGCCTCCCCAGAGCCTCCTCCAGCACCAGCCTGCTCCTCACTCACCCAGCCTGCTCCCCACCCACCCAGCCTGCTCCTCACCCATGCACCCTTTCTCCTCAGCCAGCCTTCCCCCCTCCTTTTCTTTCTTTCCCCACAGCCCAAGCTAACCTCCCTGGAGCTGATGGAGGCCAGGTGCTTGTTGGGGCAACTAGGGAGTCTTGTACTAGGACCAGCCCTGCCATCCAGTCAGTAGTAATTAAAAGCATCAAGAGGTTTAGGAAGTAGCCAATCTATTGAAAGCCAAAAGCTGGAAGATAAGCAGCTGTCCTGTTTCTTATGCTGTCTTTTCCTAGGCTCTGCTCTGGGTTGATGGAGACAATAACTATCCAGATCTTCAGGTCTAACCTGCCTTGGTGCCTTTTCCACCTGTCTTATGAATGCAGTCTGCACAGTACCCATTACTAAATACTGCATTCTATAACATGGGCACCAAACATACAGAATCTGTCCCCCAGGCTGGGAATACACTTGTCACTGTGAACCAATTGCCATTTCACGGTGGCACCATGGAGGAGGATGACAAGGAATCAAGAGTTAAGGAGCAAAAGAAAAATGTTTGAAGCAAGTTTCAACAGTTATGACGATAAGGAAAAAGAATTGATGATATGGGTGCCCATCACCTGGGAAGGAACACCCTTGCCCCATGAGATAATGCGAACACAGACCCCAGTGCCCTCACACCTTTCCCTTCCAGATTCTGATCCTACTTGTCTTTTTAAGGTATTCTTTCTTGTATTGCTTCTTATGGTAAAGTGACTTTGGTCCCAGCTTGGTTCTGCAGCTAATAGCAGAATCAGTTTCATTTTGGGAGGAAAGAAAATGATGGAAGCTCTGCAGCTGCTGGCAACACCACAAGAACACTGTCAGCATCCAGGAACTTTCTTTTGCCCTTTGGCTGCCCACCTCAGAGTTATAGGATCGCACTTGCTATTCAGAAGTAGATTAAGCCTTCCTGGAAATTAATAGGTTTAACTGAGCACAAATGACTTTGAATCTGCCTTGTCCAGCACATCCCACAACCTGGGTCCTTTTGCCAGCCTTCCAGCCACTGATCACCTAGGTGAAAGCAGCTCCAGGGAATGCTTAATCCTGCTCTGGACATGAGGTGAGCAAGCCTTTACACACTGAGGTGTTAGTAGATATGTCTGTACAGCAGAAACAACACTCTATAGACATCTGTTCCCCTTCAGTGCTTGAAAGGAAAATCCTCCCCTTTCAGCACTGAAGCATTAACTGCAAGTGTCAATTTGCTATCTTTTTTAGTGAAGACCAAGAGTGAGAAACTGTTCACCACAGGCAGTTTATCCCCCAAACAAAGGCAAATTCAGGGCTGTCCAGAAATTTGAAATCTCTGGGTAGAAGGGATTTTCTATTTCTATTCTATTGGGTGAGGGATTTATCCCTGAGCTTTTAATTTTTGTTCTATTGAGCAAGGTGTATATACCTCAGAGGGAGCAAACACATGTGCAGGTCAGCTCAGAAGGGAGGAAGTTCCTGCACAGGTGACTTAATCACAGTTGTGGTGCTGGATCAGGTCTTGAGAGGGCTACACTGACCTCTACTCTTCTACCACTTTTCACTATTGCCACAAGTAAGGGCTGAGATTGTGTGGGTCAGTCTTAACCCAGAAGATCAAATCTGATCTGAAATGCTTATTTGGGTTCTTCTTTTTATTTCTGAGACTGTCAGGCATAGGAAGGTGGTTACTGACTATTGAAGCAGAAAAATGTACCATAGAGCTGAGGTGCTTTCTTATCCTGACTTACTAAATGTCTGTCCCACTTCCTTTATCCGTGAAGATGTCTGACATGCCTGTCCCATTTTCTGCCTTTCCAGGGTCATGAACAACAGTGATTACCAAATAACTTCATCTCATTTCTCTGCTAGCTTAACCATTCTGTTGATGGGTCACAAACTGGGTGATGACAGGCAAAATCTGCCATTAAAAATTCAGACTCCCTCTACTCTCAGAGGTGCTGGCATGGTGGCAAAGCTCTCTTTGCACACACATAGCCTGCCTTCTGGCTGGTTACATCTCCTCCTCCATGCAGGATGATGCATCTTGACTGTACAGATGCTCTATGTGGCTACACATGCCTTCACAGCGGGATCTATTAGCAACAACCAACCCCCCTCGCAGGGATCTGAAAGCATGCTGCTGTTTGGCACAGGAATGAGCCTGCTACCCCTAGAGAACATACAGACAAAAATCTTGGCCAAAGAGGGAACCATGAGAACAGAGCTAAGGTTATGACTTTGTAAATGTTTATCTCCAGTCTGTATTTGATGTCTGGATAATAAGGTGACCTGTCCCTTACAGAAACCTAAGGCAGGTTAAACAACACAGAGACACACAGTGTTTTTCTTGAGCTGCAGAACAGAGCATGTGCAGGGCATTCCCCACTTGTCACCTTTGTGGTTGAGGATTTCATGCAGTGTTTCTTCCTAAGCCCTTCAGATTTGAGCTGTAAGTATGGTTGATGCAGCTGTGCTTCTTTTTTATTTCTAAAAGGAATGGCTTTCCCTTTGTACTGTTTGCATTTTTTCATGCTGCTTTGGTTCACTCACCGTTTTCCTGAGTTTGGTAAAGCAGCTGTCTGTAAAAACAAGAATAGAAAAGAAAAATTATCAAAGCCTTTTTTTTACATATGGGAAAGAGATTTTTTCGAGTGCAGAAAGGTGAGTCCATCAGGTTATGCACATAAGTACTATTTCTGTCCTTGATAAGCTTTCACTTACGGTCCTTAATTGGTCTGTGCAAATCCATTGCCAAAGAGGTAATTGACCATTTTTATAGAAGGATCAGTAACAAAAGCACTCCAGGCTATTATTCTAAAAATAAAATTTAAAAAAAAGTGAATTATGAAAAGAATGTGTTTCAGGGCATCATCCAACCTCTCTAGAAACTATGCAAATTCACTTGGTGAAAACAACAGCAGACACAATGAAATGAGTTGTATATGAAGAACTGAGATCTCAAATGTGATATTATGCAGAAGGTAAAGAGTCTGTACTAGATAAGTAACAGCTCGATGTGTTATCAAGGGTGCACTTTGATTTTGATGAATGTTAAAAGAACCTTAAGCCTGGAAAATAAAGAGGATAATTTCTCTCCAGGCAACGGCTGCTTGTGAAAGTCATAAAATAAGAGCACTGGAGCCCTAATTTTATAGTGCTTTTTAAATGATTTTCAAATGGTCCAGCTGCTTTGTGCCACAATAACACAAGGCAGAGATATTTATGCCGGCAATAACAAGCATGCATCAGCCTGCCTGAGCTGCTCACACAGGCAGCCTGCACTAGGCGGAACACACGTGGAAAGATGATACTTGCCAGTGTGGATTGATCACAATTACACCGTGGTCAGAGAGATCCTGGGAAGCCGCTTTTTCCACCAGACAACTTGATTGTTTTTCTTGTCTGTGTCTTGCCTGCAAAGCACAGGATGTGCGCGGCTGGCAATGCTGGTTCTATTTTGGCACTTGAGAGCCTGCCAGCAATGTGTGCCTCATAGGCCATGATGTCCTTGGCAGACTTCTCTTTTCAGAAATAGGAGGGCAAATTCAGCTCTGGGTTGCACCGCTGGTTTTAGGTGAGGGTTTCCACAAGGATTAGTTTGGCCCCAGCATTGGTGCTGTGATGTTGCACTGTATTATATTCTATGGAAATGCACACGTGACAAACGAACTCCGGGCAAATGCTATGGAGTTCTGTTGAGATGCTGAATTGCCACCAGCAACTTTCTCAGGTATTTTACCTCTGCATGGTTAGGACTTCAGTCTAAAACTACAGTTTGTTTTCCAAGACCTGCTCTAAGATGAGAACTACCCCAGGGTGGTCTAGCTTAGCTTGCCAATTTGGGTAGTCATTTCAAAACTGTTTTTATCTTTTCAGTCCCCTTTCCTTTGCGAGACATCGACAGAAAACAGGTTACTGGGGGAAACCTGTCTTCTAAGCCAGCAGAGTAAGGCTGAAAGAGCAGTTCTTTTATGAAACATTCCTGTAAAATTAAAGAACTTGTGTCTTTCTGTGTTTGTTAGTGGTAGAGACACAGCAACGTTTGAATAAAAAGAATTTTGGTGGGAACTCCGAGCATGAAAAAAAGGCTAATTAATGGCTGCAAATTTATTACATTTGCAGTAATTCTCAGGTCCATAAAGCTAAGACAGAGCTGGGCAGAGAGCATGGCAGGAGGAAGGTACCTCTCAGAAGTCCCCAGCCATTCAGCATCTATTGTCACCAAGGTGAAAATCTCTGTCTCTGTCTCCCATCTGGATGACTTCTTGTATGGTTTGGACAATTTTTTCCCCTGATCCCAATCTAGCAAAACATATTTGCATCTTTTTATGTCCAGGAACATACTTAAGAGCTTTAATTTTAAACAGGGGCCTATTTTCTCTTGGGTTTGAAGAGTTTGAATGAGCAGAATGGACAACAAATTAGGAATGTATCCTAAAGGAGTGTCTAACACATTTGTTGCCTTCATTTAACCAAATGATCGAGGAATGACTGGAGCATACAAAATTCAGAAACCTTCTACACCCTAAACAGGTAAGATAGATTTGATGCCAAACTTTGGGTCATGTTCCTTACATCTTTATGTCATACTCAGATTGTCTGACATTTCTCCTTGTCACTTTGTTTTTTAATCATGTAAGAGTTTAGTTGACACAGGTGTATACTGTATCTTAGTTCAATACGTAAATCCTGCAGCTTGATGAAATTGCTCACTACTGAACAACTCTTTGGATAGCATTGCCAAGAGGAAAATGACAGAGTATCATAAGGCCAGCCGGCAGAAAAGAAGCAGATCCGCTTTTCTAAGAATACAACAAATAAAGATTTTTCCCTTACAAACAGCAATGAATACATGTAGTGCTGTTCCAGCTGCAAGGAATAGTGCCATGGTCACAGATTGCATTTCTTCTACCTCACTCACATCTCATCTCATCTTATCTCATCTCCAAGAGATCCAATTTACAGGAGATGAGATAAAGTAGCCTCCAGGGTATTACATACATCCCTTTCATAAATCAAGAACCACTTTTTGTTACTAGAGACCTGAGTTCAGAAACAGAGGGAAACACATGGCATTAGGCATTGTAAATGGCCAATTGGCATGTCTCTGCAATAGCTCTTTGCAGCTTTTGGCTGTTCCTCAAACCAGAAAGTAACTATTTTTGTATTGTGTATTCTGATGAATCAACACAGAAAAACTAAAAAAGTCAGTGATTTCTGACTGAGAACTCAGAACTTTCTCCCCAGTCACTAAAATACAGCATCATTCCCTTTTATAATTGTTTTTTTCCCCTACGGCTACAGAAGATATGCTCTGATGGATTAGCAGTAGACCGTGTATGATCCTTGCCACTGATGTGGGTAGGGTTTTGCTGGTCACTCCTAATCTTTCAGGATCCTGCTGTTCTCCCACTTGCCAGTGGAGACAATGTCTGTAGGTGGATAATTAGGCTCACACAAGTGGTTGAGGGAGGTTTAGTTAATGCTGCTAAAGTAATTTGTGATTGCTTAATGGAAGTGCTGAGTAGGAGCAGTGGTTTACCAGCAGGACAGGGCCTTGCCATTTGCCCTCGTGAATGCACTCAGAGGTGGTACAGAAAAGTGCAACAAGGTGGAAGTCAATCGTGTCCTCTGTAGATATTCTATAATAATGCATTTCCTGGCCATAGAAAGTTGGCTCTCATTTGATTCTCCATGCAAAAATGTGCTGCACTCAGTGCATAGGTGTCACCAAGCCTTTTTGGGTCTTCCTTGTTATGGGTTGTGGAACTAAGGAGAATCATGTATGAAAACTCATCACAAAAAGTAGCTCAAGGTATCTTGTTGCCTTGTAGTGTATTCCTGTCTGTAGAGAGCAGTGCCCACCAAACTTTGAGACATTTTTCCCCCTTTGACATTTGTAAGAAAAAGTGAGGCAGTGAAAGAATGGTAAAAGGTTGTGATTTCTGAATATACTCAAACATATCTGGAAATGCAGAATTCCAAGTTATTTCACTTCTGCAAGTAAATAAATTCAACAAGTTTTACAGGCTCCAGTTGACTACAAAGGCATTGGGGATTGCTGGCCTAAACACCTTACAAAAATGCACTTCAGGAGGTAGCTCAGGTCCTCCTATCATTAAACTTGAAATATGTATGTTGAAAGAATACACAAGGTTTTAGCCCATCCTGTAACCATTTTGCCTCACCCTGTATGATGTTTCTTTGATGAAACGATATTAGCCTTGTCAACCTGGCTAAACTCCAGTAAACAAACCTGCCTGCTTAAGATCAGCATGAGGTTTGATTTCTGCAGAATATTTTACATATTGTGCCCTTAGCCACTTATGTAGTATTTCAAAAAACATTTTACCTTTAAACCCAGAGAGTCTTGGCCTTGGCCTTGCATATAAACAATGGCTGATAGCCAGACAAATATTTAATAATCAGTTTGTTGACAACTTCAAAGTCTTCCAGGATGAAGGTCATCATATAAAATCACCCTTCCCCACTTTATTTTACAAGATAGATTTAACTTGTTTAAAGACACTGATCATCAGATTTCTGATAAACACATAAGGAGAAATATTTCTTATTAAATACAGCATTAATTCTAGATTGATCTTTGATTTCCAAGTAGTTGCTCAGAAACTGCACACAGCTGGTTCCACAGAAACAAGAAGTGACAATATATGGTACTGCTTTGGGTTACTTTAGCTCTGACACAAGTCCTGATGCTGGCATGGGTTTGCTCAGCGATAGAAACATCCACTGCTTATTGACTTCACTGAGTATTGGGTTGGGCCCTAAATGCAAATATTTAATGATTAATTTAATACGCTATTCCCCATTTCTATCTCATGAAGATCCCATGAAACCTTATTCTCAGGAGTTGTTCATATTTGTCTTATTGATGTTGGCAAAATGAAGAAAATTCTGTCTGTAGCACTTGATCAACTTACAGTTTCACTATTTGCAGTCTGTAATTTGTATTTAAGCTGATATTAGCGATCAGCTGTTGCATTAGCAAACAAACCTGTTTACATTTTTATTCCTGTTAGCTGAATGTTCTCAAAGTTCATATTTTCCTTACTACACATACACTGTTTTACATTTTATTCCCCGCCAATTTCAGTGATTTTTGTATTAAATCTTTACTTTTACTACCTGTTGGGCTCAATTGTACAAATCCAAATGGTTCTAATAAGTAAAACTTTAATTTCCAAGTACAGTTACAAGGTTTAACTGGAAAAGCTGAGGTTGGTTCCCCATTCTCACTGCCAAGGCAGAAGTTCAGTGAAGCACTGCATGTTGTTGTGTTGGCTTCTGCCTTTCCACACTCATGGCCCCTGTTGCTCGGCCCACCTGAAGGGTGTCACACTCCTCATTAGAAGTGCAGTGAGATTGGGAAGCAGGTTGCAATTTGTAAAACCAAGTTTTGTAAATGAAAATTATTTCCCCATCACCTAGCTCATTTTTTTGGCTCTGCTTTTTCATAGCTAAAAGAATGCCCACATTTGTCTGTAATCAATGGGCAGTTAGCCAAAGGATTGTTCGTTCCTCCTGCTTCTCTCATGTAGGAGTTATTGTAATTTTAATTTCCAGGTATTTCAACAAGTTTGCAACCTGGTGGTGGTGAAAAAAACTTGTTTTGGCATAACATCGGGCACTAGGCACGTTGAGTGCAGATGACTGCATGAGTGAAATATCCATCTATACAGCTTTGAAAAACAAACAGTGGAGTCTGCTGTCATTCAGAACATCCATATTGTTTTTTGTTAGAAATTTCAACTGCAAATCAAGTTGTCATATAAACAGCCAAAATCAGAATACTTTTGAATGTGAAAATTTCCATTCTAGTTAAATTAAAACAAAAAAGGTAAAACCAATCACTGTTCAATTTTAAGGCTGCTCAGGATCATGAGTCTGTCCTGTGCTTTGTATGGTAAATGCTGCAGCATTTATAAAATAATGCAAAGCAATAGAGTCTAATTCTCTTTTTAATTCATTTTCTGTTCAGTGGGTTCTTTCTTTAATGAATCATCCTTTTTCTTTCTTCTATGCTAATCTTAAGTCTATTTTAAGGCAATGAAGTTTACCAATGCTAACTAAATAAAGTTGGGCAGCATATGTTAACGAGTACTGTATTTCCCAGCCCTTCAGAACAGCTCAGCCTCAAATAACACTTACATATTGCCTATGTAGAGATTAGGCCACTCTTCACCCACGTGATTTACTTCCACCTTGCAGCTGTCCAAAATATCTGGCAGTTCCTGGGCAGAGGGAGTGCCAGCCTCAGAGCATTCCCATGCTGACAGGGTCTGACTGTCTTCAGGTGCTGACCCCTTCGGAGGCCACAGGCAGATTTAGGCAGAGGAGGGCCTGCTGGCCGGTGCTGCTGCAGGACCCACAGGGCAGTTTTCTGCTGAAGCAGGCTCTTTGCTGCTGCTTGATGTTCCAAGCAGGTGGCTGACTCTAAATACGGCACGCGCCTTGACGCCTCCCTGGATTAGCTCAGCGCCACAGCCCTCACGCAGTGGG
This sequence comes from Manacus vitellinus, assembly GCF_001715985.3. Lineage (NCBI taxonomy): Eukaryota > Metazoa > Chordata > Aves > Passeriformes > Pipridae > Manacus > Manacus vitellinus. The sequence goes on along the minus strand of NW_021939122.1, from coordinate 2,807,198 downwards.
CAACAGCCAGGAAAACGAAAACTCTGCATTAACTGAATCTTATGCAAAAAAATGCTACTCCCCTCCCCACACGAGCTGTATTGCTGTTCCTGCCAGCATAGAGCTTTCCCTGGGAAAGAAATGTCGGTCAATGCAACTGAGACACAGTCCCAAATGCCTCATGTGACCCAGTTCTAATAATAAGCTACCAGGAAAGAGGGGATAGCGCATCTTAAGGGTAAGTTCAAAATAAAGATCATGACAGCCACTGTCCTGGGCCTTACCCACTATCCTGTGCCTGACTGGATGTAAGCAAAGTGGATGCCTATAGAAAGTAAGAACACACAAGTATGAATTATACTGCTTTCTAACCTCTCCCAGGTTCCATCTAGCTGCAGCTCATGAGCTTCCTGATCTGGATGGAATTTTTAAGTATTTTGTTACCTGAATGGATTTCTGTCCCACAAAGTCTGGGGCAGGAAGGTCTGTGCACCTGTAGCTTCAGAGGAGATAGAAGGTAATTAGCTCCTGGTCAGGAAGGACCACCAGGACTGACAATTCCTGCAAGCTCCTGGGAGGGTATACAGGCACTGCTGCATGAGCCTAGGTGCTTTGGCCAGCTCAGCAGGTACCTAATTTACCTTTAGGTATTTAAACATCTTTCAAAATGGAATTCTCCCTCAGTTAGAAGTTAAATTTCAGTGCCTTTATTCTCCTAGGTTGTGTAGACACTCTTAACAAATGTGCATTTTTCTGAACGAAGTGCCACTGGCAAGGAAGTATTTTTCCTTTGTTTTGGTTCCTTAGTCTAACTTGCCAAACCAACACTCAAAATACAAGTTTTCATGCTGATAGTAGAAAGAAATGAAGTGCTAATGTCATATCCCAGTATGACTTGAATTTTGGCTACTGTAAGTAACAGGTGAGGAGGTCCCTTTTCCTCTTAGTCATGTAACTTCTTAAAACAGAAAGCATTGTTTGCTGTGATGTGCTAACTCTTCTGCTTTTGCTTATGTTGACTGGAATCTTTTTTCCTGAACAAAGCTGGAGTCAAAGTTAATCTGTATATAAGGAAGGGGGCAATGCAGACAGATGGTAAATATAGGCAACGCTGACTCCACAGATTAAAAACACTTCTGTGATTTGCTAGTGCCCTTGAAAAGAGCACTAGTTCATTCTCTCCACTGAGCTAAGTTTTGCTTACAAGATCACTACCATGTCATTGGTGGCTTGGATGCCCTACTGACTCAGCTTTGCTCTGTACTCATCTCTCCTCTACCCCTGCTAAAACAATACTCTCCCAGGATAAGCAGTATCTTCAAGAGCAGGTACTAATTTACAACAGGAGCAGCTTTCACAGCTGTGGCTTTGTAGGACAGATGTTCAGGGGCATGCAAAGCATTATCCTGATGGGGAGATTCCATTAATCTTGCTCACATGTGTCTAATTTTGCCCAGCCTAAAGCCACTAAAATGCATTATTTCACTCACATGAGTTTCAGATTTTTCAATGCCAAGTCTTCAAAAGGTTTCCAGATTAAAAGCTACTGTAATGTGAATGAAGTATAAATTATAATGAAATATTAAGTCATATAAATCCCTATTAATTTTAATGGAGAACTTCAAAGCAAACCCAGCTCCTCCTCCTCCACCTTGCTTCTTTGTGAGTTATAAAAGTTGTCCCACCGCTGTTGGGTTTTAAATGTGATTTCCTATTTGATCTTTTTACATGACAATGTCTTATCTTTCTCTCATCAGTGGAGCTCTTTGGCAAGGTTTAGGAAAATCTGAACAGTGAAATTGATGTCTGAAAGAATCTTAAATATGCTTATTTTGCAAAGCACTTGTGTACAGCAAAATAGGGACAGATTTCTAAATTCCCATAAATGCTAGGCAGAATCAGCATTCATGTCATAACATCTCCAAGAATTAAGGAGAATATGGGGGTCTGGGAAGGAAGAGGTTCAACTCACAAGTTACCACTATTTTAGTCTTCTAACAACCTCTCTTCCAGCAGAGAGGAAAATTATCAGAACTGATGCTTCAAATGCAAACAAACAAGCAGAAAGGTATTTACCTAATCTAGCAGAGAATCTTTATAAGGTCAACTAATTAATAAATCAAACCAATAGCAAAGGGCAAAACCAAATTTGATTATCACTTCATGGTTCACCACAAGGTAACAAGCTAATTTTCAGTCAGAGTGGTAGCATGAATTTCAAATGCAGTTGCTATATTAAAAATCACATTGGTTTAAGTACCGATTAACTGGTGATAGGAAAAGTGACATGCTCAAAACAGCTTAAAACTAATTTGTATCAATTAAAACCAAGCCACTGATGTAAGCTAAGCTTCTACCTGATATTAAACCACAGATGATTCAAAGCCACTGACACAGAACTGATCTGGGATAATTTGGAGTGAGAACGAACTGATGAGTTTAAGCTTACAAAATGCTTCAGAGACCTGACATTTTTTAATGTCCTCAATAAACTACATGATATACATTATCTTGCTGAAAATGTATTTAACAAGAAAAGATTTGTGGTTTTGCTGACCCAAACTGCAGAGAGCTTCACAGACGTTTATTCTACTGGTGTGGGTCTTCTGGCTGTCACAGCTTTCTATAGCACTGTAGTATTTAGCAGACCTGTGAAAGAGGAATGTTTCTGTAGGAGTCCCTGGGCTCTTAAGAAACTGCCCTTGCCACATAACCAGGCCTGAAACACAAAAAGCTTTTCTTATGAGAACATGCATAGGAGAACTGTAACCAAATTGACGAAGATGATTATGTTACCCTCCCAAGCAAAGGGGACTCAAACATCCTTTACAGGTAGATGCAATTACTGAACTTTCCTCTGGCATTAGCACAAACCAGGAACAAACTCGGTCCATCTTAACCACTTTAGTGGATTTATATGGTAGTGCCACTGTAGGCACGGCAGCTCCACAGCACACAGTGCTTACAGTGCTGATGTTGGCTGAGCTGGTCTTGGAGGAACTGAACTATCAAAATTAATCCAGTTACAGGTCTCTTGACCTTTTACTTTGATGCATAATTTTCTTCATTTTTGTAACACGCACTGATCATAGGAAGTTGTGTATGCACAATGACTGTGAAGGATGAAACTCAGTCAAGTGAATGCAAATAGGTTTGCCCAGTCAGCAGTCCTTCTTTTGCCGTAGCTGAACATCCAAATTTCGCAGGTGTTTCAGAAAGCCACGATTGGGTGAAATCCATCGATGCTCTTTCACTGTTTTGATGGCTTCAGCTAATGGGAGGTGGTGATTTATCATGAGATATGCCAGGACTAGGGAAGCTGACCTGCTTACTCCAACTGCACAATGTACCAATATTTTAGCTGGTAAAAAAAAAATTTAAAAAATTATAACCATGGAAGAGAAGCAGTACAGTGGACAAAGTTTAATTTAAAGGGAAGGCAAAGCCCTTCTGCCTTCTCCAGCTTATTCACAGTAACACTGCAAACATGATGTATTTCTTACCCTTCTGATAAATCATATGAACTGCTAACAATTAACTCTAATTTGCCATTGTTACACTCACTTGTGTAAGAAGTACCATGAGATCCCCACCTGATGTCAGAAACCATGGCAAATCACAGAAAAAAAACCCTGTTGAAGTAATGAAGTTGTTCTGTTGTGAGAGAGAGGAAAATCAGACCAATTGGTTTCAAAGGGCTTACTTAGGCGAAAAAGAATGTTAAAATTTGGCCTGAGTGGATGGCACTAACAAAAGAAAAATGATTGGCTAGTACCATTGCATAATAAGGCAATTTGATGCAACTGTAATTGTATTTTGAAGGCAAAACTTGTGATATAGAGACAGCTCCATTAATGCCAGTTTACTCATGCTAAGAAATGATCTTTTATGTAAAACAGGTTAATTAGTATTATATTGTACCACTGCCAAGAAGCTCAGTTTCTTGTGCAATTCACTATAAATCTCCTTGGGTAAAGGTAATTCTTCTCCCTGGGGACATAGCCCTGCAGGCCATGTTCAAACAAGAAGCTCATCTGCAATATCTGAGCCTCCTCCTACAGTTGATGATTGTAGAAATTAGGACTTTTGTTTCTTTATTCATTTGTTCTTATAAGTACAGTTGCTATAAAAGGGTCTCAAAAGAGGCTGTTCATTTTAAATGCATGTTTTTGATTCTCCTTTTTTTGAATGAGCCTTTCCTTCCAGATATTCTCCTCTCCTCCCCTCTCTTCCTCTCTCCATCCCAGTCTCTCTCCTGCACTGTTCATTTCTTTTCTCACATAGGCTTTTTGGGACCTAGTCAGAGCTACATCCAGGTATACAGCACTCCCTCCTCCTGCCACCCCCCGTGCAGGTAACCAGCAGCTAGCAGGACGCCATGTAGTGACTCGTCCACCACTGAGCTTGTGGAGCTGATCTGTTATAAGAGGCTGCCAACTTGCATAAAAATATGACCAACAATAATTTCATACCTCCTGGAGTGTTCAAGGCTTTGTGGATAAATTGTGCTGCGGAGAAAAAGAACTGGCTTATATCAAAGCTTGGCAGGTCATGGGCTGGTACACCATAATAATGAATGGTCGCTCCATAATAGTCCTGGCCTCCGTGGCTGTAGGCTGTGCCATGGGCAGCATTTAAAACATGGGTCACGCCCATCTTCCACAAAATAAATCTGTTGTGAGCTGTTACTCTAAGGAAAAGACAAAGGCAAACAAATCAAATGGGTGCAGTGACATTCACAGATCAGGAGTAGCACTGTGAGACTGCATTTCCCAAGCTGGAGCATCAGGCTGTGCATTGCCTCTAAGGGCTAACCTAGAAGCAAGTACCAGCTGAGTCATAATTTTATCTCAGAAATCGTGCTGTCTGCAGTGTAAATGACAGCAATTAGGGAAGCTATGAGCTGTCTAAAGCCGCACCCATGAGGCATACTAACAGACAGAAGGTATGGCAGAGGTGTGTCCATAAAGCTGTACTTACAGGTCTCCTAGGAAGAGATTAGGCCATACTTCATCAACGTGGTTGCAAGAGGGCCGCCCGGTGTTCAGGAGCTGCTCGATTTCTTTCAGAGAGGGGACGTCCCCCGTGCGTTCCACAGCACCTGCAGGTCCCTGGGTGTCCAGCACCTCCGCCCCGGACATGCTGGGAGCCAGGCAGAGACCCCGCTGCCCCGGCTGGAGTCCGGCGCTGGGCCCTGGGGCGCTGCCAGCCCCGGTCGGTCACGGGGAGGCTGGAGATGGGCTGGAGATGGGCTGGGGCAGGTGCCGGCAGCCAGCCTGTGCAGGCAGCCAGCCTGTGCAGGCAGCCAGGCCGTCCCTGCGCTGCAGCCGCCCCCGGGCCCCCTCCCCAGCGCTGGCCCCTCGCCTCTGCAGGACCCTGACCGGCACAGCCAGTTCAACAGGTGCAGGGACCAAACTGGCCATTGCTGGGGCCTTACTTGTTCCAGTCCGCTTCTCAGCAGCCCTGGTACGGGGCACATCAGCCACATGTGGCAGCAGCCCCCTGCCCGCAGGACACCCCCCAGAACAGGGCTGTGACTGTTCTCAGTCATGTCCTTGACAGAGCATGGGCATTCATCACAAGCATTTAAAGACCTGATAAAGGAAAAACAGAAACCTGTCCAGTGCAAATAGAGTGGCAACTGTCTCATTAACAATTGTATGCCATTTATTTTGAGGTACTTAAAAACATATCTGTGAAAGGGTCAGAGATGCACCAGCAGGTCCTACCAACATGGTCACCAGGAGGTTAAACACCAAGCAGATGATTATGTCTTGCCTATTACTGATAATCTAGAGAAATTTACTTCTTGAAGTTAGTGTTTTTTCACTGAGTAAAATTATCTGAGCCTAACTGTACTTCATATTTTTAATATTTTCTATTGCAGTCACTTCTTTCATCACTCTGTTAATACAATACACCTGCCATGTATTGCATGATACCTCCCTCTGTTGAAAAGAGAACAAAGACCATGAGTATAATGGTTGTCAGGTGAAACTTGTGAGCCACTGAGTTAGTTTATATAGAAAGGTCTGGAGAGCCACAGGTTAGAGACCCATCCTATCAAACTGTGGTATTACTGGGCCCTTTTAAGTACAACGGTGCCTGTGCAGGATGTGTGACTCCTGGCAGGGGGCTGTAAAACTGTCAGCGATGGAGCTACGAGGCAAAACAAAAGAAACAGTGATGCTCTTTCTCTGTAAGCCTGGCAGTCCACCAGAGGAGGTGACTCAAGAGGAGAAGCTTGCTGCTGATAGTATCCCCTGTGGAAAAAAAGGCAATGAATGAAAAGAGCTCTTGGTCAGGTCTGAACCACCTTTATTCTGCATGCATTTATATACTATGATGGAGAAAAGGTTTGCTCTAATTTATCAAGAGACATATCATGGAGAGCCATTTCAAACTGGGTATTAAAGTCTGGACTAATTAACTATGCTTAGGAGTACTCAGGGTGAGAGATCACCATAATACGATGCTCTAGTTTCCAGCATCAGAGGGCAAAAGTCATCTGCAAGAAGAGGAAAGAAAGTGACTTTGTATAGAATATCCCATGAAGCAGAAATTACTAATATTCCATGGATTTAGGGAAGAAACTGCTTAAGAGCATGCTGTATACAAAGAGACTTGTTACTTCCCCCTGCCATGTATGTTCTGACCTAAAAGGTGAAATAAGGGAAACTACAAGCAATAGCACTGCAGTGCTTATTTAGAGGGGGCAGTGGGACAGGCAGTCAGGCTCTGCTGTGAGTGAGGCAATCAGCTGGTCAGATCCAGCAGAGGAGAGGACTGGAAAAATGGTTGAAGTTATACTACAAGCAATAGGTATATGCCCTTAATATGTTACCTTGTTTTTCTGTTTTGGTCTTCTTTTTTTTCCTTCAGTAAACTAGCGCTTTTTAAGCTGATTGATTTGTGCTCAAACTGACTGAGCAGGTGAAGTTGTTCAATTTAGTTTACTTTTCTCAGGTTTCTGGGTGGAGACTCAAGGTGAGGCTTTACTATGAGGTTTTATTAAATGTAACCCCAGCCCATTTGTTGCCAATCAAGTTCTGTCAAATAGGTGACATTCATGTTTAAGTTTATCCCTTTTCAGCTGCATAACTTTTATTGGCCTCTACTCCAAATGCACCGACTAAGAATTCAAAGTTCATCTGCAGCACGAGAGACGACAAACAGAAAAACGTGAACTCCAGCAAAAATGATCCCCAAGTCCTGAGTGCCTTCCACATTTGTATGGCATGCAGCCATCTGCTTCAAAAGACTGACATTCCACATCTAACATCTTCTAAACATTTAATAGTCTGCAAGCATGGCTTTGGTAAAGCTGTGTTACTGACCTTTTTTAGCCAGGAGTTGCCTTTGAAACAGACAGGAGGCAGAGATCTGGCTTTCAGATACATTTGCCTCTCTACATTGTGCTTTTTTCCAGGTCCTTTTAAATCTACTAAGAATGGGTGTAAAAAGCAACAAACTGATATACGTTCACACTGAACAGAGGCAAATGTAGCTTTCTGTGCAGGAGGCACTTTTTGAGATTCTGAGAATTTGGAGGTTCTCCTGGCTGTTGGAATGGTGGGCAGCACTAAACCAAACATTTGTGTGTAATTATATATGAACAGTAGCTGCCGTCTCAGTTGAAATTAATGCATGATTAATTTCAGAACAAGCAACAGAAGGCATCCTTCTACTTGGACTATGCCTTTGTGATTACTTTGTAGGCAGTACTTGCTGCAATAATCTAAATCAAACATTCCCTGGCTAATAGTATATTAGGTAGCAACAGTGTAAACTGCCATGGAGTGCTCTAGTAGCCCGAAGCACGGCATTATCGGGAAAATGCGCAGCAGTTGAGAACGGGAAATTCATGGTAGCTTTTCTATTTCTTCTGTTGAAATTAGTGCTATCAATTCTAACTGATGCCTGTGACACCTTTCCATCTCTCTAATGAAAACAGGGCCAAAATCAGGCTCCTTTCACATATCCTGAAAGAAGAAAGCTTTTACAGGGAAAACATTACAGAAAGGAAGTTCAGCTAGCTAGGGTTCTATAGATACAGTGTCTCCACCTGCAAAAGATCTTCTCATTTCACTCATCAGCCTCTTTTCAGGATTTGATTTTTGAGATGGCTAACTATTGAAGAAGGATTGAACTATTTGAATTCTGGTACATTTTGGTAAATGCTAAGTGAGACAGTTTTCTGGTGTTCCACAATATTAATGTATTTTTAACATATGAAACAATTTTGTCTGATGATCATAAAGAGTTAACTCTTTTTTTTCCCTTTTTTTTCTCCTCTAATAAGCTCATTTTGTGTCTTGAAAAATGATTATGATTCACTACTTTGATTAGCCCTTAGGCATTCAATCTATTTTTCTTCCAGTACAGAATTAGGAAATTTGAAGATAAAACAGATGCTTGAAAGTTCACACATGACTGACCTAAGTATTCTTCAAACGAAGTAAAGAGATTACAAAGAAATTTTAGGGCAGGACCTGATCTGTGCAAAAATGATATTACCAAATCAACACATCCTCCAACCCAGAAAATAAGAAAAAGAGCATGATTTAGATCAATTAGCACTTCTAGTGAAAGACATTCCCCTTGCCATATTGTATTCTTTGCTGGCTTAAATTTTTCGTAAGCAATTCTTTCTCTGTTCAGCTGAGGCCTTTTTTTTTCTGTGTAGGGTCTTAAAATTTGAGACAGATTATTTCAAATTATTAAATGCTAACAGTATTCTTTAATGACAGTTTAAAAAAAACCCAAAACATTACATCTCATTTTCCTTTGCTATATAATATATTGTAACTTGAGCTAGTTGGGAATTTTCAATATAAATTTCTTTTCTTTTATTGTATTAAGTGTCAGGCTGAACATTAAATCAATCTAACTATTGAATTGAATAAATTGTTTTCAATCTAAAGATGCATCAGTGTTATTACACATTTTAAAGACTTTTTTTCCTTGGCAATCCATAGTTGTTTTAAAAAGATCTGTAGTATAGAGCTTGTCACAAATTCTCAAACCGACATGTCAGCACTGGCACTGCCTGTCAAACTTACATCAATGCCTTCATGTCACATGGCATGAAGTGACATAACTCAAAGTGAAGGAATGAGGTTTATTGGAAATTTCTGTTAAATAAAGCACAAACTATTTAGATAATTCACCCTTTTAAAGAACATCAATTGTTAGCAAAGAGAAGTAGTTTTCAGCTTTGAAGTGCAGCAGCTAAGCAGCTATTACACATCTACTTTCATCTAAGAGATACAAGTTTTAAATTATGCTATTTATTACTTTTCTGTGCAAGCTAATTTGGTAATTTTCAAAATATTTGTTAGGTGATGAAAATAGACAGAACATAAAAATGCCATTAGCAATAACTTTGGATAGAAACTGATGATCAAGCCTTTTTCCAGTGCTGAGGTTCACAGAATCACAGATTCGTTAGGGTTGGAAAGGACCTCTGGAGATCATCCAATCCAACCCCCCTGCCAAGGCACGGTCACTCAGAGCAGGACAGGAACACATCCAGGTGGGTTTTGAATGTCTCCAGAGAGGTAGAATCCAGCACCTCTCTGGGCAGCTGTTCCAGTGCTCTGCCACACTCAGTGTAAAGAAGTTCTTCCTCATCTTGAGGCGGAACTTCTTGTGTTTTAGTTTATGACCATTACTCCTTTTCCTGTCACTGGGCAAATCACTGCTGCAAACTAGCCCAGCACCCTCTGTAGCCAGACATAGGGTGCTCTCCAGTGTATATATGTCTGTCTGTCTTACTCACTTTTACTCTGGATGCAACTTTTGGCCAGGGGTTCACTGCATGGAAATCAATTGCTGGAATAACATACCTTAGAGACTGTAAACTTCAGATAGTCCTGTATTCATATGCCTGTCTAAATATAGCTCATTTTCCGACCTTGACTTCTGAAGTCTATAGACTGAATTTGGGAAGTAATTTTTAGTTGGATTGCTGGTCTTGCTACAAATTGTGTAGAGAAACAGCATAAGGAAACTTTTGCTTTAATTTTTGTTTCCTTCCTGGAATCTGGGGAGCTGGTAGACTCTTGTGCATGTTTAGATGAAAAAAAACCCAAACCACATCACAAAGCCATAGCACTCTGAACAAAGCAGCAGTTTCCTGGCACCTCCCATGAGAAGGCTAAGAATGAGAACCTGAAATGTGAGTTAGCTTCAGGACTGTGCTTCAGACACTGTCACAGTGACCTATTCCATGATGAGACAGCCCTGCAGCCTGCTATAGTTATTTTTGCAGCAATTTTTAATTTCAGTTTGTGCTTATTTTTACATTTTTAGCTTATACAAGTTGTTCAGATACAAGCAGATGCAGCAATGTATTGTAAATTTTACCAATTCAGGACCTGGAATTGTGCAAAAAGGTGCAATTGACTGGCAGTTGGTAAAGAAAATTTCACATCAAAAAGAGAAAGAAGGGGAACGTTGTGAGGACTGAAATCACACTTGATTCCTACATTGTTTGCAGAGGCTGCTAAACTGGCAAAGAAAGTGGAACATTCCCTCCAACTTAAGCAAGTTATTCTGGGAAACCACATCATTTAAAAAAATAAAAGTGGGACAGAACAGACTGCTTAGAGATATGCACCTTAGAACCAATATCAGGGCATGTGGAAAAAAGCAGTTCTCACAGCTTGTTTCTGATCTGAATATCCAGTATATAGCTGATTACAACTGAGATTGTACAACAGTGGGTATTTGCATTAGATTGCTTGATGATGACAACTTGATGCAGTTTTGAAGCACTTTGAAATGCAAAATTTCCTTGTTTCACTACAGCAGCATATAAGCGTTGTGAAAGATCCTTTTTTTTTCATTAAGAATGAAGATCACAAGGCCACATTCTCTGAAAAGGCTAATGTCATTAACTTAATGGAGCTACACTAGCACCTGCTTTTGACTTCTACTGAAGCTACAACTTACTTAGACTTGCCTTGGACCTCATACTTATTACATCATCAACAAAGCAAATTTCAGTGCTCTGCAAACTGCAGCAAAGGGCTGGCTGCTACCACAGTCAGTTGATACACAAAATAAATTTATTTCTGGACCAATTTGTTTCTAATTTGTCTGCTTCCTTCTATCCTCTCCATTTGTATTACTTATAGGTTATGGAACTCCCGAAATTACAGTGCCTTTCTGGAGCTCTAAGTCATCTGTGCTGTTCACATCTGTGCTGCAGATCACTGTGGATAAATGACTGAGTCCTGTCAGCCAGCTGCAGTTTTATTTTGTTTCCTACGGGCATCAGAAAAGAATAATGCTGCAACTGAAATGTTTTGCAATGATTGATATGAGGATTGATATGAGGATTGACAGGACGAGGCTCCTGTAAATTTTCTCTGCTATTTTGTCCTGACACATGCCTTTAGATGAAGGATGGGGATATTTTTCATTCTGCACTGGTGGCTTTTTAAATTATGTCAGGATCATTCTATGTTTTCACTCTCAAAAAAAAAAAATAATCCTTGTTAGTGTCTTTCTCACATCCAGGCTGTACTAAGTTCCCAGTGATGGAGAGAAAGATCACATGGGAAAAACATATGCTATGGTATCTTCCAGGAGAACAACTCCCTTAGCCTGGTCTAAGCATGCACAAGACACCCTTGCGTCTCCCTTCAGCTGCTCTCTGTGGGGATTACGGATCACTTATTTTTTTTTGTCTTACGAGGTCTAAACAACACGCTGCCGCCCACGCACAGACCTCCACCCTCCCTCACA